>NC_134732.1:26901293-27219100 GCF_049634645.1 Pelodiscus sinensis
CTAACTTCAATACCAGGCAAACTGGTTGGAGCTATAGTAAAGAACACAATTATCAGACAGATAGATTAATATAATTTGTTGTGAAGAGTCAACATAGTTTTTGTAAAAGGAAATAATTTCTGATCAATCTACCAGAATACTTTGTGAGGGGTAACACACATGTGGACAAGAGGGATCCAGTGGATATAGTATACTTACATTTCCAGAAAGCCTTTGGTAGATCCCCTCGCCAAATGCTCATAAGTAATATAAGCTGTCATGCGATAAGAGGGAAGGTCCTCTCAGGGATTTATAACTGGTTAAAAGATAGGAAGCAAAAGGTAGGAATAAATGGTCTGTTTTCAGAATGAAGAGAGGTAACTAGTGGTGTCTCCCAGGCGTCTGTACTGGGACCAAGCCTATTCAACGTATCCATAAATGATCTGGAGAAAGGGGTAACAACTTCGAAGTAGGAATAAGAGATCCTCCGGAAAAGGGCTTTATTCCGGAGGATCGCGCCAGTCTAGACGCTTTTTTCCGGCTTTTCCCCAAGCCGGAAAAAAAGCGGCGGCCAAGTTTATTTAAATCCCGCAGGGGATATTTAAATCCCCCGCGGATTTCCCTATTCTGAAATTAACATGCCTCTTCCGGAGAAGAGGCCAATGTAGACGTAGCCTGTGTGTCAGCAGCTGGGAATGAGCACCTGGCTTCTACTTTGGTTTTAGAAAAGCCTTAGCAAAACATCCCTCGTTGTTCATATTATGTTAGGGCAGGATATCTTCCCTATCATTCAAGAATTCATTCACTAATACACCATCCTAATCAGAGCACAGCACGGTTCAGGTTTATTTCTTTGCTTTCAATCTGTGCTCTGCCACCATGGCAGAGGAAGTAAGCAGAACCAGTGGCACTTTAGAAAGAAGCTTTTGTGGTCCTCTTGTAATCTCATCAGATTTTTAACCCAAACTAGCACAGAACTTTACTCATAAACTTGTTTTTCTTTAACCCTCCAACATGTGGTTCTGGTTGAATCTCTGGATCAAGGAATTATTAAATGCATTTTTTTGATATGTTCTTGACCTTTAAATGAAAAACCTTCTCTGAAGTCACATATACCAAAGTGACTCACTCTACCAGAATGTTGTGTCACAAATTTTCATTCATGTGATAAACACGTTGTAGCAAGGACAAATACAACAGAGAATCTATTCAGATAAGCATTGGGGTGGGGAGGAGGAGACAAAACCAGATACATTCTTTCTTTGTATTTATCTATCAAACGATGATCTAGTAAATGATACGTCTAAAGTGTTTGTTTATTTCCTCTCTTTTGTTTCTAAGAACCAATGTCCTATCTCTCCTTTCACAATATTGGTTTGTCTGTAGGGACCATCTTTGAACAACTAAAAAGTAGTATAAAAGGTACCCTTGAGTGTTAATGGGAAGCTGCACAGACAGTTTTTCCATTGCTGACGGAGCAGCCACTGTAGTTTGCTCCTAGTGATGGCACAGTTCATGGTGACATCTTTGAGCCTACAACGTAGGGAAATTATAATGTAAATAATTGTTCACCAAGATTCATCTTTTTCACTTAAGTAAGTAAAACTCTAGGCTGACAGCTGGACTGGACAGTAAAAAGACCTGGATCTACTTTATAATACAGGCAGTCCCCGACTTACGCGGATCCGACTTACGTCGGATCCGCACTTACGAACGGAGCTTTCTCGCCCCGGAAGTCGGGGCGAGAAAGCCCCGTTCGTAAGCTGCTCCGGTGCCCCTGGTCTGCTGGAGACCGTCTCCAGCAGACCAGGGGCACCAGGCGGGTTCCCGCGCTTCTGAGGCTTTGCCAGAGCAAAGCCTCGGAAGCGCGGGAACCGCTGCTGCTGCCACTTGGGTGCCGGTGCCTGTGGTCTGCTGGGGACCGTCCCCAGCAGACCACTGGCACCGGGACCCAAGCGGCAGCAGCGGGCAGGTTCCCGCGCTTCTGAGGCTTTGCTCTGGCAAAGCCTCAGAGGCGCGGGGAACCGCCGCTGCTGCCGCTCCAGTCTGGGTGCCTGTGGTCTGCTGGGGACGGTCCCCAGCAGACCACAGGCACCCTGACTGAAGCCGCAGCCGCGGGGGGGTCCCGCGCCTCTGAGGCTTTGCCAGAGCAAAGCCTGAGGCGCGGGGAACCGCCGCTGCTGCCGCTTCAGTCAAAGCGGCAGCAGCGGCGGTTCCCCGCGCCTCTGAGGCTTTGCTCTGGCAAAGCCTCAGAGGCGCGGGACCCCCCCCGCGACTGCGGCTTCAGTCAGGGTGCCTGTGGTCTGCTGGGGACGTCCCCAGCAGACCACAGGCACCCAGACTGGAGCGGCAGCAGCGGCGGTTCCCCGCGCCTCTGAGGCTTTGCTCTGGCAAAGCCTCAGAGGCGCGGGACCCCCCCCGCGGCTGCGGCTTCAGTCAGGGTGCCTGTGGTCTGCTGGGGACCGTCCCCAGCAGACCACAGGCACCCAGACTGAAGCCGCAGCCGTGGCGGGGTCCCTGCCTCTGAGGCTTTGCCAGAGCAAAGCCTCAGAGGCGCGGCACCCCGCTGCCGCTGCGGCTCTGCTCCCCGTGTCCCTGGTCTGCTGGGGGGGGGGGGCGCAGCTAGTGTGCCCCCCCCCCCCCCACAGACCAGGCTTTTGTTTTGGACTCTGGGGCAGAGCAGCTGGGGCGCTGCCGATTGGTCCTGCAGCGCCCGTGGGCACTACTGGACCAACCCGGCAGCACCCCAGCTGCTCTGCCCTAGGTCCTGATTCAGCCGCTGCTGGTCAGTTTCAGCAGCGGCTGAATCAGGACGTCTGGGGCAGAGCAGATGGGGTGCTGCTGGGTTGGTCCAGTAGCACCCCAGCTGCTCTGCCCCAGGCATCCCCAAGTCAGCTTCTGCTGAAACTGACCAGCGCTGACTACAGGAAGCCCGAGGCAGAGTTGCTCTGCCCCGGGCTTCCTGGAATCAGCTGCTGATCAGTTTCAGCAGCAGCTGACTTGGGGACGCCTGGGGTTCTTAAGTTGATTCTCTATGTAAGTCAGAACTGGCGGTCAGTTTCAGCAGTGTCTGAATCTGGACGCCAGTTCCGACTTACATACAGATTCAACTTAAGAACAAACCTACAGTCCCTATCTTGTACGTAACCCGGGGACTGCCTGTACCAACTGTTTTCCATTCAGTAAGCAGCTCTGTCTTCCTAATGGATGCACTGATTTTTCTTGAGGGAGCAAACTGCTCTTTGATTCACTGCAATCTGTCAGGCCAAAGCAGGAGAAACTGTAGTGAAACAGACTCCTTGCCTGTCCTGTTCATTGGGCTTGGTCAGTGGCAGATGCTCAGCCATTCCTGGTATTAGCCTTTCTCCCAGACCCAATTGTTATACTCCACATTGGGATGTTCTTTTACCCTAACTTGGGAGCATTTTAAACAGCACCTCTATATGGGTACATATCTATTTCCAGCACTTGCCAGTATCCAGAAATTTTCTCTCTAAATCAAAAAGGCATCTCAGATGTAAACTTGGGGTAAGGAGAGGGGGAGGTTTGGTCAGTTGGACTTGGCTTTTCACAGCACAAAAATTTCCATCGCAGTTGGCTCCTTAGAGGTAGTTTCAGCACAGAGGCCAAGAACTGAATGGATCACAGATGGTAAGCTCTCCCCAAATTTTCAGGAAGTGTAGTCTGTAGAGCTCTGCTGGTGACTGATGCTGTACCTGAACTGGGGACAAGCTGAGCAGCCTGTTTCCAAAGCCACCCTTCTGGACTCTGTCACCAGCGAAAAGTCACAACTAAACAATTTATGTGAAATGTAACTGTTTACTGTGAATCAAAGAACAGCCTCAGGTGCATTCACCTACCTCCAAAGACATGACAAGTTGCAAACAGTGTTCTTTGCCTCCTGGCCAAGAGCACTGCAAGCCTCTTGAAGTCAGCATTCAGAGAGCAGTCTTGCATAATCACCATGGTAACTATGGACCCTAATCAAATCTGGGAAATGAGAAGGAGGATAATTTGCAGTGAGACTTCCCAAATTCCCAAAGATCACAGATAATTGAGAAATGACACATCTGTCTCACTGTAAGCTATGTGAAAAGTTCCCACTTTTTCTCAGATATTCTTGCTATGAGTCAATATGAGCAAACAGTTTACAGCTGGATGGGGTTTCAAATCAAATTCAGAACATATGTTTTGTTAGACATTACTGCTTACCCCAACGCACAAACTGACTTTATAGCTGTGCAAGTTATGCGCTGGCAAATCTAACTGCTGTAAGTGGCCAAGACTTTTTGTGGGAGTCGGTCATTAAAAATATGCGCAGGAATGTTTTGAAGATGACTTCCATTTCCATTTTGCTTCAATTGGATGGATCCTTTATAGAAACAGATGGTGTAACTCAGTAGGCAAGAGACACTGTTTCCTAAATTCAGCTCCCTTTTCAGATCTGTAACAATCCAGTTTAATGTTGGCTGTTTAATCATCAGATCTTGTTTCTGAAGATCCCTACTGGATTTCTGAGCCCTCTCAAAAACAAACAAAACAACCTAAACCAGCCCTTGGAATTTCTGGGTTTTGTATCCGTTCAGCATTAATTTATTTCTATTTTTAGGTCCATCAGAAGTATCAGCAACTGTGAGGTTCAGCAGGAGACCAACTTGTCCTGATGCATCAGTGGCAGCCAGCCTCCCAACTCCTCCTGTTCCAAGACACAGAAAGAGTCACAGCTTGGGAAACAAGTGGGTGCGCCATGCTGTCTCAGGCTCTCTCAATTCAAGCATCATTCTGGTTCAACTACCACTTGAAAATTCTTAGATATTTCAGATAGTTTTCCCTTTATGCCCCTCTCCCTTTCTAGTACTATAGGCGTGTTTCAGGCATTAGTTTGTGTGCTTCATGATTTTCCAGAAAGATGTCAACACTTTTGTGTTGTTTTGACATGCTTCCTGCAAATGCCAGAAAAAGTTGGCAATACCTACTTCAGTGCCATTCTTGTACTATCCACTTTGATTTGTGTGAATGTCTAAAGTACATAACAGATTTTTAACATCTGCACTATATTAGCTACAGTGTATGGGTTGGAGAGAGACTCGTTCTTTACCATTTACTTAGGAAAATTCAGGTCAGTGACAGCGTCTCCTTTTCAAATAAGGTTTCTACGTCTACCCTATTTTACAAGTGGATGGACTGAGGCAGAGAGTTTGTGTCTCTTATCCAGTGTCACACAGTGTCTACAAAAGCACTTACTGACATTTATGATCATTGTATGGGGAGACACCGTCTGAGTGGAAAAAAACAGGAATGAATGGATGTTATCAGATTACATAAGAGCTTTTGCATTTTTTCTTTTCCATTTTTCCAGTATGATGTGTCAGTTCAGTGTAGTTGAAAGTAAAAGTGCAACATTTCCAACAGAGAAGCCACGCCACCTGCTGGATGACAGTGTCCTAGAATCCCACAGTCCTGTCAGAAACCACACTCTGAACTCAGTTTTCACCAATGGACTTTCTATAGGTAAGAACTCTAAGGCTCCTTGAATTCTCTGCTTGTCTGTCTCTGCTGCTTTGAAGTATGAAATGGCATATATAACTATAGATGCAAACAGATTGTTTAGCTTCTGAACAAAGACAGATTTGTGGGAGGAGGTAGTTTGGAACCATCTCTTAACTGCCCAGAGGCCTTGTGCATACACTCTGGGTATGTCTACACTACCCCGCTAGCTCGAACTAGCGGGGTAATGTAGGCATACCGCAGTTTCAAATGAAGGCCGGGATTTGAATTTCCCGGGCTTCATTTGCATAAGCGGGGAGCCGCCATTTTTAAATCCCCGCTTGTTCGAACCCCGTGCAGCGCGGCTACACGGGGTTCGAACAAGCGGGGATTTAAAAATGGCGGCTCCCTGCTTATGCAAATGAAGCCCGGGAAATTCAAATCCCGGGCTTCATTTGCATCTGCGGTATGCCTACATTACCCCGCTAGTTCGAACTAGGAGGGTAGTGTAGACATACCCTCAGTAGTTTAACTTAACTCGCCCTCAATTTATTCTTCCCTGCTAAAAATTGCCTTACTAGAACAAGATAGAGCCTGGGGAAAGTTCTGCCAATGTTCATGCTGTACATATATGGGATATCAGACCAGCACTTTTACCACCAAAAGGTTCACTGATGAAAAGAGAATAAGAGTAGGTCTACACAGCAAAGTTATTTCAAAATAGCAGCCGCTATTTCGAAATACCTTTCCTAGCGTCTACACAAGACAACTGCTATTTCAAAATTAATTTGAAATAGCAGCGGGCTTATTTCAAAATTGGTAAACCTCATTCCACAAGGAATAGCTCCAATTTTGAAATTGCTATTTCAAAATAAGCGCTGTGTAGATACTTATTTCAAAATAAGGGGCCTTCAGCCCTTCCCAGGGTGTCCTGCTGGCTAACCTGGCCACAAGGTAACTTCTGACCTGATGCCCTGCCGGAAACAGTTCCAGCTGGCCTTAAATGTGATTCAGCATCCAGTCAGTATGGACGCGCTATTTCGAAATAGCAAAAAGCTATTTTGAAATGCATTTTGTGTGTCGACGCATTATTTTGAAATAAGATATTTTGAAATAACTATTTCTAAATTAGCTATGTCGAAATAATGCTGTAGTGTAGACATACCCTAAGTGTGAGAGCTATTTTTGCACAAGACTCATTTTAACCTGTATTGGTATAAAGTTAGGTTGACCTGGGAACTGTCCTATAATGAAGGCATTAAAAGGAGCACAAAGGAATCAGAATATACTGAGCAAACTATTGCAAAAAGAAGAAAAAAGAGCATTAGTGTAAGATGTGTTTTAAGGATGTAGGAACTGTTTAAAGAAAATTACTGAAAATAATTAGAGCTATAAAATCTTTCCTAGTCTTTTACTGGTTTACTGAAGTTCAAATGTGGATGGAAGAAAATTAAAACAACTTATTCAGTTTAGGAAAAATTGGGGTTTTCAGTCTTTATAGTTTTGAGGAAATTAATCTGAAACTGATGTTCATTCTAGAGGCAGGACTGTGCAATATGATCATTTAAACCACTCACGTGATCTTCTGACAGCTGTCCCAGTTCTTGTTTGTTGTAAATGAAAGTTGAAACAAAAAAAAATTAACTCTTTCATGGGCTGGTGTATTCCTCATGTTTCAACCTATACTAATTCGCAGTAGTCCACAGAAAGCCAGTATCACGATCAGGCCTGAGTAGTCAGAGCTAGTAGTCATAGCCACAGTCAAACCAAGAGCTGGAGCTGGAATCCATAATCAAGCCAGAGAGCAGAAATCAGAAGTAAAGCTATGAGTCAAAGCTGGAATCAGGCCAGACCAGGAAATGGAGCCAGATTCAGAGTCACAAACTGAGCTGGGGTCAGAGCTGAAGTCAGGAGTCGAACCAAGGGTTAGAGCCAGGGCTACAGTCAGATGCCAGGGCCAGGAATCAGGAATCGGAACCAGGATAAGGAAGCAGGACCCAGGGATGAGTCAGGTGAAAAGTCAGGGTAGAAGAGGCAGGGGGAGGCAATGCTTTCCCTGGGTCTTAGTGCTCAACCTCTGCTCTTTCCTATCCCTATTCTGATCATTCCTGAAGATTCCCACTGCAGGCTGTTGCAGCCTGCAGATTGGTGACTCTTCTCTCAAAGTGGATCTGTTAACTTAAGAGTGAAAATCCTTTTAGCTTGCCAGACCTATTAGTGTAACACTGAACCTCTGAAGGAGCCATTAAGTGGTAATGAAGCCATTTAATAGGCGTGTGCCAACCCTGAATTTACTGACAAAAACAGTTGTGCATTACTATGTCTGCAGACCTCACCTTAAAATTAGCTTTAAATATGTTTGTGGCTGACGATTATAAAATCACACCTCTAAAATATCCTTGCATTGATATTTAGATGCACAGTCTGAGTATTCTGCTTTAGCCTTAAATGCTAGGATCTTCAGACATTTTTATTTTTTAAATAAATTCTTCAAAAGGCCATCCTAATCTAAAGTATACAATTTCATTTTAATTACCATAGTACAAAAACTTGCCTCCAAAGTCTTCCTGCTCTTTCTTTCCATACCTACTCTCCTTTCATCACCACCAGCACTCAGATTGAACAGAGCTCTTAAAGGAACAGCATTCCTTTTCTTCCAGATAACTGGGCAAATGAGTTTCCCTTTCTTTACTTCTGACTATTTAATGAACTAGTTTTAAGGGAATCCTTCCCAAAATCAGTACCTTACTAAGATATAAAATCCTTTGTGTTTCTAAAGTCTTTGGAAATATATTTTTAATATAAATATGTGGTGATATTTCATAAACACGTCTATTGTTATGGAGGTCACACTCAACAAATTAGTTCTCCCTTTTTCTAAAAGCAGTTAGTTTTGTCATGACAAAGTAAACTGCTCTAACCGATAAATTTAAAATGTCTTTCTTTCAGTGTGTTAAATACGTAGTAATCCAGAATGATTACTTTATGAAGGTTTATGAGTACATTTAACATGTAAAATCAGCTTAGAAATACTGAGTGAGAAAATTTAAAAGCAAAGAACTGCATCATGGATTCCATAATATTTAATGTTGTGTTCAGCAGGATAGCTGGCTTGCCCTTACTACAAAGTTTATGCAAATAAGTCTCTGAAGGTGTGTCTACACTACAGTGTTATTTCAAAATATCTTATTTCGAAATAGTTAATTTGAAATAGCTTATTTTGAAATAACACATCTACACACAAAATGCATTTTGAAATATCATTTTGCTATTTCGAAATAGCGCGTCCACACTGAGTGGACACTGAATTGCATTGAAGGCCGGCTGGAACCAGGTCCAGCAGGGCATCAGGTCAGGAGTTTATTTGTGTGGCTGCTGCCTGAGGCTATCTGAGGCTTGTGCTTAAAAGGAGCCAGTTCTCAGCTCTCCCTGCTTGCTTGCCTACCTCGATAAGGGACAGCAAAGCATTTGTGTCTCTGCGTGCTCTGGTTGCCCTCACTCGGGACACTACAGCACTCTGCAGCATGGAGCTGGAGCTGCCCCTGGGCACTCTGGTGCTTCTCGTGGATGCATTGCTGCGAGCCTGGCTGCACTTTCTGCAGGCTGCCATCCAGGAGGTCCATCAGTTGTGTAGATGCTAGTCAGTATTCAGGAGACCCTGCGGGAGAGCTTCCACCCTGAGGAGCACTAAGAGCCTCCCTGGTCTGCCCCAATTGGGGGCTTGTGCTTCATTCCTCCCCCACATCTTTCCACTTACCCTCCTAACCCCCCTTTCTGATGTTGGTGGCCAGGCTGCCAGGTATCCTGCCATAGATGGCCACGTTCCTCCATCTAGTGCGGAGATCATGGATGTTGGGGGCATTCCCCCAAACCTGAATAAGGTCCATGATCTCCACCCTGAACCAGGAAGGCGCCCGCCTTCTCCAGCCCCTGTCAGGCTCGTGGGAGCTGGCAGACCGCTCCTGGGGAGCGGTGGAGGGCTGGCTGCCAGTGGCTTGCTGGCTCATTTTTTGGGGCCACTGGGTCAGGGGCAGTGACTGCTGGCTCTGGGCCGGCAGGCTTGGGGCTGGCACAGGCACTGTGGCCAGAGTCAACCCCTTTAAGGGCTCCGGGGAGGGAGGAGGAGAGAGAGGAGTGTTCTTGTTTGAGGCCGGAGTGGCCACCAGGGCACCCTGAGAAGGCTGGAGGCCCCCTATTTCAAAATAAGTGTCTACACAGCACTTATTTCGAATTAGCTATTTCGAATTTGGTGTTATTCCTCGTAGAATGAGGTTTACCAAATTCAAAATAAGTGCTCCACTATTTCGAATTTATTTCGAAATAGCAGTTTGGCTGTGTAGATGCTAGTAAAGTTAATTCGAAATAACAGCTGTTATTTCGAATTAACTTTGATGTGTAGACATACCCTGATAAACTTCAGGGTATATCAAAAGACCAATAACTGACATTTTTTATTCTCAGATGTAGTGCTTTTAATTAAGTACCTTCTGCATGCCCAGTCTTCACAATCGGGCATACAGTGGAAAACATGCTCCATTTTCTTTAGAAAGAAATTTTAGAAGAGTGGGGTTTTTTCCCCCAAATATTTTCTGCTTTCGGGTTCAGGGATTTGGCAGGAAGGGATGAGCAGAGACTGGGATGGAAGAGAAAAAAAGACAGTAAGTAGGGAGTGGGGCATGGGAAGATCAAGGGTGGAGTATGGGCGAGACCACAAGCTGGAGCGCTTGCCTCTCCAAGCAGCAGCTTCACCCACCACCCATGACAGGGTCTGTTTTAGCAGCCAGCAGCACAGACCACATCCTGGGCTGTCTCCTGACTTAACTAGTGCAGCTGGGCCAGTCAGTGAGCATGAGCCCTGGTGGATGGTGTCTCTGCTGGGACTAGGGTTCCATTGCTATCTCAGCCTAGGAGCTACTATCAGGATGCCAGTTGGCATCCAGAATGCAAAGGCTGCTGGGGAAATTGTGTGTTAAGACCTTTGGATCCTCACAGCCACTTCCTTATGTGACTTCACTTATCCCCATAGTAGAATGGAGATGGACGGGCCAACAGCTTGGGATTTTCCCTAAGCTTCTGAATTCTCCTTAACCAACAGGAAAATGTGGGGCTGAGAGAAAACCTATTCTGCTCTATACAAGCATTATCAGAGGTCTTATTGACAGATTAAAGCAAAATCGGTGAGCTGAGGCTAAATTTCAGTCAGAGCAAGGCTCAATGGTATGGGTTGATTGACATGAGGGGGACATGGACCATTGATGTAAATAGCATCAAGCTAACATTGCATGGCTCCAAACAGTGACACAGCACTAATATGTCCCCCATGTTACAAATTCTGTTGCTTGATGAAAAGACTGTGACTGTCACCTCTAATAGCTTTAATTTATTTTTTAAATATTGGAGTGGAAATAGTCGAGGTCATTCTACACACCTGACTTTATTCTGTCTTCCTGCAGCATGGAAGTTCTGTAGGAATAGCAGCAGCATGAAAATTGAAACAAAAGGACACATTTAACGGTTGTCTATTTAAGCTATAGCAGCAGCAACCACCCCATTCACGTAAACTACATAGTGACAGGAAGGAACATGCAATCTGCTTCTGATACCAGACTTGATGCTGATCCCTAAAGATTGGAATGTTCAGACCTACCTTCAGTGAGCAGTTTCCACTGTGCTAGTCTCCTAGCAATTCCAGGTTCTTGCAATTTTAATTTTCCTTGAGCTTTCACTTATCTACATACTTCCTTTTCTAGGTAGTAGTGAAAGTTCAGAATTTAGTGAGGAGCTGTCTTCAGGGCTTGAAAGGTGAGTTATAAACTCAGTGTTTTCATTTTTCCTCATTCAATACCGCATAATACCATTAGCCCCTTGCTGATTTTTAAGGGCTAAGAAACTGTTACCATTGCCAAAATAGGTGAATTCCAATAATAGCAAAAATGCCGAATCAGGAAATCCTTCTCAAATCATTGATAACTAATTATTAGGAAGAGAAATGACAAACATTTTGAAGAAATGCATCATAAAATACATATTTTGGATGTAGGCCATTCATAATTATAAAACTATTACTCAATATCAGTAACAGTGGCAGAATCTACCTATAACAGTAATCTGATAACTACCTTGTTACCAAACTTAGTAACAGTGGCAGGATCTACCTATAACAGTAATCTGATAACTACCTTGTTACCAATGCTGTAGAAGGGTTTTTAATGTAGCAAAGAAAAGCAGTACAAGATCCAATGGCTAGAAGGCGAAGCTAGGCAAATTCAAACTAGAAAAAGTGCAAAGTTTAACACTGAGGGTAATTCACCATTGGAACAACTTAGTGTATGGCTTTGGGGCCTTCTCCATTAGTTGGAATCTTTAAATCAATATAAGTATTTTTTAAAACACTATGCTCTAACACAAGGGGAAGCTATTGAGCTTGATGCAGAAATCATTTGGTGAAATTCTCTAGCCTGTGTGCCATAGGAGATACAATTGTTATCATCTAGTTTTATCTTCTGACATTGAAGTCTGTGAATCTATAGTTTTAAGCAACCTGGTCAACTGATCAAATACTCTACATTGAATTATCTGAACAGTGTAAACCCATGAAAAGGCTTTTCACAAGCTTCACCACACATCAAAATGCTGAGGTCTCATTCTTAGGGTTCTCATTGTAATGAGAATGGGAAATGTTACAAATGGAGCTCGTGCTGGCTGTATGTGTTACTAATGTGTAAACTAATTAATCAGACACTCTGCCTTCATCAAGCACTTTATTCTTTTCCTCTGGGGCTCGTCTACACTGGCCCCTTTTCCGGAAGGGGCATGTTAATTTCACCTATCGTAGTAGGGAAATCCGCGGGGGATTTAAATATCCCCCGCGGCATTTAAATAAAAATGTCCGCCGCTTTTTTCCGGCTTTTAAAAAAGCCGGAAAAGAGCGTCTACACTGGCCCCGATCCTCCGGAAAAAGCGCCCTTTTCCGGAGGCTCTTATTCCTACTTTGAAGTAGGAATAAGAGCCTCCGGAAAAGGGCGCTTTTTCCGGAGGATCGGGGCCAGTGTAGACGCTCTTTTCCGGCTTTTTTAAAAGCCGGAAAAAAGCGGCGGACATTTTTATTTAAATGCCGCGGGGGATATTTAAATCCCCCGCGGATTTCCCTACTACGATAGGTGAAATTAACATGCCCCTTCCGGAAAAGGGGTCAGTGTAGACGTAGCCCTGCTGTCCTCCCACTCCATCTCATGTGAACTGTCTGAATAAAACAGTGTTTCACATGAGGGCAGCAGAGCATCTACTTCGTCCTAATATCTTTAGAAGTCAGTGGAGATATTGTCCTATAGTTTTGATTAAAAGCTTTAAAAATAGTATTATCATTAAGCTTTACCATAAATCAATTCTATTTGTTTTATGTGCCAAGGCAAATAATGCCACAGTATGTACATTTTCTTGAACTCTGATGTCTAAGCAATGTTCCAATAAATCCAGTGCGATTAAATATGCATAAAATTAAGACCACATCAGTTTTCACTTTCTAAAGTATAAAAAGCTATGATTAAGGCACCCACTTAGATTTCCTACCTCACATTTCTCTTGGGACTCTAGATGGTAGGCAGGTGTTAAGGACTTTGGGCCTTAGTACATCAATTCTTTTTATATTGAAAGGGGACATTTATTCTTATTAGTGGTCAGAGGGAAATATTTTCTGGAGAGTTACATGTGATTCTGTTTATAGTATGACTCTCTTCTATGAGGTAATAAATCTAAGGTGCATCTATGTGTAGGAGACAATCTGTTTTACAATCCAAATATTGGTTTATTTTTAATATGCTGAATCATCAGCCTTATACTGTAGACCCTAATTATTAGGAGTCTTACACAAGAATATCCCATTTGAACTTGTATTGGTAACAAGAGAGATTAAACAATGGAGTTGGGCAAGACACAGTAGCTATTTTTTTCAGGGCACGCATTAGCTGCACACATACAATGCAGTTTATGATCTATTAAAGAATATTTATTGTACACACAAACACCCACTAACTAAATTCAGAACTGCTACATTTTATCACTTTGATGCTTATAGGACTAAAACTTCCTAAATACACATTAAAAATAGGGCATACACTTAATTCCGTTCTTCTGTAATAGACATAAAGATGTGCTATCTCTGTCTCAATAAACAAAATCTGGGGAAAACACATCAGATATGTAACAGAAGAGAGGGGAACAGCTCTTCTTCTCAAATTGCCACTTCTGGGCTACAGCTGTTTGGTTCTGCCATACCTTAAAGGGTCAGCTCCAAAAGGGAAGGCAGGGGAAAAAATCCTATAAGAGAGCAACTGTGCTCTGGAAAGAATGAGTAGAGACCTGGAAGTCACTTGGAAAAATGTCCCTGCTCTGGTATTGTACCTATCATCAACACATTATATAAAGATACAGCATTTATGGGTAACTCCAAATTCCTAAATACTTACCCCCAAAAGGAAAACTCCAGAATAAACGTTCTTCGTTAGAGACAGAAGTGGAGAATGAGACCAAATAAAAGGAAATATCATGCTCTGAGCAATGGAAAACAGCCTCACTAACCCATAGATTGTGAATTATTCTTTGCCAGCAAATGCTAGCTTTGTGTGCAGTGTTCAGCCCCCAACCTGGACCTTTCCCTATGTTTATTCATTCACAAAGATTCCATAAAAACATTTTGCACTTCTTACCAATGTGGGAAATACTTGATTTTATTTTTACATGTTTGTAATAAAAACTTTTCCATTTCTGAGTAAATACAGATGCCTTGTAATCTTACTGAGATTAATGTCATATGTTTCTCTCACTTTATCCCTATGTTTTGTTTCAATGAGTGTTCACCATAACATTTATGGTATTAGAAAAGAACTGATGTTTAAATTTACAAACAGGGGTCGACTGTATGCCACGCTGGGGCCTAACTGGCGGGTACCAATTCGGAATTCTCCCAGAAGTCGAAGCTGTGTCTACAGGTACAGTTAGGTTGTGGGTCTGTTTCTCTAAGCATGATGTGATAAATTCTCATTTGAGAATGTTTTTCTTAAATAAACCAAATGTATCTTCTCTCCAAAAACGTCATGAGGTGAACAAACTAACTCTCTGTGTCTCTTTTTTCCTTCCATTGCTTCACCTCTGTATCCCAAAATAAATGTGCTGTGTAGAGCAATGCTGGGCAGAGTAGGGGGCACTGGAAGAAGCCTCCTGCCTGATGTCTCCTGAGGGTCTTGTTACAGAGTGCCAAGAATGTGCTAGTGTCAGGGAAGTGGCCCAGGGACATTCAGGGCAGTTAAGGGGAGTGAAGAAGGGCAGGGCAAGTCTGCTTCCAGAGGGTCATGTGTTGGCCTCCATATTTGCTCTGATTTTCAAACTGAGGGAGTAAAAGCACTAACCTCTTCCCCAGCATCAAACATGTTTCCAGTGGTTGATGCTATTGCCTAACCTCGAGGAGCAATCCACAACATTTAAGGGTCATTTTTAAATTCACTCCACTTAATTCTTCATTGCCTGCCACCTTGTGTTGTCAGTTGCAGTGGGCATTCATTGAGTAGTGCTTTGAGTACAGAGGGGACAAAAGCTGGACTGGAGGCATGGAAAGGAATAGATTGGGACAACGAATCTGGTGAGTCTGGGACTGATGTGAAGGAGGCAGAAACTGGGATCAGCTGACAAAGAGACTGAGGCTGGGATCTGAGGAAGGATCCCTGTGGGTGCTCTACTCTAGTTCAAGGTGCATCCCTGCACCTTTGACTGGAGATTTTGACAGCAGTACCTGTCTGGGACACACATGTGGCCTGCCTGCTTCACAAGCGGTCATTGCTTGAATAGCGCGTGCACAGCCCAGACTCCTCAGTTCCTTCTCTACCATTCCTGGACGAAAAAAAACCCCATTTTACTCTGTGCACTGAACATGCCTGGTTCTCCAGGATTTAAGTGTTGTTTCTCTTCCAGAGAGGCTGTCCCTGTTTTGGACTGTCACTCACAATGATTTCCATTGTTTAGGAGAGTCTGATGTACCCCCAAAAAGTGTGCATTGTAACAAGCTCAAGGTTTGTGGAGGTACATCAGACTTTGAAGACAAAGAATTGCACCTGAAGCTCCTGCTTCTTCCAGACTCCCTCGGACAAGCATCTGAGCTGGGATACCATCCTCTATCAGGAAGACAGGAAGCCTGCCAAAAAAAGAAGAGCTTCCTACTCTTCACCTAGCAGACATACCACAATAAAACTAAAGCTGCAGTCAGTTTCCTCAGTGGAGGCCACTCCGCAGCTCAGCACTTGATTTGACAGGCACCTCTGGCAACAACTATGAGTCAGCAGTTTTGAACAGTGTCCAGGCAAAGGGCTGTTGGCTGCTCACCTCACAGAGTGCACCAGCAGCCCATCTCCTTTGACTTTGTGCCAAGTGTGACCACAGTGCCACTGACTCAACCCATGGCAGTAGCAATGACTTGACACTGTTGCACCTCTTCAGTGGCTAGTGCTGTCCACGTTGCCCTCCCGCGTGGTGACACAGAAGCATGCAGCACATAATAATCTGGCACCAACCCAGCATTCAGCTGCCACGGTGCCATCAACATCTCTCTAAAATATGGTACCGCAGGCTTAGCCTGCAACATACCATTCATCACAGTTTGACACCGTTCACAGCAGTTCCTTAGCCAGGCTGATCTGACCCCTTCCTGGGATCTCCTCTCCTGGATACTGACTTCTCACCAGGTTCACCAACACCTTAATTTCAATCCCCCACAGCCCCTTTCCATCTCTCCAGTGGGAGGAGAAGGACATCAAGGAAAGAGACATTATTCCTCACTGATTAGACCACTGGTATATGGGGACCCATACGGGTAACCCACATAGGCTAGAGAATGCACACCATGATATGCTCCCCCTTGGATGAGATCACCCAGGCCATTCCCCAGCTACTGGTCATACTGGGGGGAGGGAGCATACCATGATGGGGAGGAGGAATGCATAGCTGAACCAGCACAACGGACATTGCACTTCTGATCACCCCAGGCATCTCCCTCACTCCAGGAAGTCAAGTTGCCATCCACACTTACATCTACAGATGAAATTGCACTTTTTTCAAGACTGGCTTAAAAGAGTGGCTGATGAGCTCAAAATTATGCTAGAGGAAGTCAATGAGACTAGCAAGACTTCATAGACATACTATAAGCCATTACCACCTCCAGAATACAACTGCCAATTAATGCAGCCATCATGCAACCTGCACAACTTATTTGCCCTCCATAGCTCCCACCGGCAAGAGAATATTTTGTTTCCAGTAAGGATACTGAGTTTCTCTTCACATACCCGGCACCCAACTCATTAGTGGTAGAGGCAGCCAACAGGAAGAACTAACAACAACAGTTCAAGGCTGCCCTATCAAAGGCAACAAAAGATGAACACTACTAGGTGCGAGGCATATTCCTCCTCAGTCTACAGTTCAGAGTGGTTAATTATGTGGCGCTATTAGTGAAGTATGACCACAGAAACAATGCAAAAATAAACACTTTTAATGATGACATTTCTGAAGATAAAAGACAACAAATCAAGCTACTGGTCTCAGAGGGACAATTGATCTCCTGCACAGCACTCCAGGCTGTTCTGGATGTTGCTGACATCGCTGACAGGGCCATTGCACTGCTCGAGTGATGTTCCGTGCTTCCTGGTTTTTTTCTTCCTCATTTCCATAGGAGATTCAGAACACTGTTAAGGATCGTCCATTTGATGTGGACGCAGTCTTTGAAGCACACACTAAATGAAGATCTCCATTCCATGAAGGACTCCTGCAGCACACTCAGCTTTTTGGGCATCCAAACACCAATAGTTTCAATTGGATAATTTATCCTTCACTTTCTGTCACAAAGAATTTAACCTCAGTACCGGGCAGATTGTATGAAACTATAGTAACAGAATTGTCAGGCACATAGATGAACATTTATTTGCTAAGGAAAAGTGAACATGGTGTCTGTAAAGGGAAATCATGCCTCACCAATCTATTAGAAAGTTTCAGAGGAGCAACCATGTTGGTCTGTAACTTTAAAAACGAGTAGTCTTGTGGCACCTTAGAGACTAACAAAATATATATAGTATCATGAACTTTCATGGGCAAAACCAGCTTCTTCAGAATTCTCGGGGGGGGGGGGGGGTCAACAAGCATGTGGACAAGGGGGATCCATTATAGTGTAATTAGATTTCCAGAAAGCCTTTAACATGGTCCCTCACCAAAGGCTCTTAAGCAAAGTAAGCTGTCATGGGATAAGAGGGAAGGTCCTCGAAGGTTTGTTAACTGGTTAAAAGATAGGAAACAGAGAGTAGGAATAAATTATAAGTTTTCAGAGTGGAGAGAAGTAATTAATGGCGTCCCCCAAAGGTCTATTCTGGGACCCCTCTTATTTATAAATGATCTGGAGAAAGGGATAAACAGTGAGGTGGCAAAATTTGAAGATGATACAAAATTACTCAAGTTAGTTATGTCCCAGGCAGACTATGAAGAGCTACAATAGGATCTCGCAACACTGTGTGACTGGACAACAAAATGGTAGATGAAAAGTAATGTTGATAAATGCAAAGTAATGTACTTTGGAAAACATAATCCCAACTTTACTTATAAAATGATAGGGACTAAATTAGCTGTTACCACTCTACAGAGATCTTTGAGTCATTGTGGATAGTTCTCCGAACACATCCACTCAATGTGCAGCAGCAATCAAAAAAAAACAAACAGAATTCTAGGAATCCTTTAAAAAGAGATAAAGAATAAGACACAGAATGTCTTTTTGCCTCTACATAAATTTATGGTACACCCACATCTTGAATATTGCATGCAGATATGGTCGCCTTATCTCAAAAAGAGATATCTTGGCATTGGAAAAAGTTCACAAAAGGGCAAGAAAAATTATTAGGGGTATGGAATGGGTGTCATCATATAAGGAGAGAGTGGGACGTTTCAGATTAAAAAAAGAGGAGACTAAGGGGGGATATGATAGAGGTCTATAAAACCATAACTGGTATTGAGAAAGTAAATAAGGAAAACTTATTTATTTGCTCCCATAACACAAAAACTAGGGGTCATCAAATGAAATTAATAGGTAGCTGGTTTACAATAAAGTATATCTTCACACAACACACAGTTCAACCTGTGGGACTCCTCACCAGAGGATGTTGTGAAGGCCAGGTCTTTAACACGATTCGAAAAAGAGCTAGATAAATTCATGGAGGATAGGTCCATCAATGGCTATTAGCCAGGATGGGCAAGGACGGTGTCCCTTGCCTCTGTTTGTCAGAAGCTAGGAACAACAGAGGGTGGATCACTTGGGCTACGTCTACACTGGCCCCTTTTCCGGAAGGGGCATGTAAATTTCACCAGTCGTCGTAGGGAAATCCGCGGGGGATTTAAATATCCCCCGCGGCATTTAAATAAAAATGTCCGCCGCTTTTTTCCGGCTTTTAAAAAAGCCGGAAAAGAGCGTCTACACTGGCCCCGATCCTCCGGAAACAGTGTCCTTTTCCGGAGGGTCTTATTCCTACTTCAAAAGGGCACTTTTTCCGGAGGATCGGGGCCAGTGGGCCAGTGTAGACGCTCTTTTCCGGCTTTTTTAAAAGCCGGAAAAAAGCGGCGGACATTTTTATTTAAATGCCGCGGGGGATATTTAAATCCCCCGCGGATTTCCCTACGACAACTGGTGAAATTAACATGCCCCTTCCGGAAAAGGGGCCAGTGTAGACGTAGCCTGGATGATTATCTGTTCTGTTCACTCCCTTTGAGGCATCTGGTATTGGCCACTGTTGGAAGACAGGACACTGGGCTAAACAGACTTTGATCTGACCCACTATGGCCGTTCTTACGTTCTTATTAGATTTCTTATTAACCTATTAGATTTTTTTCTAATATATGGCATAGCAATTGATGCAGGGAAAATCTCTGTAAAGAATAAATGTTACTAAGAGCCTTACTTGTTCCTGTTTGCTCACCTGAATTTCATTGTGTTTCTTCAGCCCAACAGGGGCCTGCAGCTGCACAGTAGGGAGTTCAGCAGGAGTAATTACCATGGAAGGGCCTTTAAGAAGGAAAACCTTACTAAAGGAAGGCAGGAAACCTACAGTAAGTTGGACCTTTTCTGTGATCCTAATTTGATACTGGCTGTTATTGTTTATATTAACAATGAGGAGTGCTGTGGCACCTTAAAGACTCATAGATTTATTTGGACATAAGCTTCTGTGGGTAAAAACCGCTTGATCAGATGCATACGTTGTTTGGATTGTTAGCTTCAGACATCAGTACAGTGCCAGACAGGGAGGGGCAGTGAATCCTGTTCTAGGAACCAGAACAATGTTCTGCTACAAAATCACTTTCTATTAAAACATAAGATTCAAACTGTTTCCTTCTCTCACAGAGTCTGCTCTTTACACATGTATTTGTAAGGGACACCACAGAGGTCGGAGGAGAAGAGGAACTCTATGTAGGATCAGCCTCTGTAAAAGCTTTTTCGCATCCATTTCTGTGGGCTCTTTTGTCCCACATTCAGATCCGCCTCACAGGTGTAGGAGGGTTTTGTGTCATGTTGCAACCTCTTTGGGATGCTCAAGTCGTACTGCAGTGGAGTAGCTCTCTGCACAAGCATTATGCCAGAGATTCACAAGTGTTAGTGTAGGGGCTTGTTTGTCAGCCTGAGAGCGAATTTCAGGTTTGACTTTTGGATACTCTCTTAGCTTATACTAATATGTGCATACTAAGGACAGAGACACTGTGTTGCTTCTGCCTGGCCAGATGAGTTTGGGAGGCTGTCTTCACTCCAGGGAAGATTGATGCTGCCACGATCGATCTTCTAGATTACGATTTAGCGGGTCTAGTAAAGACCTGCTAAATTGAACTCAGGGTATGTCTATACAGCAACATTATTTCAAAATAACTAGATATTTCAAAACAGCTTAGTCTGCATCTACACAGCAGAGAGTTATTTCAAAATAATGTCAAAATACTGTCAAGTTGGAGGACTTCTTACTCCGACTTCTGTAACTCTCATTGTACAAGGAGTAAGGGAAGTCAGAAGAAGAGTGCTCTGTTTCAAAATAGAGTACCCTCCGACCCTGCATCCCGTCTAGAGCAAGATGAGATTCCGCCAGCTAGTTGCTTCTGCGAGGTGCAGCACAGCCCGGGTTCTATGTGGACATTCAAGTGAGGGGCCAGGTAGCCTCCGACCTCTTGGGGGTGGGGTCCACAGGCCCCTGAACTCCCAGTACTCAGCTTAGTCTCTTCTCTCCATGTTTTCCCAGCCAAGATTGACTCTTCCCCAAACTACCCCCTTCCTTTGTTCAAACTTCTTCCCTCTCAGGTGAGAACCGGTTGGGCCATGAGCTACATGACATGAGGCCCCCGCTGGGCAGTGCTTACCGACAGAGGCCAGTAGGGGTCATCCTCAGCCCGCATCCCAAGCATAGCGACTAGCGAGTGGACTATACCCCGACTACATCACATATAGACGCTCCCAATTTCAATTTCAAAATAAGCTACTCAATTGACGTAGCTCAATTTGTGTAGCTTATTTCAAGTTAAGCTCTGCTGTGTAGACACACCTTCAAAGGGTGCCCTTGTCAGCAGCTGGTATTCCTGCTTCTGCGAGGAGTAAGGGAAGCCAATGGGAGTGGTTTCAGGGTTGAGAAGGGTGTACAGGGTAAAGGATCTGTGGTGTCAGGGCGGAGAAGGGCACGCAGGAGGAGAAGGGACACGGTGTAAAGACTCTGCCACATTAGAGCTGGAAATGGAAATGGGGAAACATAGTCTGCTAGTGTGTACAGCTGTAGATATTCCTGTTTGGAACAAACCCCAGTAAACATCATATTGCCTGCACTTCAGACTTCTGGTCTCTCTCTGTGTCACAACTAGGTGAGGGGGTGAAGGGAAAGGATTCCCCTGGTCTCAGTGTCAGGCCCTCTGTGGTACTGGAAAAAATGATGCAGTGGAAATCCCAGGGTTTACCTTACAACTTATTTGAAGCTTCATGCTTCAGTCTTAAGAGGTTTGAAGAACTGTGGAAATAATCTTGTAACTAAAGCTGTGCAAAATTATTTAGCTGAAACTTAATATTACAAAAAATGTAGATTCAGACCAACCAAAATATTTGTGAATTTGTGTCAGTGTCAACACATTTTAATAAGAAAAAATTGAAAAGTCACAATGATTTATTTCAGCACTCCCACAAGAAGATGAGTTGATTTTTTTCATCTAGATTCAGAAAAGAGTGATGAAGCAGAAAGAGACACAGTGGATGGTGCCTCCCTTGTACTCGTCGCCCAATGATCAGGGAACTCACCTCAGACATGGGAGACCAGAGTGGGACCAACCTATTAGCTATTCTGAGGTGGACTCTGATATCAGTCTCATTTGTTGATGCTGTTCTGTTTTGTATAAACAAGTATTCATTAGACCAGAAAGTGAGAGTGACTCATTAGCCTAGTGATTAAGGCACCCATCTGGTGGGGGGGGGGGACATGCTCCCAGGTTCAAGTTTTTATATCAGTTAATATTTAATTAGTTGTTCAAGTGGAACAGCTTCAAGAGGAGAAAAGGAGTAAGACCACAACTTTTCCGCAGTTTTGTGAATGATGCCTGCGTCTCCTTGTACATCTAGGACTTCATTTTCTTTGTTTTCACTGAAAAAGCAGATAAAGATGCCTAAAATCAAACCAGAACATTTCTTTCAATCTGAAACATTTTTTCTGGCTGTTTGATTAGTCAAAAATTCTGAAAAATCTTCTCATCAGATTTTAAGAGGAAGGTATGAGATCTGCCCAGCAGAGGTCAGTAAAATGCTTTGCATTGAAATGAAAAGCCATGAGTTTTCTAGAGGAAATGCAAAAGGAAAAACCAATATACCACTTTAAGACTAACAAGATAGTTTAATAGGTGATGAGCTTTTGTGGGCCAGACCCACTTCCTCAGATCATATTCTGGAAGAGAATTGGCATGACCATATATACCAAAGCAATACAATGAAACAAGTGAACACATTATTAAACCGACAAATCACCATTAGTGATTTATACTGTGGTGTCCAGGAAATGGATCTCTCAGTTGAATGGTCTAAGCTGAGATTGATGGAAATTCTCAAGGAAAAACCAGTTGCTTTTCATTTCAACCTACCTGGACATAATCTTAATTACCTTACTACATGCATCTTACTTCAAAGAGACTTTATCACCAGATTACAGAAGGAAACTTTAGAACTTTCTTTCATGCTTAAATTTGACATTTTGCGAATGGGCCTTAGCAAAGATGCTAATTACCTTAACTATTACAAAGATAGCTCCCTACTTATCACCTCTGATTAGCCATTCATTGACTCATAAATAGCTATTCCCTCTCTCCCTCACCCCACCTTCTGAACTAAATCTGATTTGTCGGTTTAATAATGTGTTCACTTTTTTCATTGTATTGCTTTGGTATAATGATCAAGCCAATTCTCTTCCAGAATATGATCTGAGGAAGTGGGTCTGGCCCACGAACGCTCATCACCTATTAAATGATCTTGTTAGTCTTTAAAGTGCTACATAGCTTTTCCTTTTGTTTTTGCAAGATCAGACTAACACAGCTACCTCTCTTATTACTTTTCTAGAGGAGACATTAATAATGTGGCTTTTCTCTGATGTATCTGTCAGGCTCATACAGCAGCCAGAGCCTAGGTAGCTATACTGATTTACACCAGCTCCCTCCTCCTATTAGCTGCCTCACTTGAAACAGATACTTCCAATTCTTAGTTGTTTATTTGTTTTAAGAGTATCTGAAATTAAATACTGATATTTGCCCCAATTTTATTTTTTCTTATTCAGCTCTCCTCATGGACTAGATACTGGGTTACACTTTCGGGGTCAACTCTTCTCTACTTTGGAGCAAAGTCATTAAGAGGCACAGAAAGGAAACATGTAAGCAAAGTGTATTAGACCTATCATACTAATGAGCAGTGCTGGCTAAGCTCATTCAAAAGTGAATGTGGTCACTCTCAGCTAGCCCATCAGTCTGCTCTGTTTTCATGGTTAGAAGTCAATCCAATGTGTAGTGATACTGCAGCTAATTGTAAATTGTCTGCCTCTTCTAGTATAAATCCACCGCTGGTAAAAAAGTCTCCGTCGTGGGCTGGATGGTGGCGCTACCCGATGATCCCGAACATCCTGATATTTTTCAGCTAAATAACCCCGATAAAGGTAGATGCTACATTATACTTAGGAAATGGGGTTAGGGATATAAAATCCCATTTAACTGGTTAATTGATTAAACATAATATTTAATCAATTAACCAGTTAAAGGAGGGGCAGATGGGAGGGCCCTCCAGCCCAATGGAGCAGCCCCCGATGTCCCAGCAGCAGTGGCCTCCCTGCCTCAGGCAGGAGCTGCTCCAGTCTGGCCAGAGTAATCCCGGCCTGCAGGGCATTAGGGGCTGCTCTTGCTCGGCTGGAGCACCCTTTTCTGCGGTGGTGAAGCCAGTCCCCTACCCATGGCCAGCAGGGAGCTACTTCAGCCCCCACTGGTTAATCAGAACCGGTTAACCTTTCACCATCCCTAATGGGGTAATTGAATTTAATATGTTAAGTTGCAAATAATGTAAACATCACATGCTGAGAAAGTTAAGGAACCAGATTTTCAAAATAGGAGACATTGGGAGATGCATGGATCTGCATAAAACCCATGTTTGTGGGGACCTCCATGCCTCTTGCCAAATGAATCGGGGGGGGGGGGGGGGCATTTTTAATGAGTTTTGCAGGAACTCTGGAGATTAGTGTGAGGTCACTTGCATTCCCTGTTCTCTAAAGCTCTGTCTACAATGCACCTGGCCCATGCAGGGATGGCCTGTGGCTATAGGTGGACTCGTCCGCCGCTGCCTAGGGCGCCACTACCCGGGGCGCCCAATGATGACATCACGTGGATGCCCGGGGCGCCCGCCGATGACGTCAGTCCATTGACAGCCCTCAGGTCGCTCCCGGGCCCATGTCATCTGACTCAGGCTTGTGGGACTCAGACTGTGGGGCTGATTTATTGCTGTGTAGATGTTGGGTCCCAGAACCCAGACTCCAGCCCATGTCTGAACATCTGTGTAGCAAGTTTTAGTTCTGCAGCCAGAGGCTACATCAGCTGGCTTAGGCCAGCTCAACACCTGCTGTGTTGCTTTTATTGTGTGGATGTGGTCTACCTTTTCTTTTTGTCCCAAATGGCTTTTTCAAGGTCACTGTGTACTTCATATGTGACCTCTGTAATCCCTAGATAGTCATTATCACTATAAGTGCTGATTTATGAGGCTTCTCCGCACATCAAAGTATTTATAAATCCAGTTACTTAGATTTTCAAACCATTGTCACTCAAGGATATGTCAGATATTCAGAGAGACCGTTACATAAGTGTGCGACATGAGGGTCTCTGCGCAGTCTCTGGAAGTGCCCCTGACGTTTCAGGTTTCGTTACGTCAGTGAGAGGCAGTGATGCACATAAGCTGCACATGCTGCTTCTCATTCCTGTAGAGCCGTGGTCACCAACCAGTAGATCGCGATCTACCGGTAGATCTCAGGGGCTCTAAGAGTAGCTCTTGAGCCCTCTCTGAACTGCGCACCTGCACACTACATTTACATTAGATTTCCTCATGTAATGTAGGTGGGGCTTCAAGGAAGGGGCGGGGCAGTAGATCTTCGCCGGTTCTGAGACTTAAAAAGTGATCTTGGGTGTAAAAAGGTTGGAGATCACTGCTGTAGAGTAAATGAATGATGTCTGACTTCAAGAGAAAATTCAGAGCAAGGCTGTTCTGAGGAATCAAAGAGACTGACAAAGGGAGACTGGAAAAGCTGAATTTGCAAACAATAGTGCATCTGTGAAAATGATGCAGTGGTAGAATATATATACATTAGTGGGAATGAAGCAAAGTCTAAAATGAAAGAGGTCGGAATGTATGTCCAGTTTGACTTTCCTGTCTTTGGCCCATGACAGTTTAATTTGACTCCCATCTGCTCCACTTGGGTCTATTAAATATACACATTATCTTCCACCCTCTGCTTAGCGGGGTGCTGGACACTTATTCCCCATAACATATTCTCCCTGCTGGGGCCTGCTGTGTGTGATAAGAGCAGTTTGCATATTTGAGGCTCAAATTAATTTTCCTATTTACATTACACTCTTGCTCTTGACTTTTACACTAAAAGCTTACAATGTAGCAAAGGCAAGTATCTGGCAAAACCTAAGGGATGCTGATATTTTTAATTTTGTAGGCAATGTTTACAAGTTTCAGACTGGGTCAAGGTTTCATGCAATACTGTGGCACAAGCATTTGGATGATGCATGCAAAAGCAACAGGCCTCAGGTAAGGCCATGAAAATATCTTTTTCAATCAGTTTCTCCCTTATATTCCAGGAACCCCAGCCTGTATGGGCATCTTGAGGATACACAGTCAAGCTCTTCAGGGCATATTTATAGCAACTCATTTTGCATGTTGACCAAAGTCTTGGAACTGGTGTATAAAGGCCAGATTTCATGTTCCAAGATACACACTAAAAATTTGGTAATGGCGAATTTGTGCAGCTCCATTTATAAGTCTTAATGCCCCTTTCTGTGTCACGTTTTTCTCTCCCAAGTTATGGTGCATTATCCTGCCATAAGCCTGCAGAGTCAGCCTCGCCCAGAGCCTTTTTAAGATACTGATAGCACACTGTGAGCACTTGGCAATAAATGGCAATTATAATACAATGAGTTGACACTTTAGTTTCCACTTGCCACAAGCTGGGTCAGGAACTTTACATTGCTGACTAATTTACATTCTCTTCCAGGTACCTGCTAACCTTATGTCATTCGAATAACTTGCATCAGTATGTGGTGTGACTTCAAGTGCCAAACTGCAGGATGGGAATATCATTCCCTTAGGAGAAGAGGAGAAGGCGCTCCTTGACAAGAGCCAGCTGCCCCTCACAAGATTACTTCAGCACTTTTCTATGTAACTTGAAAGTGATTTTGACACAGCTTTTAAAAGCAGAAAGTGAATGTTGTCCTTAGGACCAGATATAGTCTCATGCACTGAAGACAAGTAGACAGTTTAGACAGACTGAAGATGAGTCCTGACTGATGCAGGATCCTGAAACCCTTGACTAACTTTGTGGTCACAAACTGCCCTGGACTAATGTTTGACCACAAACTGTGCATCACATCTTCTGCCTATTCTTTTTTAAACGGTTCTTTTTATTGTTAAGCTGCTTTATGTGACTGAAGAACATTTAGCCCATGTTGGGTTTTCAATTCTTTCTAATGCACAAAACGATTGACAGTGTTAACTTGCTGCAAAGTGTCAATTAGAATAGAAAGTTGTGGAACAACATTTTTATAACCTAAGTGCACTGAGTTGCTTGGCAATGTGGCTGCCTCAAATTTTGTATAAAAATCTCTGGACAATTCTGCAATTCGCATTTGAGCTGTATGGGAAATGTATATTTTGGCACAAGATAACTAGTTCAACGTAGTATTTCTTTCATTTGAAAGTGCTGCTTTAAATATAATAGAAAAGAACACCCAGATGAGTGAAGGGTTCCTCGCTATTTACATTCACTTTGTGTTAAATTTTTTATTGTGTTTTCTTACTCCTAAGGATAAATTGGTCTTATTTTTTCCTCCTTCACTATGGGTGCTATTCATCTGAAATTCCTAGCTCTATGGATGTAGTTACTAGAGTTTTTCCAGTTACCTAGGTCTGACTTCAGAATGGCTAAAAACTTTCCATTCTCTGTTCTGCTGTCATGTGGATGACCAGTCCTAGTCAGCATCTACACGCACATCATCTCACAGATAGAATCATTACACTAGTGCTGCTGTCATGGAGGCCTCTGATCCTCTGAAATCATGATAGAAATGAGACCTAGGCAGGACTGATTGGCAGTAAACCAGCTATCAGGAGCCATCAAGCCAGTATCCAGGAAAGAGGAAATGAACCAAATGTAAGAAAGCCTTCTCTTCCTGGAGAAACCCCCTGGTTCTCTTTTCCCAGGTGTGCCTTAGCACTACCTGCTGGTGGTCAGAGCTTTCTGCTGTTCTTCACCTGATGTCATTCTTCTTCATATTTTAGTCTCATCCTGTTGCTGGTCAGTGTTCAGGCTTCATCCATCAAAGATTAATCATTTCATGAAGTTTCCACCTCTTTTTCAGCTAGGCTTTCCAATGCCATAACCAGTGCCCCTAAATTCCTCATTGCAGCTCCCTGAGATTGGGGTAAAATGGTGAGCTAAGTGGGAGAATCCTGTGATTCAACCACAGGCTTGCAGATCATAAAAGGCCAGAAATATTTTTTGGTTAACAGAGTCCTCCATTAAACCAAGTGCACAGACACCAGGTTATGCTGTTGATTTCACGTAATTTTGATTTTGCATCAGAAACATATCTTTTACAGAACACCTTACCTTTAATGCTGAATTTCTGAATGTCTGTTGACTTACCTATCTGTGTCACAGTCCTAAGATGAAACTTGGTATGTAACAAGAAAAATAGTTTCTGCTGACTTCTGTATGGAGAGAGAAGGCAAGTATCCGAATTCACATGTATTTGACATCAGACTTAATTAGTGGTGCAACTTCAAGAGATCTTCAATGGGATAGAGGAGTGGCAAAAAAAAAAGATTGTTTGCTTTTTAAAGACACGATGTTCTTAAAATTCTATCATCAGCATGTCACAGTTGCACTATTTGAAAATCATCTGAATTATTCTCCCAGAAAGGAAGCTGCTTGGATGTTTGTGGTGCGAGGTGAGTTATACAGTTATACTCTTTGAGGGTGCAGGTATTCTCTGGGCTACCATTCAAACATAGGTTCATGTATGTCTAGTGTGTGTCTCAGTACAGCATTTTGTAGACATATCAAGTGCTTTTTTTGTTTAAAAAAAAAAGTGCTGGTACTCCAGGGGAAAAGTTGTTGAGCTCTGCCTGGAGGTGCCAGTACTGTGTCTGGAGATGCCAGTACTGCATACCGGGCCGTACCGTCACAAAAAAAGTACTGGACATAGCTAATCTAACTGTAGCATCAAGAGGGTTGAAAGTCTAAAGATCTAACTTGCTATCCCCCTATGCGGAATTCTTACAAAACAGAGCAGCTCTTAATCAGGAGCTATGGAATACTGCTTGAATCTAAAATGTCCTTCTGTATACCCCAGAAATAGAATGTAATGCCACAAACAATGCTGTTGCTTTTTTCAGTTATATTTAAAGACAGGCCTGCCTTCACATATATAACATCCTCTTCAAACATCCTGAATTTCCACTTTGCCAAATTCATCATAAAAGGTTTTGACACTTCCAGCACTATTGGTAAGACTGTAGAGTGGCCCACATGGTACAATAAATTTGGAAGGTTATATATCAAGAAACCAAATTTTTCTCTGAAATAAATGTGCATTTGGATATTGACAGGCAAACGTTTATAAAGGGTCTTGTGACAATGTAAAAATGAGGAGGGACTAATAAGTGCATTGTCAACAAATAACACTTAATGTACTTGTATTTTCCAGACTGCCAACCAGTTGAGTGTTTAGGAGAATGAGGACAGTATAGGTGGAGGTCAATTGTGGCTTTAAGCACTGAAGTTTAAAAATGCACAATCTCCAGAGCAGAATTTTTAACACAGCTAATTGTAAAGGTTCTGCAAGAGTCTTAGACGTACTTACGTAGAAAGTGCTTTATACACCAATCATGCCCAGGTGAGACTATAACAGTGACATCTGTCTTACTCTGCACTATTGGACTGTGAGAGATTCCCCCTTTCAGAGATCCTATTCCATAAATCCTACTAAAATCCTTGTAGCAAAATACTCTGAAATTGTAACAATCGACAACTGGACATCACTGTTAGGAGGCCGAGGAAGTGTCAAAAGCCATTTTTAGACCAAAAGGAGGGGAGAAACAGCAAACTCATACTTCATTTTTTTCTACTTAGGGTTAAGTAATGGATGTTGTGACAACTGAGAGTGCACTAAGTTTCACTTTGGCACTCACACTTAACTGACAGGCTTGAAAGGGGAAAAGCTGGAACCCACGTAGATCTTAGCTTCTAGGATTCAAAGCCTTATGGAATATTTTAGGTATTATTCCATGTAAAAAAGAAGGGAGGCTTTTCATCCTTAGAATAGAATCTTTGAGAAAACCCCTTTGGAAGCTGGCAGAGAAGTTCCAAAATTTTCCAGGTGTCTTCCCCACTGTAGCAAACCCTTACAGAGATAGGAGTTCAAACATGAAACCACACTAGACTCTGAACTATTTATGACATGAATGAGAGTACACCCACATGATAGTGCCTCTGATATCCAGGAGTCTCTCATATTGCCATGGATGGAAAGTGTATGAGTCTGTGGAAAGAACAAAACCCTCAAAACAATGCTACTTGAGACATTCAGTGATTTGCATTTGGAAAGTTTGTAAAGAATTGGTAAAATGAAGGCCTGAGCTAATCCTCAGTTGCAGAGTACATAGCATTATATACATCAAAGCAAATTTGTAGTTTTGCCTTGTGCGATGTGTCTTACAATTCTTGCAGTATATCACAATAATTGTGGTATTGCTTGGTAGCATTTGAGAAAATAAAATGAATGAGAATGAGGGTACGTCTACACTTGCCCCCTACTTTAAAGTACAGTTAATTCGAAGTACGGGGTTTTCCCTCGGAGTACCGCATCTACACGCAGCGAGTTAATTCGGGCTAGTCAATTTCCAACATGGCAACCAGACGTAACTATGCTAATCAAGCATGGGATATTTAAATCCTACGCTTGATTTGCAACTTCGGTCACCTTCATTTGCTTCCCTACTTCGAAGTAGGGGGCAAGTGTAGATGTACCCTGAAAGAACAGTAGAGGAATGTTATTAGCTTACAGTATTCCATTTTTAAAATACATTTATTCATGTTAAATACAAAAAGTATGAATTCTAATAATTAGTGACTTTTTTGGGACTCAGTATCTGACACTGCTGCTGTTGAAGTAATAGACATTGTATATTGGCACTGATTAAAATATCACTTCTATAAAAGATGTCCTAAACCCTGTAAGTGGCATCACTCAGACACCAAGACTCTCACTGCTTTGTAAAACTGAAAAACTGACCTTTTTAGCCTATTTTTCACAACGACCATTTCCAGACTTGTGAAGATATTATATTCAGGCATATTTAGTATTAATTAGTGTGTATTTTAAAGTAATTTAGTGCCAAAATGCATGTTTGTCCAATTAGTGCTCAATTGTGACATAAACAGAAGTTTTCAATTTACAGTCCATTTGTTGCATTACAATGTAAACCAATTTCTGTATTTGTTTGTTTCTTGTGAACATTGTTGCACTATTTCTTGGCCGTATTTTTCAGCAGCCCACTGCATGCCATTTGTGTACCGACTTTCTATAACTTTTGTGAATTGTCTCATCCATAATAACCACTGAACTTTTAACCCTTGTGTGTGGGAGTCTAGGTTTTTGGCAAAGTATTTTGTTACCTCAGTCTTGTATCAAGTTGCTGTATTTCAGCTTGTTACATTGATAATGATTGTTTCACTGATTAAATACCTTAATGTAAACACATTGTTTATTTAACAAACACATTTGTTTGTTAGTGAATCTGTCAGATTAACAATACAATGTATTGTAAAGAATAGATTTGAAGTACACAATGAACTAGAATATCTCTGCTCAAGGACATCAAACTTTGCTTTATGATTAAACACTAACAGTTGGACACTACACTTTATAGTTGCATAAAATACAGTGATTTTTAAAGCAGAGATGAAAGGATCAAAATGTGAGACAAAGAAAAGGGAAAATCCTTCCAGATTTCTAATCTATGTGAGGTTTCTCTTTTTTCTTGCAATCAGGGCTTTAGATAATAAAAAATTAGAACCTTGTTAAGATGTGTCTGTGCCCAGAAGTAAAGACAAGCCTATGACTACCAAACATGACCCTCAAAAGAAATAAAGGTTAATCACCACAAAACACACACTGGCTTTTAATATCAAAAGGCATATTTCCTTCATAGTCCTTAAATGGGACTTGGATATCAGGGGCTCAAAGAAGTTGTTTGAAAAATAATTCCTTCCCCTGCAAGATGCAGTGGAAATTCTCTGACTTGTGTTACCAGTAGGTCAAAAATGATGTTTATAATGATCCCTGCTGACTTCAAATTCTGTGAAATCACCCACTGACTTCAGCAATGTAAAGTCAGAGCCTTGAAAGTCCTGATGAAGCAGAAAGCCTGAGAATCAAGTGCCCATACGAGGTCTCTTAGGCCTGGTCTATGCTAGGAGTCTGACCTTGAACTAAATTCAGTCTAATTTTCTAAATAATGTCTCCACGCTACCAAGCCTGTCTCATTGACCTTAAGGGCCACTGAAATAGAGGTTGGGTACTACTAATCTTACAAGGAGTAATGCAATTCCTGACCTTGCCTGGTAAAATTTATGGTAGTGTAGACCCAGCACAGAGAAAGCAGAGGTTATTGGGGTCCAGGAGGTATCCCACAGTGACTAGAACTTACGCCAGGTGAACAGGAAAGGCCCTGGGAAAGTTTGAATTTCATTTGCCATGTGGCCAGCATTGAGAGCACACCTCATCAGAGCAGGCAGCATACCAGAGCAGTACACATGGCCATGACTTCGAGTCCCATGAGCTCCAGTTCCCAGGGATGCAAAAGGGTACCTGCATGGAGTTTGCAGGAGATCTTGGACCTCATCAAGGCAAAAGAAGAATCCATTCTTTCTAAGCTCCAAACCAGCAAAGGGAACGCTGATATCTATGCTAAGATCGCAAAGGCCATGGCAAAAAGAGCTAAGAAGTTTTTAGAACATTGGCTCCAGTCCCCTTTCCCCCCAACAGCTCCCAATCAAGCACTGATCCTGGGGAGGGGAAGGCCGGTGAGTTCACAATTATTTTCTTACTACAAGTGGGCTAAGGCAATTGGGTGTGATGTGTAGCGCGCACTGTGCCTATTCAGCATGGAGGGGGGCCCAGAACAGCTTGTTCACATATCGAGATGGAGCAGGAAGCCTCCCTGCATATCTCCATGAAGCTCCAAGAAAGGAACGCTTTGATCCTTCTCACAAGATTTCTGGGAAGGCCACAGGATGACATTTTTCCATGCCAAGCCAGCAGTACGTGGTCTGGCATCACTGAATCACAAAGTATTGCAGCATAAGGCCCAGGTTTATGGCTACATTCAGCCAGCATCCACTCCCTATCATTCTGTGTTCTTCGGAGAAAACTGATATCTCTCATGGTAACCTGGATGAAGGAGGAGGGGAAGCTATTAGCTGTTGCCTCCGCTGCTAGTATGGCTTTAGCCTCTGGCACCCCTTCGCACCATCACTCCTGCCCTCCCGCTTTCAGACTGCCCCACTAGCATGACTGGACCCCATTCACCCCCCTTCCAGGCTCCTGCGGGATGGGAAAGTAGCACTCTCCCAGGAAGCTGCATGTGCCAGACAGAGGGAAGCTGCCCTGACCTACCAGCATGATCAAACCCTGTTTCCCCTCCCTCTCCCACAAGCTCCTATGAGACGGGAAAGTAGCACTCTCCCAGGAAGCCATGGCTACCAGACACAGAAGGAAGCCACTCAACCCTGTCAGCATAACTGCATGCTGTCTGCCCCTTTCCACCTGCAGGACTATACCCTGGCATGCACCTTACCATGCCTGCCTGCCTCTGAACTGCATGAGTCCAGATGCTCCCTGAGAATTCTGTGTACCTCCTATACCGGGGTCAGCAAACTTTTCAAACCAAAGAGCCAAGCTACATCAAAATTCAGAACTAGTGGTCAACAAAGAGCCGGATAAGAATGTCCATTTGCCTGTTTCCATGCTGTGTGGCAGGCACCATGTAATACTCCTGCCACAGTTCCCATTCCCTGGAAGCCTCTATGAAGGGTTGGTAGGGGAGGCTTGCAGGAAGTGTGTCCCGAGGAAAGGAAATGTCATACACAGGTTCCTGATGTCCCCCACGTGGGGTGGAAGAAAAATGTTGTTGTGCCGAGCCACATTTAGCTCCGCTTGTTTCCTGCATGCTGGATCCAGTGGGGAGAGGGCTTTCTTCTCTTGCCCCTCCTTGCAGGAAGCTGTGCTGGCATTCAAGTCTTGCAGAGGGTCATAAGGCTGTAGTGCCAACGCAGGCTCCCTGCTGCGGGGAGAGCAAGGGGGGGGCTCTGAGCTGGGACTTCAGAGGGGCCATATTTGGCTCATGAGCCATAGGTTGCTGCCCCCTGTGCTACACAGTGGCTGCTTTAAAGCAAAACTTAGGCCTTGCACAGAACACACCGCCATTGACTGAAAAAATGCGGAAGAATGGCTCTTGCGCAAACGGGGTGGGACTTGCGCAAAAAGGAACCATGTAGACAGCTCCTTTTTGCTCAAAAGCCTCTTGTGCAAAAATGGAGCCTCATTAATTATGCAAATGAGGCACAGAAATATTCCACACTTTGCTTCATTTGCATATTTTGTGCACCAAATGGGCGCAGTGTAGACATAGCCTTAGAGTTGTAAAAAAGGGGGGGGGGGACTTCTTTCCAAGAGGAATCTTTCCTAAAATGCAGTTATCTGCTAAAATGTAACATACTGACCCAGATAAATGCCCTGGCGAAGTTGAGTACTGAAGTCTAAGGGCATGTGTTCGCTATGGGCTGGATCCATGGGCAGCGATCGATCCAATGGGGATCGATTTGTCACATCTAGTGTAGACAAGCTAAATCAACTGGAAAACACTCTCCCAATGACTCTGGTACTCCACCAAAATGAGGAGTACTCTGAGTCAATGGGAGAGCATCAGCTGTTGACTTACCACTGTGAGGATACCATAGTAAACAGACTTAACTACATTATTCACATAGCTGAATTTGTGTAATTTAGGTCAAGGGCTCACAGTAGTCTAGAGAAGACCTAAAGCTTTACTTTTAGAGTTCATACTAAAAGTGATAGAAAACTAGACTAGAACCTTGTTTTTCTATTTTATTTTGCACACCAGGCTAGCTGTGTACTAGCTGTGTTACACGATAGATTCACGGCACACTTTTTTATACCAAGTATTGTAAAAACCTTGTAGAGTTTTTATGCAATGTTTCTTTTAGATACAATCTAACAACATTTCAGTTTGTCACATTTGGAAACAGCTCCAAACCCACCCACAAAAGTGTAAAGGATATTCTGTTTCCAACCTAGAGCTGGCCGTGGACTAGAAACTGCAGATAAAAAGGATTGGAGGAAACGCCCTCCCTACATGTGTGGTCTGCTTGGAGGCATTCTTTCACCGTTGGAAGTCAGCTTCCTGGTTTTACAGAGGAGTGGACCAAGATATTCAAGTGACCCAAATAGTCATCTCTAGTTAGGGCTAAATTTCAAGTCCCAAATCCTATAGATTTTTGTTATTGCAAATGAATCTATTAAGAAACTAAGTGACATTCAAAAAGCAAATAACCAGTGAAAAGTTAAGTTGTTCTATTCACTTAACACAAATAAGAAAATTGTTAACATACAATTCATAACTTCACAGTGCCCCTTTAATAAGATCAGAAGGCTTGTTTTCTAATATATTTCATAGCAATACATTGCACTGGAACCAGCAATTCTTGATTTAGTCCTAAGTGAAGTACAGGATCTGGTCCAAGAAGTGACAAGAACTAAACACTCAGTAGTAACATCCATTACATGGTTAAATATAGACACCCTTGTAGGGGGGAATGCCAAAGAACTCCACCACAGGAGTATTTAACTTCTAAAAGGAGCACAACACAAAACATAAGCAGAAATGAACAGAAAGTCACAATAATGAAATACCTACAGGCTATATGGAAAACCTTCTTAAACACTGTGGCTGCGTCTAGACTGGCAAGTTTTTCCACAAAAGCAGCCGCTTTTGCGCAAAAACTTGCCAGCTGTCTACACTGGCCGCTTGATTTTGTGCAAAAGCACTGACGATCTACTGTCCGAAATCGGTGCTTCTTGCACAAATACTATGCTGCTCCCGTTTGGGCAAAAGCCCTTTTCCAGAAATGCTTTTGCGCAAAAGGGCCAGTGTAGACAGCTGAAAGCTGTTTTGCACAAAAAAGCCCCGATGGCAAAAATGGCGATCGGAGGTTTCTTGAGCAAAACCACGTCTAGATTGGCATGGAAGCTTTTCCGCAAAAAGTGCTTTTGCAGAAAAGTGTCTGTGCCAATCTAGACGCTCTTTTCCGCAAATGCTGTTAACGGAAAAACTTTTCAGTTAAAAGCATTTGCAGAAAATCATGCCAGTCTAGACGTAGCCTGTGATAGACATGGGTGGTTGGTGAAGGTAGGGCTGGGGGAGACTGAGTCCCCCCTCCCAAATCCGGAGGTGGGACTGCACCAATTGTAGGTCCCACCAACCACAGGGAGGGGACAGGGGCACACACGTGCTCTCCTCAAGCTCTCCAGCCCCAGAGCACTGGGGGAGGGAGGAGGGCATGCGGCGCAACCCTAGTCCCGGAACACTGGGCGGGCAGGCACCGGGGGCAGCAACACTACACAAGGTGTTCTGGGGTTGGAGCCATGCCTGGTGGTTTGGGAAGGCAAAGCCTAGGCCTAGGCTACTGGATGCCCATGGTGACAGAGGCTTAAGCTGTTGTTAAGGCCAAAAGTGCAACAAAGACGACTCCAGGAAGGATTGGTCCAGCAATGGCTAGTAGTCAAGATGGTCAGGGATGCACCCTTATGCTCTGGGTGTCTCTAACCTTCTGCCTGAGGCGGTGTGTGGTCAAGTCTCCTGGGCAGTAGGGTGGCCTAGTGGTTAGGTGCTGGCGTTAGCTGGTGGCAAAGGGGTGTAGGCGCCTGCCGCTGGGGCCCCAGGCCTAGGAACTCAGGGTCTCTTTTCTGAGTTTAGTTCTTAAGTTTGGGGGTATGGCCACAAGAGTTTAATTTCCCCCTCCTCAGTGAGGGGTCCTCGTAGGGTTTTCCCCTTTTGTGCCGGGGGGGAGGGAGGGGAGTAGAGGCTTACGTGTGCCTGTGGTTGACCCAGTATACAGCTCTGCCTCAGGTCATGCAGAGAGCAGAACTAGCTTCTGTCTCTTCACTGGTCAGCCCCTAGCTGAGCCAGATTCCTCTTTTTTAGCCTCCCTCCAGGCCTGGCATTGGCTGAAGGTAAAACAGGGCGAGGCTAGTTGGGCAAAAGGGCTTTGTTTAGCTCCTGCACTGGCAGGCTCTCCTCTCACTCCCTCGGGGTACGTCTACACTACAGAGTTAATTTGAAATAACAGCAGTTATTTCAAATTAACTTTAATAGCTATCTACACACAGAAACCGCTATTTCGAAATAAATTCGAAATAGTAGAGCCCTTATTTTGAATTAGGTAAACCTCATTCTACAAGGAATAACACCTAATTCGAAATACGTGCTGTGTAGACACGTATTTCGAATTAGGGGGCCTCCAGTCCTTCCCAGTTCCCCCGGTGGCCACTCTGGGCCAAACCAGGAAAACTTGTCTGCGCCCCACCTATCCCTGGAGCCCTTAAAGGGGCAGACTCTGGCCACAGTGCCTGTGCCAGGTGCAAGCCTGCCAGCACACAGTCAGCAGACCGTGCACCTGGCACACCATGAGCCAGTCACCTGCTGCCACCCAGCCCCCAGGACCAGGCTGGTGGCTCCCAGGGGCTGCAAAAGGCGGGCGCCATCCTGGTCAAGTGCGGAGATCGTGGGCCTCATTGAGATTTGGGGGAAGGCCTCCAATGCCCACGATCTCCACACTAGGCGCAGGAATGCGGCCGTCTACAGCCGCATGGCTGCCAGCCTGGCCACCAGAGGCCACATGTGCAGCCAGGAGCAGATGTGGACAAAAATTAAAGAACTGTGGCAGGCCTATGCTAGGGCCTCCCAATCAGGGGCTGACCCAGAGGCCTGCCCCCACTATGAGGCCCTGGACTGCATCCTGAGGGGTCAGATGGTCCATGTCCCCCTGGGCATCATTGATCCCGGGGGCAGAGGGCCCTGCCTCTGACACAGGGGAAGAGGAGAAGGAGGACGACGGCAGCAAGGAGCCTGCCCTGCACCCAGGAACCCCGAGCCGAACCAGAGAGCCTGTCAGCAGTCTCATCCGAGGCTGAGGAGGCCTCCACATGTGAGTGACATCACGGTCCCCTTATGCGGGGCGGGAGAGGAGGGGGAGCCCAGGGACCTTACCCCGGGGAGAGACACTGCACACTGCCCTCCCTCTAGATGCCCCCTCTACACAGCAGCAGGGCACATCTCCCCTCCCTCCCACACACACCACACTATAGGCAGCCCAGGGGCTGGGGTGCAGTCTTGGGCTCACACTACCAGGGATAGCAGGACGTGAGCCTGCAGAGGGGGGCTGGGTTTCACCCACTGTGTCCCCAAGGAGAACTGACCACTTCTCTTGTTTCACCACAGCCGCAGCACCTACGAGTGCTGGATGCACCACCCCGCCTGGACCCTCCACCTGAACCCGGGCCAGCAGGCACACCCACAACCTGGAGGAGTTCCAGAGGCTGCAGTTGCAGGGACAGCAGGTCCACAGCCAGGAACCGTGGGTGCAAGAGAACCTGCAGCTGTGGCGGGAGAGCCTAAGGGAGCTCCGGGAACAGGGCCGTGCCCTCCACGAGGACCTGCAGGCCCTAGCGGACCAATTGCTGCCTCCTGCTGCTCCAGCCCCTGCGGCCACCCCAGCTAGTGCTCCTCCTCCCACCCCTGCTCCCCCTCCTGCTTCTTTCACACCCCCATCCCTCTTGCCCCACCCTCCACACCCACTCCCCCCCCGACGCCCCTACACCCGCAGTGCAGCAAGACAGGAGAGCCAGCAAGACCCCCAACCCTGAGCTTCCGCTCCCCCTTCCTCCCCTTGCCTCCCCCTTCCAGCTCCCTCCTCCCAGGTTTCCCCCCTACCCTCTCCCGCCCTCATTCCCCCTCCCTACTCCCACCCCAGTTATGTGAAATAAAGACCTTTTTTTGTGGCAACACAGGTGTTTTTATTGTAGATCAGGAAGGGGTGTTAGGAAGGGGAAAGAGGGAGGAGGTGGGGGGTGGAATGTAAAGCACAAGGCCCCAGTGAGGCATGCCAGTGGGACTTCAGTCCTTGTCCGCCTGGAAGCTCTCCCGTAGGGCTTCCTGGATGCAACAGCCCCCCAAAGGGCCTCCCGGCTGGCAACCATGCGGGGCTGTGTGTACTGGCCAGGCATGCGGTCAGCCTCTGCCATCCAGGCTGGCAGGAAAGCCTCCCCCTTCCTCTCACACAAATTGTGGAGCACACAGCACGCTGCCACCACGTGCGGCATATTGTGCTGGGAGAGGTTGCGGCGGGTGAGGAGGCATCTAAACCGTGCTTTCAGTTGGCCAAAGCCCCCCCTCGACCACAATGCGAGCCCTGCTGAGCCTGGCATTGAAGGCCTGCCGAGAGAGGCTGAGGTGTCCTGTGTAGGGCTTCATCAGCCAGGGCTGTAGGGGGTAGGCCGCATCCCCCCATCAGGCACACTGGCATGTCCACGTCCCTGACTCTGATGTGGCAGTCGGGGAAGAAAGTCTCGACGTGCAGTCTCTGGCACTTGGAGGAGTTGCGGTACACCCGCGCGTCATGTGCCTTGCCTGACCAGCCCACATTGATGTCCGTGAACTGGCCCCGGTGGTCAGACACGGCCTGCAGGATCACAGAGAAGTACCCCTTCCCGTTGATGAAGAGGGAGGCCTGGAGGTCTGGGGCACAGATGGGGATGTGTGTCCTGTCGATTGTCCCCCCCGCAGTTGGGGAAGCCGAGAGTGCCGAACCCCTGGATGACTGCATCCAGGTCGGTGAGGCGGACGACGCTGCAGAGCAGCACCCTGTTGATGGCCTTGACCACCTGCAGAGAGACACACAAAACTGAGGGTCACTGGGCCGCCCAGGTGGCTGGGAGTGTTCTTTCCCCGCCACTGCCCTGTGCCCCACTCCCAGGAGCAACCCCCGCTGCAATCCTGGCCACTGCGGGTGGTCTGTAGCGCGGCCGGGACGGACTGACCCCTACCAGGGAGGGCACTTACACCACCTCCTCCCCATTTTCCCTGGGGCAGCCTACGCCCTCCTTGCAGCCCCCTGTCCTGGCCCAGTTGCCGGTGAGTGCCGTACCTGCATGAACACCACTCTGACGGTGGCTCTCCCCACGCCGAACTGGTTCCCGACGGATCGGTAGCTATCCGGTGTGGAGAGCTTCCAGAGGGCGATGGCCACACGCTTGTGGAGGGGAATGGCATGCATGTGTCCCATCACTGCAGAGCAGGGGCAAGGCACTCGCAGAGCTCCAGGAAGGTGTCCTTCTTCATCCTGAAGTTCTGGATCCACTGTTGGTCTCCCCAACATGCCAGGACAATGTGGTCTCCCCAGTCACTGCTGATGTCCAGATGCCAGATGTGGTGGGGCACGCAGGTGTCTGGGCGCCGCTCCTCCAGGGCCCCCAGGGAGGGCAGGGGGGCAGGTCAGGGGGCTGGCCTGCAGCAGAAGATGCCAGGCAGCCTCCAGAAATTGCTGCCAGGCTTGCAGCAGGATGTTTAACATGAGCACCAGAGTGCCCAGGGGCGTCTCTGGCTCCATGGTGCCGAGTGCTGCGGTGTCCCAAACAAGAGCAACCGAAGCAGATGGAGTTAAAAACGCTTTGCTGTCCCTCAGTGATGTAGGCAAGCAAGCGGGAAAGCTGAGAACTGGCTGTCCAGGGAAGTCCCTTTAAGCACAAGCCTCAGATAGCCTCAGACAGCAGCCACACATAGCACCTACTGACCTGATGCCCTGCTGGAACAGGTGTCAGCTGTCCTTAAATGCGATCCAGCAGCCAATCAGTGTGGACGTGCTATTTCGAAATAGCAAACCACTATTTCAAATTAGTTTTTGGGTCTAGATGCATTATTTCGAATTAGCTAATTTGAAACGCCAATTTCAAACCCTAACCCTTCCAGTTTGATTGGACAACGGGTCATGGAGCCTCAATTATCCCATTCTGTTCATTCCATCTGATGAATTTGGCACTGGCCAAGACAGAAGACAGGAAACTGGGTTAGATGGACAACTAGTCTGACCCAGGATGGCTGGGCTTATCTTCTTAATGTATTGTGATCAAATAGTTCTGAGGTACATGGGAAAACATATTCCTAAAGATAGCTGCTAGAGCATGTTAGCATCAGTCATGGTATGAAGCCATGAGACGGAGCTAAAACTGGAGCCTCAAACCACTAATGAAGCATCTCGGAGAGCTAAGGAACAAATGATTGCTCTGCAACCATGGGGACTTTCTGTTTTTAAAGAAAAGTATGTGGAGTGTTTGCAGCTGAGCAATGAGCCTCTTAATGACACTGAAAGTTGGTAGAAGCATAGAATATTAGGACTGGAAGGGACCTCGAGAGATCATCGAGTCCAGTCCCCTGCCCTCACAGCAGGACCAAATACTGTCTAGACTAACCCTGATAGTCATTTATCTAATCTACTCTTAAATATCTCCAGAGATGGGGATGCCACAACCTCCCTGGGCAATTTAGTCCAGTGTTTGACTACCCTGACAGTTAGGAATTTTTTTCCTAACGTCCAACCTAAACCTCCCTTGCTGCAGTTTAAGCCCATTGCTTCTTGTCCTATCCTCGGAGGCCAAGATGAACAAGTTTTCTCCCACCTCCTTATGACATCCTTTAAGATACCTGATATAAAGGTAGAACGGTGATAACCTATTCTGGAAACTATAAGGTTAACTTGCTGAAAAATATTGGCCTTTACCTGTTTATATATAGGCTTGACTGCATTAAAATATGGTTAGCATTGAACTACAGTGTGACTATGGGTATGTCTACACTACAATGTTAGTTCGAACTAACGGATGTTAGTTCGAACTAACATTCATAGGCGCTACACTAGTCCTCCGCTAGTTCGAATTTAAATCGAACTAGCGGAGCGCTTAGTTCGAACTAGGAAAACCTCATTTTACGAGGATTAAGCCTAGTTCGAACTTACTAGTTCGAATTAAGGGGTGTGTAGCCCCTTAATTCGAACTAGTGGGAGGCTAGCCCTCCCCAGCTTTCCCTGGTGGCCACTCTGGCCAACACCAGGGAAACTCTATTGCCCCCCCTCCCGGCCCCAGACCCCTTAAAGGGGCACGGGCTGGCTACGGTGCCCGTGCCAGGTGCAAGCCTGCCAGCACCCAGCCAGCAGACCCTGCACCTGGCACGGCACAGAGCCACCCACCCGCTGTCCCCCAGCCCACCCCCTCTTCCCGGGACCAGGTTGGCGGCTCCCGGGAGCTTGCCCGGGACCGCAAGAGGCGGGCACCTTCCTGGGCTAGTGCGGACATCGTGGACCTCGTCCACGATCTCTGCACTAGGCACAGGAAAGTGGCCGTCTAGGGCAGGATAGCTGCCAGCCTGGCCACCCAGGAGCAGGTGTGCATGAAAATCAAGGGGGTCCACTGAGACCCCCGACCCTGAGCCCTGAGCCCTGAGCTTACAATGGCCGTACTAGGTCAGACCAAAGGTCCATATAGTCCAGTAGCCTGTCTGCCGACAGCGTCCAACCCTAGGGACCTTGGAGGGGATGGACCGAAGACAGTGACCAAGCCATTTGTCTCGTGCCATCCCTCTCCAGCCTTCCACAAACCTTGGGCAGGGACACCACTCCTACCCCCTGGCTAATACCACTCCATGGACCCAACGTCTACGACTTGATCTCACTTCCCTTTAAACTCTGTTCTAGTTGTAGCCTTCACAGCCTCCTGCAGCAAGGAGTTCCACAGGTTAACTATTTGCTTTGTCAAGAACAACTTTCTCTTACTAGTTTGAAGCCTGCTACCCATTCCTTTCCTTTGGTGTCCTCTAGTCCTTCTTTATGGGAACTAATGAAGAACTTTTCTGTATGCACCCTCTCCACCCCACTCCTGCTTTTAGAGACCTCTATCCTGTCCTCCTGCCGTCTCCTCTTTTCTAAGCTGAAAAGTCCCAGTCTCTTTAGCCTCTCTTCATCTGGGACCTGTTCCCAACCCCTGATCATGTTAGTTGCCCTCCCCTCTCCCAACCTCTCTCTTCCCCTCTCCCACCTCCTTTTCCCAGTCTCCCCCAGTTTTGTTCAATAAAGACAGATTCCATTTTGGAAGAAACGTTATCTTTATTTTGTATATCAGGAAGGGGTGCTAGGGAAGGGTAAGTGGAAGGAGGTGAGGGAGGAATGGGGCACCAGCCCCCGATGGGGAGGACTGGGCTGGCTCTGCGGGCTTCTGGGGGTGGAAGCTCTCCTGCAGCCCCCCGATTGCCCCCTCTCACCAGATGGCAGCCTGCGGCAAGTGCAGTCGGGCTGATGGCCGAGTGCTGTGATGTGCCCAGTGTGGGCACTCCAAGCCAGGACTGGTTTGAAAGCGGGGCACCCCTGAGAACTGTCTGTCCGGGGTGGGGGTTGGGTCCCTTTAAGTGCAGCCCTCGGCTAGCCTGAGACAGCATCTCCACGCTCTAAGTCCTCCTCTGATGCCCTGCCGGCACTGCTTCCGGCCATCCTTAAGCCCTGTTCAGGGTCCACTCAATGTGGACATGCTAGTTTGAATTAGCAAAAAACTAATTCGAACTAGTTTTTAGTTCTAGACGTGTTAGTTCGAATTAGCTTAGTTTGAATTAACTAATTCAAACTAAGTTAGTTCGAACTAACTCTGTAGTGTAGACATACCCTATCTGATTAAAATATGACCATAAAAACCATTGTTGCTATCGCTGTTATAATTGCAACAAACCTGATGTAAGTGTGGCCAGAAAGGGCTAAGCATGCTGCAGGCTAACTGACCCAGAGTCAAAGTGTACGGATATGAAAGGTCTCAAGATATGTCTACACTGCAGCACTAATTCGAAATAACTTAGTTCAAATTAGTTAATTCGAACTAAGCTAATTTGAATTAGCGTATCTAGACAAAAACTAGTTCGAATTAGCATTTTGCTAATTCGAACTAGCACGTCCACACTGATTGGATGCTGGGGCGCACTTAAGGGCAGCTGAAACCGGTTCCAGCAGGGCATCAGGTGAGTAGTTGCTTTGTGTGGCTGCTGTCTAAGGCTCGTGCTTAAAGGGAACCGCCTGGACAGCCGGTTCTCAGCTTTTCCGCTTGCTTGCCTACCTCGCCGAGGGACAGCAAAGCGTTTTTCTCTACGCCTGTCTGTGTCGGTGCTTCCCTTTGGGGATGCCACTACAGTTGGCAACATGGAGCCAGAGCTCGCCCTGGGCTTTCTGGTGCAGTTTTTGGACTTGCTGCTGCAAGCCTGCCAGCAATGGCTGGAGGCTGCCTGGCACCACCTGGTGCATGTCAGCCCCCTACCTCTCCGCCTGGCCTCCCTGGGGTCCATGGAGGAGCCGCAGCAGCACCCGGATGCCAGTGTGCCCCGCCGCATCTGGCGTCTGGACACCAGCAGCGACTGGTGGGACCGCATCGTCCTGGAGTGTTGGGGAGACAGACAGTGAACCCAGAACTTCAGGATGAAGAGGGACACCTTCCTGGAGCTCTGCGAGTGGCTCGCCCCTGCTCTGTGGCGACGGGACACTTGCATGAGGCCCGCCATCCCCCCTCCAGAAGCGTGTGGCCATCGCCCTCTGGAAGCTCTCCACGCTTGACAGCTACAGATCTGTCAGGAACCAGTTCGGCGTGGGGAGATCCACCATTGAAGCAGTGCTCATGCAGGTACGGCACTCACTGGCCACTGGGCTGGGGGTGAGGGGGGCTGCAAGGAGGGGATGGGCCGCCCCAGGGAAAATAGGGGGGGAGGCAAAAGTGTCCCGCACCAGAGGGTTCAATCTGTCCCAGCCGTAGTACACACCGCCCCGGGGGGGGGGGGGGGGGGGCAGGGTTGCTTCCGGGAATGGGGCACAGGGCAGTGCCAGGGAACGAACACTCCCAGCCCCCCCAGAGCCCCAGTGATTCGCGGTTTGCTGTGTCCCTCTGCAGGTGGTCAAGGCCATCAACTGGGTGCTGCTCCGCACGGTGGTCCGCCTCGCCGACCCAGATGCCATCATCCGGGGGTTCGGCGCCCTCGGCTTCCCCAACTGCGGGGGGAGGGCCATCAACAGAACACACATCCCCATCCGTGCCCCAGAGCACCAGGCCTCCCAGTACATCAACCGAAAGGGGTACTTCTCCGTGCTCCTGCAGGCCGCGTGTGACCACCGGGGCCAGTTCATGGACATTAATGTGGGCTGGTCCGGCAAGGCACATGACACACGGGTGTACCGGAACTCCTCCATGTGCCAGAGGCTGCAGGCCATGACCTTCTCTGACCGCCACATCAGGGTTGGGGATGTGGACATGCCCGTGTGCCTGATGGGGGATGCGGCCTATCCCCTACAGCCCTGGCTCATGAATCCGTACACGGGGCACCTCAACCCCTCCCGCCAGGCCTTCAATGTCAGGCTCACCAGGGCCTGCATCATGGTGGAGGGGGCCTTCGGACGATTGAAAGCACAATTTAGGTGCCTCCTCACCCGCCTCGACCTCAACGAGCACAATATCCTTCCTGTGGTGGCAGCATGTTGTGTGCTGCACAATTTGTGCAAGAGAAAGGGGGAGGCTTTCCTGCCAGCCTGGATGGCTGAGGCTGAGCGTATGGCTGGCCACTACGCTCAGCCCCGCACCGCCGCCATCCGGGAAGCCCAGCGGGGGGCCGTCCGGATCCGGGAAGCCCTGCGGGAGAGCTTCCAGGTGGAGGAGGAGGACTGAACTCTCCCTGCATGCCCCACCGGGGCCTTCTTCCACCCTCCCCTCTTCCCCTCTCTAACACCCCTTGCTAATGTCAAATAAAGACACCTGTTTTGCTAACAAAAATCTCTTTTTATTTTACATAACTGGGGTGGGGGAAGGAGGAGTGAGGGTGTGAGAGGGGAGGGGAAACCTGGGAAGAGGGAGCTAGAAGGGGGAGGAAGGGGAGGAAGGGAAGGGAAAGCTCAGGCTTGGGGGTCCTGCTGGCTCTCTCGTCTCGCAGCACTGCGGGTGTGGGAGTGTTGGGGGGGAGTGGGTGTGGAGGGTGGGGCAGGAGGGACAGGGGTGAGGAGGAAGCGGGAGGGGGAGCATGGGTGAGAGGAGGAGCGAGAGCTGGGACAGCCGCAGGGGCCGGAGCAGGAGGAGGCAGGAACCTATTGACCAAGGTCTGGAGGTGGCCTCTGAGGGCATGGCCCTGCTCCTCCAGCATCTCCACACTCTGCTGCCGCAGCCGTAGGTCCTCTTGGACCCAGTGGTCCTGGGTGCGGAGCTGGTGCTCCAGGAACTGCAGATGCCGCTGCTGGTACTCCTCCTGGTTACTGGCGCACCTGCTGGCCCGGGTGCAGGTGGCTGTTGCAGGTGGGGTGGTGCGCCCTGCAGTCCCAGCTGCTGCAGCTGTGGTGAAACAAGAGCAGCGGTCAGTTCTCCCTGGGGACAAGGTGGGTGAAACCCAGCCCCCCCTCTGCAAGGCCAGGGCCCCTGCATGACACCCAGCTGCTGCTCCATGGTGGGCAAGGCCCAGGCGCATGGTCCCTGGGCTCCCTCTCCCCCCACCCTCCCGTACACATTAGGGGAGCATGATGGCACTCACATGTGGAGCCCTCCCCGGCCTCGGACAACACAGGTGATGTGCTCTGTGGGGTTCCTCGGGGGTCCTGGGTCCTAGGCAGGCTCCCTGCAGGCTCCTGGCTCTCGGTGTCCTCCTGGCTCCTCCTCCTCCGTGTCCGGGACGGGTCCCTCTGCCATGGGGTCGATCACCACCCGGGGGGCATGGACGGCATGAGCCCCCAGGATGCGGTCCAGGGCCTCAAAGTGGGGGCATGCCCTGGAGTAGGACTGCTGCAGGTCCTTTATTTTACAGCGGACCTGCTCCCGGGTCCGCAAGTAGCCTCTGGCGGCCAGGCTGGCAGCCATGCGGCTGTAGACGGCCGCGTTCCTGTGGCTAGTGCAGAGATCGTGGACATTGGAGGCCTCCCCCCAAACCTCGATGAGGTCCACGATCTTCGCACTTGACCAGGCGGGCGCCCGCCTCTTGCGGCCCCGGGCAGACTCCTGGGAGCTGCCAGCCTGGTCCTGGGAAGGGGGGAAAGGCTGGGTGGCAGCGGGTGGCTGGCTCATGCTGTGCCAGGTGCAGGGTCTGCTGGCTGGGTGCTGGCAGGCTTGCAACTGGCACAAACACTGTAGCCAGACCGTGGCCCTTTAAGGGCTCCGGGGCCGGGAGGGGGGCAGAAGAGTTTTCCTGGTTTGGCCAGAGTGGCTACCAGGGCAAGTTGGGAAGGGCTAGCCTTCCACTAGTTTGAATTACGTGGCTACACAGCCCTTAATTTGAACTACTTAATTCGAACTAGGCGTTAGTCCTCGTAGAATGAGGTTTACCTAGTTCGAATTAAGCGCTCCGCTAGTTCGAATTAAGTTCAAACTAGCGGTTTGTATGTGTAGCGCCTATTAAAGTTAATTTGAACTAACGGCTGTTAGTTCGAATTAACTTTGTAGTGTAGACATACCCTCAGAGAGGGATAGTCTTGTCAATATATGTACAGTCATGTTACATATGTACATGCAAACCTGTATTGCTAGAAATGAGGTGATATTGTGTGTGTGTTGTTAGAAGTTAGCCATGTAAATAAACAGTTACAGGCTATTAGTCTAGCTGTTGATTCAGAGAGCAAATTGACTAACAACATGTAGTGAATCATGGCTGAAATAATTTCATTGCCTAGATATCTCTTTAGAGTTTGTGATAAAATGCTTAATGGCTAAATTAACTTGTTAATTACCAAAATGTTTGAAAAAGGGAAGGTTATTCAACTTGTGCAGTAACTGAAGTTCTTTGAGATGGTTGTCCCGATGGGTGCTCCACGTTTAGGTGTGCCAGTGCCACTGCGCCCACCAGTCAGAGATTCTTAGTAGCAGTGCCCCTTGGCTGGCCACGTGCACAAGGCTCAGGTGTGAGGCACCTGGCGTATGCAATGCGCATGCGCGGCCAGCTGGCTCATCAGTTCTTCTTTGATCTGGACCCCCAACAGTATCCAAAGCAGAGTGGAGGAGGGTGGGTTGTGGAGCACCCTGTGGAGGAACCTCGAAGAACTTCGACAAGTATCCCTGTGGGTGCTCCACCTTTAGGTGACTACTGAGCAGTATGAAGGCTTGGAGGTGGGTCCTTCGGAAGGCTTGTTTCGGCTACTGAAAGTACTGAGCAGCTGTAGCCAGACAGAGGCCCCCCCATCACATCCATCTTGCTTGCCCCTCTGAGGTGCTTGGAGCATACAGGGCAAAGGGAGCAATAAAATCAGCATAGTCTTTGACAGAGACCCAGATATGCTGGCTCATCTGACCCCGGATAACTGTAAACACAGATACGAGAGGATGATCAAGCCAATAAGCTGACCGAGAGGCTGTGAGAACTGCCTTGGCTGGCACCTATATTGATACGATCACACACAGCCGTCCCTGGGAGAGGAATCTCCTGCTGAGAAAAGAATGCCCAGTACTCCCAATTTAGTTATCTCTCTTACAAGTATAAAGTAAGTTCACAACTCCCTTGTAAGAGGCTGGTGTCACAAAGATGGACCAGCACAATTTGGCATCTTAGATAAGAAAGAAAAATACGTGACCCCACGGGTATAAAGATGGGTCCAGCAGCACACTCACTCTGAGCATCAATCTACCATCTACCTGCTGGTCGGGTTAGGTAATTGCCTCCCGAGGTCAACAGGGACGCCCACCTCGTATTCATCTTTCCAAGGAATTGAGGGACCGATCCTGGCCTGACATTCTGGAATCGAGAGACGCATAAGAGGGTAAAAATTGTACCCGTATGTGCCTTTTGTTTTAGTGCATGCATAGAATAGAGCTCTTTAAAGATTAAGCTTTCACTTCGTACCATTATTTTCTATCTCCTTTTTTTCCTTTGCTACCATTTTAAGATCTGTATTTACTAGCAGTTAAGAAATAGAACAATAGCCATTGTAACCACATGCTTTATAAGTCCCTTTAATAAACCTGTAACCTGTTTAAGCTTTTAACTGACTCCTCCTGTTGCTGTAACAAAGCCAGACACAATCAAAAGAACTCCAGCCGGTCATAGGGGCAGACGCAGGCAGAGCTGTGCGTTTGGGTCTTGTCACTTCCACAGGACAGACCCTTTGGGGCATCCGTCGGCCTTCCCTAGGCTGCCCACTGTGAAGGGACCCTGTCCTAGCAGCTAAAGACTCAGATGTAAAACCCTTGGGGTGCCTGTCAGCCTCTGGCTGCCCACTGCGAAGGGACCCCGGTCCTAGCAGTTGAAGACTCGGGTGTATAACACACACACACACACCATGCACTGCCCTGATCATTCGTCTGACAGAATTGGCATAGTCGGCAGGATTGTGCTACTGGTTCACATACAGCAACATGAAGTCAGTCACGATAGACATGGATTTTAGCTGTATAGAGAAAGAATTTGCCCGAGAGGGATGGGGCAACCCTAAGTGGGATAAGGAGATGTTAGAGAAAGATTGAGGACAATCAAAGGAAATCTGGGAACAGTTTTGTAACTTGCGAGCCATTTGCAAGATTAAAAAGGGAAAAGGGAAAGGTGCTTGCATTTGGCTGTTAAAGGGTGTGTGGCAAGCATCCTGCACTAGCTACTGGAACTTAGAAACAGAGCTGATGAGAGTTCAGCGAGAGAAGGAGGAACTGCGAAAACAATGCCTGACCCTAGATACCCAGGTGCGAACACTAAGGACATGGAGCACCTACAGGGACGGCTCCTCCCGATGTTAGAAAAGGAAGGGATTGCACGTAGAGAGAAATTAGAAGCTAAGCCACGAAGCATTAATAGAGCCAAAGTAAAAACTTCTCTGTGGCTAGATCCAGATGATTGGGACGGAGACATCTGGTATTCCGCTGACGATGAGCTAGCTTCCTATTCGCTAGGGTGTGAGTGTGTGCATACGATTGGATGACATAGTGATGAGTTAAAATGTGAGCGGAAGCCCATGTGGCTGCTCCTCAGATCTCAGCCATGGAGATACCGCAGAGGAAGGCTGTGGAGGCAGCCATTGCCCTCATGGAATGGACACGTAAGGCCGAAGGAGGCTGTCTGCTGAATATGGCATAAGTCAGTCTTATACAGTCTGGGTATGTCTACACTGCCCCGCTAGTTCGAACTAGCGGGGTAATGTAGGCATACCGCACTTGAAAATGAAGCCCGGGATTTGAATTTCCCGGAATTCATTTGCATAAACTGGGCACCGCCATTTTTAAATCCCTGCTCGTTCGAACCCCGTGCCGCGCGGTTACACGCGGCACGAACTAGGTAGTTCGGACTAGGCTTCCTAGTCCGAACTACCGTTACTCCTGAGGAGTAACGGTAGTTCGGACTAGGAAGCCTAGTCCGAACTACCTAGTTCGTGCCGCGTGTAGCCGCGCGGCACGGGGTTCGAACGAGCAGGGATTTAAAAATGGCAATGCCCAGTTTATGCAAATGAAGCCCGGGAAATTCAAATCCCGGGCTTGATTTGCAAGTGCGGTATGCCTACATTACCCTCCTAGTTCGAACTAGGAGGGTAGTGTAGACATACCCTCTAAGATCCACGTGGACAGTCTCTGTTTGGAGATCCCTGAGATAGTAGTCCCTGAGATAGTTCTGAGGAGGAGACAAACAAGTGAAGCATTTTGTGGAATGAGTGTGTTCATTGCAAGTAAAAGGCTTCTGCCCTGTGGACATCGAGGCTACGTCTACACTGGCATGAATTTCCGGAAATGCTTAAAACGGAATACATTCCGTTTTCAGCTTTTCCGGAAAAGGAGCGTCTACATTGGCCACGGAGTTTCCGCGATAACGATGCGCTTTTCCGGAAAAGCGCGTCTACATTGGCGGCGCGCTTTTCCGGAAAAGCAAAAAGCCCGGAACCATTTTGAAAAGGGCAAAGGCCACCAGACCTTTCCGGGGACGGGGCCGGAGCTCCATCCAGACGCGTGGTTAAAGGGGTCTCGCCGGGCAGCCGTTTGTCTCGTGCTCCCGTGCCTTGTGACCTCTGCCAGAGACTGGCACCCTTCACAGGGTCGGTGGTTGCCCTGTGAGTTTTGGGGACACCACCCTTTGGCCCCCCCACCAGCTTTTCCTGGCATTTTATTTTTTCTGCTCTGCACTGTCTGCTATGGAGCCGTGGGTGGCCATGTACCTGCTCGGGCCCCTGTTAGACCTGTACAGGTGCCTGGAGCTCGTGCTGCAGGCTGGTGCCCTGGTGTTCATGTACCAGGAGGCAGAGATTGCCTTGGACTCCCTCACCAGGGAGGTCCTGGCAACCGCGTGGCATCAGCACCCAACGATAGACCGGCCCATTTGGACTTTGGAAACGAGCACCGACTGGTGGGACCGTGTGGCCCTCGGACGATGGGACGACTACCAGTGGATCCGGAATTTCCGAGTGAGAAAGCGGACCTTCTTGATGCTGTGCACCTGGCTGACCCCCGCGCTGCAGAGAACCGCCACCCGGCTGCGGGCACCCATCCCCGTCAACAAGAGGGTTGCCATCGCGCTGTGGAAGCTGGCCACACCGGACAGCTACCGCTCGGTGGCACACCAGTTCGGGGTGGGAAGATCCACCGTTGGTGTTATCGTCATCCAGGTAAGTCCCAGGGGGAGTGAGATGGGGGGAGGGTGCTCCACTCCAGGCCCAGGGACACCCAAGACTCCAGGCTGGGTCGCTCAGGGGTTTCGACCGTCCCTCCCTTGCACCGGCCCACTGGTGGGCGTGGGGCGAGGGGGGCCCTGTGTGTGTGTGTGTGTGTGTGTGTACAGAGGGAATCAAGGGGGGGACCCAAGGGAGCGCACACTCACCCCTGGCTGTATGTAATGTGTTCCCTTGTGTTTCTCTGCACCCTTCTGCAGGTCGTCCACGCCATCAACGACGTCCTGCTGCCAAGAATCATCCGCCTGCGCGACGTCGATGAGACCATGGCCGGCTTCGCTGCCCTCGGGTTCCCCAACTGCGGGGGAGCCCTGGACGCCACCCACATCGCCATCCGGGCCCCGGAGCATCGAGCAGCCCACTTTATGAACAGAAAGGGGTACTGCTCCATCGTCCTGCAAGCCCTCGTGGATCACCGGGGTCGCTTTCTGGACATCTACGGCGGCTGGTCCGGCCGGGCACACGACGCCCGCATCCTCTGGAACTCAGGACTGTTTCAGAGGTTGGAGGCGAGCACCTACTTCCCCCGGCGGGACTTGACTGTCGGGAATGTGCCGATGCCCATCTGCATCGTCGGGGATGCGGCCTACCCCCTGATGCCCTGGCTCATGCGGCCCTACACGGGGCAGCCGGACCAGAACCGGGCCCGGTTCAACGACCGCCTCAACCGGGCCCGAAACCCAGTGGAGCTGGCGTTTGGACGGTTAAAAGGCCGCTTCCGTTGTTTGCTCACCCGTCTCGACATGGGTGAGCAGAATGCAACGGAAGTGCTGGCCGCGTGCTGCGTGCTCCACAATATTGTGGAGCGCAGTGGGGAGGCCTTCCTCCCTGCATGGGTGGCAGCTGAGGCATAGACCTTGGACCAGCCCGACACAGCTGCCATCCGCCAGGCGCGCCAGGAGGCGGTGCGCATTAGAGAGGCCCTGGTGGACATGTTTGCCCAAGCCCCGTAGCAGGGTCGCTTGGGTCACCCCAGAGTACTCCGTCCCAGCTCTTACCCTTCCCCACCTCCTCCCCTTACCTCCCCCCCCCCATAGTATAGTAAAGCGTCGGGTCACAGCACATCGCGGCCGTCATCGAGTCTGTTCGTCGGGTGCGTCGGGTGTAGTTAGGGTTTTTCTTTTAAGTTGGGCTAGGGTTTAGGCCACCATCGCCATCCTGAGGAACAGCCAACAGGATTTGGGACTTGTGTGGAAGGCTTACATCAGTGCCATCTTCAATGGATCTCCTGGCTGTTCCTCTCCTGAGGCCCGGAAGGACCAAAGGACTGACATGGCCAGCAACACCACAGTCATCCGTCGAGGGATCTCCTGGCTGTTCCTCTCCTGAGGCCCGGAAGGACCAAAGGATCGAGGTGGCCAGCAACACCACAGTCATCCGTCGAGGGATCTCCTGGCTGTTCCTCTCCTGAGGCCCGGAAGGACCAAAGGATCGAGGTGGCCAGCAACACCACAGTCATCCGTCGAGGGATCTCCTGGCTGTTCCTCTCCTGAGGCCCGGAAGGACCAAAGGATCGAGGTGGCCAGCAACACCACAATCGTCCTCCCTGCGCCTAACTTATGTTTTTGAATCTGTACTGTACTGCATATTGTAACCATTTTTTTCTGCTTGTTTGTTGCTATGTAAATATAGTTTCTGGTTTACATCTTTACTGAAAAGTCTCAGTATTTCTTTATGCGCCGCGAACCAATGACCACTGAAAAAGCCCCCCCCCCCCCCCCGGTGATAGAGTCATGAATTTGTTGTCCACAGTTGTAACCCTCTTAAATTGAAGTGGCTAATTGGCATCTCACATAATTTCTGTACAGTTACTAGAGGAACACAATAACCACACAAGATTGAAATGAAAACAGAACTTTTTATTTACAAAGGAGGGGGGGGGAGCTTTAACTGCGAGAAGGACGGGGGGGACCTTTAACTGCGAGAAGGAGGGGGGGGACCTTTAACTGCGAGAAGGAGGGGGGGGACCTTTAACTGCGAGAAGGACGGGGGGACCTTTAACTGCGAGAAGGAGGGGGGGGACCTTTAACTGCGAGAAGGAGGGGGGGGACCTTTAACTGCGAGAAGGACGGGGGGACCTTTAACTGCGAGAAGGACGGGGGGGACCTTTAACTGGGAGAAAGAGGGAGGGGCAGTTACTGGGACGGGTGGCCCCTGCGAGCGCCCCTCTGGGGGCGGACCTGCCCACGCTGGGCAGACCGCGTTGGGGCAGCCTGCACGCTGAGGTGCCCACGAGTAGGAGCACGAGTAGGAGCACGAGTAGAAGCACGAGTAGGAGCACGGTCTTCAGGGTCAGGGTCAGGAGCATGAGCAGGGTCAGGGTCAGGGTCAGGGTCAGGAGCATGAGCACGGTCAGGGTCAGGGGCAGGAGCATGAGCAGGAGCAGGGAGAGGAGCAGGAGCTGGGAGAGGAGCAGGGATAGGAGGGGGCATGGGCTGTGCTCCCGGAGGGATGGCGGGGGCATGCGGTCCGGCCATGCCATAGTGGATGGCATGTATTAAATGTGCCGTCAGGGTGCCCATTGTGGCACGCATCTCGCGGCATTCCTCCAGGAACGCAGCCCATCCCTCCTGCCGCCACTCCTGGTCCCCCTGCACACGCTCCGCAATGGAGGTCTGGATCCCCTCCACCGCGGTGACATGACGCCGAAGCAGCTGGTCCCGGTGTCGGAGCCTGGTCCTCCGGGCTTGGGCAGCTGGGGGTGCCGCTGCTGCTGGAGTCGCTGGTCTGGTGCTGGGTCCCGCTGCAGGGAAGAGAAGAAAGGACGGGTCAGTCAGGCAGGCCATCCACTGTCCCCACACTTCCATGCCCTCCACCCCAGAGCCCCAGGTGACCGCACAGTTGTGGCTTGGGCCCACTCAGTTCCCCTCCTGCTCCCGGGGGGTGTTGTATGTTGGCAAGAAGGACCACCCCTGGGAGTAGGGTCCTCCCTGCAGTATTGTAAGCACCGGTCTGTATCCTGGCTCCGTGCAGGGCAGGAGGGTGCTTGTGCTGCGTTCACCTGTGGAACTCCCTGCCGGTGGACACTGTGAAAAGCTTAGGGCTAATCACTGGTGTTTGACAGGGAGCGAGATGCATCCCCACGCAGTGCCTGGGAGCACACCTGTCAGTGGCGGTCTGGGCTCTCAGATCCCATTGCGTGCGATATCTCCTGGTCAGAACCAGAAAGGGTGACTGGGTGGGGGGATGTCCCATCCTTGCAGCAAAACTCAGGGGCCCATCTCCCTCCCACTATCCCTCCCGCAAGCCTGGTAGCCCAGGGACAGGTGTGGCCGCAGTGGGGACTTCCCTCGGGGAACCTGCCAAGGCACTGGGAGCAGGTGAGCGGCTCGGTGGCGGTCCACGGTCACAGGACTGTGACGCTGCACTTATCCCAGGAGCAGCTGGCTGTGCCTCACAGCCAGGCCTGGGACAGTGTGCCATTCCCTGTGCTGCACCCCTTGGTGGAGCAGCAGGCTCTGGGCTGAGTCCCTCGGGCCCTGGCCGGTTCTAGCCGGCATCCACCCTTCCCCCTGATCCCGCTGAAATGTGTGTGAGAAGCACGGTCCCAGCCGTGCCCGCAGCTGCCTGCCACGGCCACCTGCCGCTCAGTTACCAGGCTGCACGTGGTTGCACGTGCTGCTAACTGCCGCATGCTATGCAGCGTGCAGCTCACGTGGCCTGAGTGACATGCTCTCCCCTTCCCCCCTCCGGACACTTGGGTCTCACTCCCCCCCGCCCTCCGCCCCCCGCCCTTTGGGAGTGTAACCTTCAAAGACTCACCAGTGGGTTCCTCCCCGGCCACAGAGGAGCTGCTGGAGGGGGCCTGCTGGGTGGCAACGCTGGCCTCCTCTCCCGAAGCGCCGCCGCTCTCGTCTTCCTCCTCCGGTTCGGTGGGACGAATGATCGGGGGGTGCTGGCAGGTGTCAACGGGGACAGCTGGGCCTTGCGGGGCTGGCTCGCCCAAAAATGAGTTCAGCCGCTCAAAATAGGGGCAGGCATCAGGCCCTGCTCCCCTCCCCTCCGTGGCCCGCACGTACCCCAGCCGCAACTCCTTAACCTTCGAGCGGACCTGCTCGCAGTTGCGGCTGGGGTGCCCTTGCTGGGCGAGGTTCCGGGCCATCCGGGTGTACAGCTCAGCATTCCGGCGGCGGGACTGGAGGTCATGGAGACCCTCCTCCTCCTCCCACAGGTCCAGGAGGGCCTCCAGCTCCCTGGGGGTCCAGGATGGGGCCCTGCGCTTCCGGCCCCTGGGGGCTTCCTCCTCTGCCCCGGGTGACGGTGGCTGACCACCTCGAGCTGCCATGCCTCCGCTGAGGTGGCTGGGCAGCACACTTGCCACGTCGCAGAGCTGGGAAGGGAGGTCTCTGGGGGCCTCCTGCCACGTGCGGCCAGTAGTGTGCGTGCTCTTTAAGCCCTCGGGTAATGCGGAAGTCCGTGGCTTCTATGGGGTCTCCCGCCGTCCAAACCGCTTTTTTACGTTTCTTCTGCTTTTCCGGAAAAGCTGTCTACACTGGCCCTTTTCCGGAAAAGCTTTTCCGGAAAAAGGACTTATGCCCGAGCGGGAGCATCGTACGGTTTCCGGAATAGTGGCTGATTTTGTACAGTACAGCATCGTTGCTTTTCCGGAAATTCAAGGGCCAGTGTAGACAGCTCGCGGCTTATTCCGGAAAAGCGGCTGATTCTCCGGAATAAGTGGCCCAGTGTAGACACACCCCGAGGGTATGGAGAGCCCTTTCCCTGTCGTTGCCATGAGGTTTGGGGAAGAAGACAGGTAAGTAAATTAGTTCATTACAATGGAATGAGGTAAGCACTTTGGGAAGGAGTTTTAGGATGGGTTTGTACGACCACCTTGTCCTTGTGGAAGACCATATGGGGGCGGGTCAGTCATAAGGGTACCCAACTCTCCCACCCTTTGTGCAGAGGTAATAGTCACGAGGAAGGCCACTTTCATGGATAGATGGAGAAAAGAGCATATAGCTAGTGGTTCAAATGGTTTGCCCGTTAGTTACCCTTAGCATGAGGTTACAGTCACATGCGGGGACTGATTCTTTAGTTGGTGTGAATGTATTGTGTAAAACTCACAGAAATCTCTTGAGTGCTGGATGAGTGAAAATGGGATGATCCTGTATGGGCAGGTGGAATGCAGATATGGCTGGGAGGTAGACCCTGATAGAACTGACGGATAGACCGGAGTTGTGAAGGTATAGTAAGTAGGTGAGTATGAGTGGGATTCCTGTCTGCATGGGAGTGCAGTGTCGAGTGAAGCACCAGCTAGTGAAACACTGCCATTTTTTAGTATAGGTTTTCCTCGTTGCAGGTCTATGGCTGTTTGCGAGACTGGTTTGAACTTCTGGAGGACACTGGATCTCTGTTGTGGCTAGCCAGCAAGGAGCAATACGCGCAAATGAAGATACTTGATGGCAGGGTGGCGAATCATTCTGTTCTGTTGCATGACCAGTGACAGAACAGGGGGGACTCAATGTGGGCAGGGGAAGCCTGTGGCTATAGGTGAACTTGGCCGCTGCTTAGTGTGCTGCCGCCCGGGGTGCACGATGATGACATCACAGGGGCTCCCAGGGCGCCCGCCAATTACATCAGTCCATTGACAGCCCTTCAGGTGGGGGCAACGATTGCATGATCCGCCTGGGGCGCCAGCTGCCACAACCGGCCTCGGGCCGCTCCTGAATGTGGAGGACGCCTGGCCATTGTGGCCCTAGCAGATCACTTTGGCTCTGTCCTGTTTTATTTTGAGTATCACTCTCTGGATGAGAAGAATTGGTGGAAACGTGTATGCTAGAGGCGCGTCCCATCTGTTGTACCCCAGACATCCTGGGCCCAGTCCTGCTCTGGAGCAATAGTGAGGGCACCGTGAATTTCTGTGTGTGGCAAAGAGGTCTACCGAAGGGAACCTCCATCTGCGGAACAGATGATTGATGGCCACTCTGTTGATCTCCCACTCGTGAATGAGGGAGAAGTTTCTGCTGAGATCGTCTGCTAACATATTGTCTCTGCCTGGGCTATATGTGGCTATAAGGTGGATGTGACAAGGGATGCACCATTCCCATAACTGTACTGCCTCCTGACAGAACTGGCAAGAAGACATCGCCCTGCTTGTTGATGGAGTGCATTGTTGCCATGTTGTCCATCAGTATGCGGACGTTATTGTTGCGTATTATCTGGGAGAAGTGTGTGTATGCATACTGGACTGCTCTGAGTTCAAGCAAGATGATGTGTTTGCCTTGCTCCTCTGGTGTCCACATGGCTTGAACTACCTGGTCCAGCAAATGAGCCCCCACAAAGAGGCGTCTATGGTAATTTCAAGCGTTGTGGGGGTTCTGTTGAAAAGGGACCCCTCTGCATACATTGTGGATTTGTGTCCACCAGGTAAGAGCGGTTTATACTGCATGGCATGCCGAGAGACTTGTTCTGTGGGTGTACATGTGGTCTGTACACTGTGCTGAGCCACATCTGCATCGGTCTCCTATGCAAGTGTGCATAAGGCACCATGAAGATGGTGGCTGCCATGTGACTGAGGAGGCACAGGCACTGCCTGGCGGTTATACAGGGGCTGAGCTGTGCCAGAGGCACCAAGTCTTGAATCGCTGTGAATCTGTGCTGTGGAAGCGGGGCTATCACGGATTTGCAGTCCAGGTGGGGAAGAGTCCGAGTGAGGTTTCAATGCTTCCCCGGTTGTAAGAGGCGGAGTTGACGCTGACCGGCTCTCCTCGTGCGCTTAGTCAATTTCCTGCAATGCTGGCAGATCGCGGACACGCAGAGAATGGCCGCAGGCCAAACCTCTTTTAAACCCAAGCGAGCCGGGCACATTCTGAGCAATACACAGCGACAAGGGCAGCCGCCAGCAAAGCAGAGACACGTGATGCGGCGAATAACGCCTGGCAGGAAGCTTGGGGCTTTTTCTCCTGCCAATAGTTAGAAAATGTCTGAAAAGGAGTGAACACAACAGGCTAATGAGAGCGAAATGGGGGTACGAGGGCACCTGCTGAACTGCGAGTGGAGTCAGCGGTGGTCAGAGAACTGGCTGCGCATGCACATTACACACCCCAGGAGCATCGTGCCTGAGCCTCGCACACGTGGCCAGCCGGGGGAGCACTGCTACTACGAATCGCCAGCTAGTGGGCACAGCGGTGCTGGCACACCTAAAGGTGGAGCACCCAGGAGACAGCATCAAAAGCCTATTGTGCACCCGAGATTGATTGGTCCATAGTAGGGACATAAAATCCCATTGAGTTAGTTAATCCGTTAAACATTAAGTTTAACCTGTTCACTGGTTAAACAGAGGTGGTGGTGGGGGGTGGGCTGGCTTGGAATCACTGTGGATAGTTCAACACCAGAAGCAACAGGACATTACAATTAAGGCACTTTTTCTTGCCTTAGCTACAGCAAACTGATTATGTCATCAAAATCTCTTTTTGATGTATATTAATTTTTATATCAGTACATATGTCATTTTTTTCCAATTGCATGAATAATTATATGTTTATGCAAAATTTCAGACTTACAAAGCATCTGAAATTTTCACAAAAGCCTATTCTATTTCATTGACCATGGTCTATACCTGCTTTCATTTCAACAAAACAAGTTATGTATCATATAAAAAATTTAAAGTACCTTAAATTTATATTAATTAAAAATCATTTTATATGAGCAAATAATGTTACACATCAAATTATTGTATTATATTAAAACAAGACCTGAAAAATATTATAAAATATACCTAAAACATAATCTATAATAAGAAATAACTACAACTGTCCTATAGAAGTACATTCTCTTTGGTGTCCCTGAAAGCTATAATTCGTGTGGCCCTCAGAGGGCTTCAAGTTTGACATGCCTGATCTACATGTTTGTTAGTCTTTTAAGTGCTACCAGATTATTGGTTTTTAGGTTTTTCTTTTAAATAAAGTATCTTGTATTTTTTAAAAAAAGTAACCCCAATACACTCACCCCTACCCCAGAGCCAGGCACCCCCCCATTCCAATACAACACCCCTTCCCCAGACCAGGCACCTCAGCCCCCTCCATACCAATGCAAATCTCATTAATCTCTGCATTAATCATTTTCTCTCCTTTTTTTTAAGTTTGTGTCACGTTCTTTTAGTTTTGTCTTTAGTTTGGTGTATTATGTCCTTTTATAGAAATTTGTATACTTTTACAGAACATGCCAGTGGGAACAGGGGGCAGGGAATCCTCGGCACACGCCTCCCCCCCTCCCCAGAGGAGGGAAGCTCCGGCAAGAGCCTCCCCCTGGGACTCCTCCCCGCCCCAGCGCATGCTTCCTCTCGGGACTCCTACCTCCTCACCCGCAGAGAAGGGGAGCCCTGATGCGTCCCTCCCTTCCCCTCTCCCCCCCCCCAGGAGGGAAGCCCTAGTGCGCACTTCCCCCCCGGGACTCCTCCTTTCTCCCCTGCAGAGGAGGGGAGCCCTGGTGCGCGCATCCCCACCTCTAGGATGGAAGCCCTAGTGTGCACTTCCCCCAGGACTCCTTCTCCCACATAGAAGGGGAGCCCCGGTGCGCACCTCCCCTCCCCTCCCCTCCCTCCGCCCCAAACCTCAGCACGCACCTTCCTCTGGGACTCCTACCTCCTCCCAGCATGCCACAGACGTGTAGTAGTCATTTTATAAGGAGTAAGGGTTATTTCAAAAGAAGGGTTTTCTTTCGAAATAACCGCATCTACACAGTGTTTCTTTTTTTCGAAATAAGGTATTTCTAAATAGCACCTGGATGCGATTATGCAAATGAAGCACGGGAAATTCAAATCTGTGCTACGTTTGCCATTTCATTCATCTGCAGTAGACATACCCTTTGTGACCCTGGTCCTTCATTTCCCATCTGTGAACAAAGAGTAAGTATACTGCCCTACCAAATGGGTGATGTGAGGATATACATCAAAGTGCTTAGCTATAACAATCAAGGGAGTCATTAAGTGTGTTCGATAAAAGAAAGCAGTTTTCCCTCTAATTTTTCCATCTATGTGGCAAATAAGTTTTGTTATGTGCACCGAGGCATGTTTGGATGTGCACTGTCAGTAGAAAGACATGGTGCCAGCTGTGAGTGCTTTGATTGTCAGCTGAGTGGTATCTGAATCTCTCCTAGGCAGCCACCCAGGCACTCAGCTTAGAGCAGTGGTCCCCAACCTTTAGAGGCTCCCATGGCGCCCGGGGGCACCGTGTTGGGGACCACTGGCTTAGGGGGAACACTAAAGGATGGTCATTAATCTTCAAGCAACCTTACATTTAGAAGTGTAAAAATAGACATTGAAGGGAAATTTTATTTTCAAAATGAAGAAATGCAGTTCAAAAGCACAGGAGTCATGTAATGATGGATACAGATTTTAAATATAAAATGTATAGTTGAAACTATAGTAAAGAATAAAATGGTCATACACATAAATTAACATAACTTGTTGGGGAAAAGTCAACATGGTTCATGGTTTCTGTAAATGGAAATGATGCCTTACTACTCTACTAGAGATCTTTTGGAGGGGGGGGAGCTCAACAAATATATGGACAAGGGGGATCCCTTGGATATAGTGTACTTAAGAGCTCCAGAAAATCTTTGACTAGGTCCCTCACCAAAGGCTCTTAGGTACAGTAAGATGTCATGGGATAAGAGGAAAGGTCCTGTCATGGCTTGATAACTGGTTAAAAGACAGGAAACAAAGGGTAGGAATAAATGGTCAGTTTTCAGAGAAGAGAGGAGTAGCTAGTGGTGTTCCCCAAGGGTCTGTGCTAGGCCCAATCCTAGTCAACCTATTTATAAATGATTTGGAGAAAGGGGTAAACAGTGAGGTGGCAAAATTTGCAGATGATCCTAAACTGCTCAAGATAGTTAAGACCAAAGCAGACTGTGAAGCGCTTCAAAAAGATCTCACCAAACTAGGTGACTAGGCAACAAAATGTCAAATTAAATTTAATGTTGATAAAGGTAAAGTAAAGCACATTGGAAAAAATAATCCCAACCAATCATATTGATGGCTACTAATTTAGCTATAACTACTCAAGAAAGAGATCTTGGAGTCATTGTGGATAGTTCTCCGAAAACATCCACTCAATGTGCAGCAGCAGTCAAAAAAGCAAACAGAATGTTAGGAATCATCAAAAAAGGGATAAAGAATAAGCCATAGAATAACTTATTGCTGCTATATAAACCCATGGTATGCTCACATCTTGAATACTGTGTACAGAGGTGGTGGTCTCATCGGAAAAAAGTATCTTGCCATTCAGAAAAGGGCAACAGAAATGACTGGGGTTTGGAACAGGTCCCATATGAAGCAATATTAAAAAGACTAGGGATATTAAATATTGACTAATGACTAATGGAATAAATGCATTTTGCACTGATTATTTGATTAGTCGAGAGGATCCCTCCGCCTTTGAAGTGTAGCAACAGCACTGGGGCTGTTGCTACACTTCAAAGGTGAACATGCCACATGGAGCCCGGGTCAGCTGGGGACTGGGCGCTGTGTGGCGTTGCAGCTTTGAAACACTGTGTGCAGCCTAGGGATGGAAAAGCAGACTTTGATTTCCTAAGAGCTGTGATGGCAGGATCCCAAGGATTCTGACATGGAAAGGAGTCTAGGAGAACTGGCAGTATTTAAAGGCACAGGACTAAAACATCCCGATGCACAGTAAGAAAAGCAACTATGATAGGTGACCATATTGGCTTACCAGGAAAATCCTTGGTGAGCTTAAACACAAAAAGGAAGCTTACAAGAAGTGGAATCTTGGTCAGATAACTAGGGAGGAGTATAAATATATTGCTCCGGAATGCAGGGGAGTAATCAGGAAGACAAAAGCACAATTGGAATTGCAGCTAGCAAGGGCTGAGAAGGAGACCAAGAAAGGTTTCGACAGGCATGTTAGAAGAGGGTGCTCAGGGACCGTGTGGGACCCTTATTGGATGAGGGAGGTAACCTAGTGACAGATGATGTGGGAAAAGCTGAAGTACTCGATACTTTCTTTGCCTCTGTCTTCACGGACAAGGTCAGCTCCCAGACTAATGCACTAGGCAACGTTGTATGGGAAGGCGGTGGAAAACCCTTTTGGGGGGAAAACAAGTTAGGAACTATTTAGAAAAGCTAAACATACACAAATCTGTGGGCCCAGATTTAATGTAGCCGAGGGTTCTGAGGGAGTTGGCAAGCATCATTGCAGAGCCTTTGGCCATTATCGTTGAAAACTCGTGGAGATCGGGAGATGATTGGAAAAAGGCAAATGTAGTGCCCAACTTCAAAAAAGGGAAGGAGGACAATCCAGGGAACTACAGACCAATCAGCCTTACCTCAGTCCCTGGAAAAATCATGGAGGACAGCCTCAAGGAATCCATTTTGAAGCACTTGGAAGAGGGGAATGTGATGAGGAATAGTCACTATGGATTCACCAAGGGCAAGTCATGCCAATCTACTTAGTTTCTATGATGAGGATCTGGGGAAGTGAGTGGCTGTGCTATAACTTGACTTTAGCAAAGCTTTTGATTCGGTCACCCACAATATTCTTGCCAGCAAGTTAAGGAAATATGGATTGAATAAATGGACTGTAAGGTGGATAGAAAGCTTAAGTTGGGCCCAATGAGTAGTGATCAATAGCTCAATGTCAGATTAGCAGTCAGTTTCAAGCAGGGTGCCATAAGGATTGGTTCCAGGGCTGGTTTTGTGTAACATCTTTATTGAGGGGATAGCTTGCACCCTCAGCAAATTTGCAGCTGACACCAAGCTAGGGGAAGAGGTAGCTACATTGAAGGGCAGGGATAGGGTCCAGTGTGACCTAGACAGATTAGAGGCTTGGGCCAAAAGAAATCTGAAGCGGTTCAACGAGGACAAGTGAAGAGTCCTGCACTTCGGACGGAAGACTCCCACACACAGGCGGGGAACCGACTGTCTAAGTAGCAGTTTGGCAGGAAAGGATCTGGGGATTACAGTGGCTGAGAAGCTGGATATGAGTCAACTGTGTGCCCTTGTAGCCAAAAAGGCTAATGGCATATTAGTATACATTAGAAGGAGTTACAGCAGAGCTAGAGAAGTGATTATTCCCCTATATTCTGCACTGGTGAGGCCTTTTCTGGAGTACTGCATCCAATTCTGGCCCCCCCTCATCCCACTATAGAAAGGATGCAGATGCATTGGCTAGGGTTCAGCAGAGGGTGACCAAAATTATTGTGGGGGTGGAGCACATGACCTACAAGAAGAGGTTGAGAGATTTGCTCTTATTTAGTCTGAAGAGAAGGGTGAGGGGGGACTTGATAGCAGCCTTCAACTTCCTGAAGGTAGGTGCCAAGGAGGCAGGAGATAAGCTGTTTCAGTAATGACAGATGGCAGAACAAGCAATGGTCTCAAGTTACAGCGGGGGAGGTCTAGGTTGGCTATTAGGAAAAACTATTTCACAAGGAAGGTGAAAAGTACTGGAATAGGTTACTGGGGGGAGGGGGAGTAGAATTTCCATCCCTTCAGGTTTTTAATTCCCAGCTTGAGGTTTTTGAAGCCCTGGCTGCGATGGTTTAGTTAGGGTTGGTCCTGCTTTGGGCAGTGAGCTAGTCTCTTGCAGCCTGGGGCCACCTGGGGTGTGTCAGAATCCTAGGGCTGAATGTGGCATTTCAAAGTGGCAGCGCTGTGTGGAGGCCAGGGTGCAGTCCCAGGCTCCAAGCAGCACTGCTGCTTTCAAGGTCCCTCTGCTCCCTTTCTGCTAGAGGCAGCAAGGGTAGGGAAGTGACTAGCCTGTTGACTATCCAATAAGCATTTGCTTATCAGATGGTCGACTAGTCCTTCACATCCCTAAAAAAGATTGGGACTTTTCCGCTTAGAAAAGAGGAGCCTAAGGGGCGCTATGATACAGGTCTATAAAATCATGACTGGTATGGAAAAAGTGAATAAGTTATTTACTTGTTCCCATAACCTAAGAACTTAGGGGGTCACCAAATAAAATTAATAGTTAGCAGGTTTAAAACAAACAAAAGGAAGTTTTTCTTCATGCAGCGCAGAGTCAACCTGTGGAACTCCTTGCCAGAGGATGTTGTGAAGACCAGGACTTTAACCGTACTCAAAAAAGAACTAGATAAATTCACGGAGGGTAGGTCCATTAATGGCTATTAGTCAGGATGGGTAGGAATGGTAATAGTTAGGGTTAGGGTGGAGGGATAGTTCAATGCTTTGAGCATTGGCCTGCTAAACGCAGCATTGAGAGCTCTAATCCTTGAGGAGGCCATTTGGGGCAAAAAATCTGTCAGGGATGGTACTTGGTCCTGCTGTGAAAGCAGGGGTTAGGACTCAATGACCTTTCAAGGTCCCTTCCAGTTCTAGGAGATAGGCAATCTCCTATCATATCATAATGTTTGCCCTAGCCTCTGTCAGAAGCTGGGAATGGGAAACAGGGGAGGGATCATATGATGATTCCCTGTTCTGTTTTACTCCCTCTGGGGCACCTGGCATTGGTCACTGTCAGAAGACAGAATACTGAGCTAGATGGACCTTTCATCTAACCAAATATGGCCGTTCTTACACAAGTCAGTTTCATCATAACGCCTGATGAATATATACTATTAAAATATTCATTAAAAGTTTTTCCATTAGTCAGGCCTACCACCACTAGTCAGAGAAGAGCACAATGGATTAATTTAGCTGTATTTTTTCATATTCTGAATTCTGTGAATAAACTCCATTTTCATCTCTACTCCAGATTTAACAGGTACTTTGAATTTATTATAAGCACACTAATATGTTGGATGGTGGACAGACCTAGATGTCACCTGAAGCCTGCTGCCGAGTGCTTAAACAAGTTACCTTCCCTTCAATGTTTTCCCTAAATGTATGGCTTAAGCTGTGCTCTAGCAATCAAATTCTAGAAATCAGTTACACAATGTTAGTGAATCCATAGTCAGTGAACTGTTGCAGAATTTTGTGCAAATAAATACTCAGTGTTTCAGTCCCTGAGGAAAGACCAAGAAATGGTCCAAAATATTTGTTCAATAACTGTGTAATTGCATACTAAACTTGAACGTTAGTTTTACTGTGTTCCAGAAGAGACTGTTCCAGCTCCACTCCAGCAGTGAATTGTGGAAAAACACTCCCTCAAAAATTATCCAAGTTCAAATCCTGCAGTTATATGTGCTGATTATGTTTATGATTTTGGCCCAGGGAAGGAAATATCACATCAGCACAGCTCTCTACTTAAAGCAGAACAAGCTATAGCTGTCATCAAGAAATATTCTGACAGAGGCAAAAGAACTTTACTGATCCCTTGACTTCAGGTGCCAAGAGTTTAAAGCTACAATTAGGAGACACCAAGTTCCTGAAGTGACTGATAGTTGAGGAAATCATGTAGTTGTGCACGGAGAGTATTCTGGTGCAGTTTTAATAGTGGGATTAGCACTTGCCACTATATGACTAAAATGCTATCGCAAGATAGTAGCTTCACTTTCCGTTTCAGCAAACGATATAGGGCAGATATCTTTCAGATCAAACACCATTTCATTTTACACTTAACTGATCCAAGTGATTTTAAAATTTTATAATCTATACTTTGTCAAGAAAATCCAAATAAGAGTACAGATGAAATTCAGTGGCAAATATTGTTAGCATGCTGTGCTGTGTTACGTCAAAACAAGCTCATCTCTCCCAAATGCCCTAGAAAACAAATGGTAAATGATTGTGCATTGCATGATGATACCATTAGGTGTGCAACTTTGGTTCATGCAAAATCTTCTTTCATGGACACGCTGCTTCCAGTCCCAGACTCATGAATAGCTTGCGACATCTTCAGCCATGTTCTTTCCACAATACTAAATGAATACTGTGGTCTGGCATACTGGTGGCAAAAACCAGACCCATGTCATTTTGGCCATCTAGTCCATTTAGCCAAGACATTTCTCCAGCCAAAAAGCTTGAACCTCTCTTTGACTTCCTATATTCCGGCAGGGGCCAGCGGCTAATCAGTTTTTCTGTCCTCAAGTCCATTATATACAAGTATTTGTTGTCAAACAGTAGGGCAAATATGTCTCCAAAGCCCAGCAAGGACAGGTTTGCAAAATCAGCAGGTTTGATGACCCTGAAAAACAAGAAAGTGTTTAAGGAAGAAGTAGATAGAGTTTCCCTAAAGATTTGCCAATCTGCCTTAATCCATTCCTGTAAGTCTAGTTCTGACTTTGTATTTAAGATTCCCCATTTCAAACTTTATGAGAGTAGATGAAAGTCTTCCTTTCAACAAAAAACAAGTCTTATAATAAGTTTCCACAAGAAAGGACTGCATTAAATCACTATAGTAGCACATGTGCCAAATTTGGGCACTTTCGGGTTTACAGAAAGCTTGCTATTCCTACAGAAATCAATTAAGGAATGTGAAGTTCTTGTACTTGAGTGTCATCTTCATTTTTAAGAAGGTACAAACCACTCAAGATAGCTGTATCTGAAAATAACTGAAGAAAGGCTGGTGTAAATCTAACCTAGAAATTAAATATTGTTTTGGCAAGATAAAATACAAGAATGTAATGCTCCCTTGTGACCACAACCAGAAATGCAGCTTTACTTACAAATATCTCATTTGAAATGTTAATTGTTTGCATTAATCTGTCTTTGTCAGGAAATAACTATTTTTCGCTTGCTGCAAGTATCTTAAAATAACTGTAGTTTTAAAAAGTACTTCCTTTCCTCTTCTTTTTGCACTTCACTTACCTTGTACAGGGAAATTAAATATATACACACCTTCACACCTTTAGTTACTTTGTTTAGGAGAAAGGAAGGATTTAGGTGTATTAACATGAGGTCTCATTATAAAACTTAGAAAGAATATAACACATGCTGCTGGAGCCAGTTCTATCCCCAGCCCTCAATCTAGAATTTATATTGTTAGAAATCTGTGTGATATTTTAAAATGCTCTTAGGTATTGGGAGGTAGAAAAGAGCGTATCTTGGAAATGAAATGTCATAGAATCATAGAGCTGGAAAAGACTTCAGAAGGTCATCAAATCCAGCCCCCTGCTTTAGGCAGGACCAATCCCAACTTACTCAACCCAGCCAGGGCTTTGTCAAGTTGTGACTTAAACACCTCTAGGGATGGAGACTCCACTACTTCCCTAGGCAACACATTCCAGTGCTTCACCACTCTCCTAGTGAAATAGTTTTTTCTAATATCCAACCTGGACCTCTCACACCGCAACTTGAGACCATTGCTCCTTGTTCTGCCATCTGTCACCACTGAGAATAGCCTTTCTCCACCCTCTTTGGAAGCTCCCTTCAGAAAGTTGCAGGCTGCTATCAAATCCCCCCTCACACTTTGCTTCTGCAGACTAAACAGACCCAAATCCCGCAGCCTCTCCTCATAGGTCATATGCTCCAGCCCCCTAATCATTTTGGTTGCCCTCCGCTGGACCCTCTCCAATGCATCCACATCCTTTTTGTAGTTGGGGGCCTAGAACTGGACACAATGCTCCAGATGTGGCCTCACCAGAGCCGAATAAAGGGGAATAATGACATCTCCGGATCTGCTGGCAATGCTCCTCTTAATGCAACCTAATATGCCATTAGCTTTCTTGGCTACAAGGGCACACTGTTGACTCTCATCCAGCTTATCATCCACTGTAACCCCCAGGTCCTTTTCTGCAGAACTACTACTTAGCTGGTTGGTCCTCAGCCTGTAACAATGCTTGGGATTCTCCCGTCCCAAGTGCAGGACTCTGCACTTGTCCTTGTTGAACCTCATCAGATTTCTTGTGGCCCAATCCTCCAATTTGTCTAAGTCACTCTGGACCCTATCTCTGCCCTCAAGCGTATCTACCTCTCCCCCTCGCTTAGTGTCATCTAAAAACTTGCTGAGGGTACAATCCATCCCCTCATCCAGGTCATTAATAAAGATATTGAACAAAACTGGTCCTAGAACCGAACCTTGGGGCACTCCGCTAGAAACCGACCACCATGCTGACATCGAGCCATTGATCACTAGCCGCTGGGCCCGGCCTTCTAGCCAGCTTTCTATCCATCTTACCATCCATTTATCCAATCCATAGTCCCTTAAGTTGCTGGCAAGAATATTGTGGGAGACTATCAAAAGCCTCGCTAAAGTCAAAGTATATCACATCCAACGACTTTCCCACGTCCACAGAGCCAGTTACCTCATCATAGAAACTAATCAGATTGGTCAGGCACGACTTGCCCTTTGTGAATCCATGCTGACTATTCCTAATCACATTCCTCTCTTCCAAGTGCCTCAAAATGGATTCCTTAAGGATCCCTTCCATGATTTTTCCAGGAACCGAGGTAAGACTGACCGGCCTATAGTTCCCTGGATCGTCCTCCTTCCCTTTTTTGAAGATGGTCACTACATTTGCCTTTTTCCAATCATCCAGGACCTCTCCTGATCTCCATGACTTTTCAAAAATAATGGCCAAAGGCTACTCAATGACATTTGCCAACTCCCTCAGTATCCTCGGATGCATTAAGTCTGGACCCATGGATTTGTGTATGTTTAGCTTCTCTAAATAGTTTCTAACCTGTTCTTTCCCCACCAAGGGCTGTCGATTTTCATCCCATCTTGCGTCACTTAGCGCATTAGTCTGAGAGCAGACCTTGTCCACGAATACAGAAACAAAGAAAGCATTGAGTAATTCAGCTTCCCCTACATCATCTGTCACTAGGTTACCTTCTTTATCCAGTAGGGGCCCCACACCCTCTCTGATCACCTTCTTCTTGTTAACATGCCTGTAGAAACCTTTCTTGTTATCCTTCACATCCTTTGCCAGTCGCAATTCCACGTGCGCTTTTGCCTTCCTGATAACCCACCAGCATTCTCAAGCTATACATTTAAACCCCTCCCTGGACATTTGTCCAAGTTTCCACTTTTTGTAAGCTTCCTTTTTGTGCTTAAGATCACCAAGGATTTCCCCTGTAAGCCAATCCGGTCTCCTACCATGTTTGCCTCTCTTGCTACGCATCGGGGTGGTTTCTTTCTGTGCCTTCAATAAGGCTTCTTTAAAATACTGCCAGCTGTCCTGGACTCCTTTCCCTTCATGTTAGCATCCCAGGGGATTCTACCCATCAGGTCTCTGAAGGAGTCAAAATCTACTTTTCTGAAGTCCAAGGTACGTATTTTACTACTCTCTTTTCTTCCTTTGGTCAGGATCCTGAAATCTACCATCTCATGATCCCTGCTTCCCAGGTTGTCACCCACCTCTACTTCCCCTACTAGTTCCTCCCTGTTTGTGAGCAGAAGGTCAAGGTGTGCACGGCCCCTGGTTGGAGCCTTCAGCACTTGTACCAAGAAGTTATCCCCAACATTCTCCAAAAACTTCCTGGATTGCCTGTGTACTGCCATATTGGTTTCCCAACAGGTGTCAGGGTGATTAAATTCCCCCACAAGAACCAAGGCCTGCAATCTGGAAGCTTCTCTCAGTTGTCCAAAGAAAGCCTCATCTACCTCATCCACCTGCTTCGGTGGCTGTAGTAGAGATCAACCACAGCATCACTGATGTTGTTTGCACCTCTAAACTTAACCAATAGACTCTGAACAGGTTTTTCCCCCCGTCTATATATTGAAGTTCAGAGCAATCGTAGTGCTCTCTTACTTATAGTGCAACTCTTCCTCCTTTTCTCCCCTGCCTGTTCTTCCTGAACAGTCTATACCCTTCCATGACAGCATTCCAGTCATGTGAGTCATCCCACCAAGTCTCTGTTATCCCAATTAAATCATATTTCTTGGACTCGGCCACGGCCTCCAGTTCTTCCTATTTGTTGTCCAGGCTTCTCGCATTAGTGTACAAACACCTCAGATAACCAGTTGATCGCCCTATCTTCTCCATTCGAATCAGGGGTCCTCCTTTCTTGCTCGTTCCTCTTTGCATTTCTTCCCGGTATCCAACTTTCCCACTCCCCTCAGGGTTTTGGTCACCATCCCTGAACGAACCTAGTTTAAAGCCCTCCTCACTAGGTTTGCAAGCCTGTCCGCGAAGATGGTCTTTCCCCTCTTGGTTATGTGGATCCCATCTCTTCCTAACAATCCTTGTGCCCAGAACAGAGTCCCATGGTTGAAGAAACCAAAGCCCTCTCTGCGATACCACCTGCACAACCACGCATTTACTTCCTTAATTTGACAGTCCCTGCCCAGTCCTTTCTCTTCAACAGGAAAGATGGACGAGAACACCACTTGCGCGCCGAATTCTTGGATCCTTCTTCCCAGCGCTACATAATCCGCAGTAACCGCTCAAGGTCATTCTTGGCCGTATCATTAGTTCCCATGTGGCAAAGCAGGAAGGGGTAGTGATCCGAAGGTTTGATCAGTTTGGTAAGCCTCTCAGTCACATCCTGAATTCGAGCTCCCGGTAAGTAGCACACCTCTCGAGATTCCAGGTCCAGACGGCAGCTGGATGACTCAGTCCCTCTTAGGAGGGAGTCCCCAACCACCACCACCCGTCATCTACATATAGCGTAACCAGAGTAGTGTTTCAATCGTATTACCACGGAAGAGTCAAGTATCCTTATTAACACAGAGTCACTTAAGTGTTCCCCTGCAACACTGCAACTCAGATTTTTTCTAATATAGGAAACCAGAGAGGCACAAGTCAAAAACAAGGATTCTAGCTTCCATCCAAGCTCAAAAAAATAGAACTGCTTTAACAGAAAGATGAACTTTTAGGTTAATAATCCAATATGACTATTGTTTTACACCTGTGGTCCCTAGCAATAGTCAAGGCCTTAATGTACTGGTCTCCATCCAGAGAGAGATTCCTTAACTCCATGTTTGCACCACGTGCTAGTACAAAGCTGTTTGTTTAATTTTGGATGAGATTAGTCTAGAGGAGCTTAGCTAAAGAGGCAAGGGGAAAGGGTTCCCCTGCATTATAATGACAGGCAAAGGAGAAGGTAGAAGATGAGGGAGCAAGGAGGCCAGGTAGAGTGAGACTGAAAATAAATGGCAGGATATTGGAACAACAATCAGCACAGGGAAGGGTGTGTACAGAATAAACTAAAAAGTAATCAAGCAGTGATGTAATTTGGGGAAGAAAACAACATTTGCTAGAGTCAGCACATGCTTAATCTTCAAAACAAACACACAGAGTTGTCCTAAATAGGAATCTCAAACTGAGTGCTTATTCTCAATTGACAATTTGAAAGGAGGATAAGATTTCCAAAAGCTGACCGGTACTTTGGGTCCAGATTCTCAAAAGATGCTTAACTGCCAAATGATTTCAACATAAGGTAGACAACTACATACCCAAGGATCTGGGCCTTGAAGCCTAAGTCTCCTTGAAAGTCAGTGGGACTAGGGCACTTCTGAAAATATTCCCTCGTAGGAGCACTTGATAATCGTACACTTATATGGAGTCTCCCCTTTTTGGAGTCTGGACATTGTCTCAAAGACCTGACTACCTGCATTCTGCTTCAAAGAGACTTTAACACAAGACTTCAAAGAGAAGCCTCTGAACTGTCATTCATGCTTAAATTTGACACTTTACAAATGGGCCTTAACAAAGATGCTAATTACCTTACCCATCACAAAGATAGCTTCCCCAATTATCACCTCTAATGTCATTATCTCATAGACATTAACCTCCCCCACTCATCCCCGCCCTGTTCTAAAATCTGATTTGTCTCTTTTATGTGTGTTCACTTTTTTTGATTGTATCCCTTTGGTATATATGGTCATGCCAATTTTCTTCCACAATTTGATCTGAGGAAGTGGGTCTGGCCCATGAAATCTCATCACCTAATAAACCATCTTGTTAGTCTTAGAAGTGCTGCACAGTCCTGACTTTTGTTTCACCAGAGTTGGTCCTTATGCTGTCTTGTCCCATCAAATGGCTCTGTGGTGTGATCAGTGGGCCAACAGAGAGCAATGAGAGATTCTCCCTCCAAAACCAAGCTTCATGCCTCTGCTGGTTCTTATTTACACAACTGCAGTAAGCAGGATCAGCAATTTAGACTGAAAAGTTGCAATATAGATTATTCCTATCAGAGACAAAAGAGTACTAGACCCTGGGGCAAGATAAAACTAGCATAACATTTGATTGTGTAACAACTGACACAATAAAGCCCAATAAGTTCAACGAGGATGAAAGTGGGTAAATTAAATCAAAGTACATGTTTACAGTATTTTCATATCAAAGTTGTATGTGATTTGCAACCACTGTGTTCTGACATTTCCAGAAAGTCTACCATAGTGGGTTTGAACCAGATTGTTTTCTTCAATTTCAACAATAAAGCTTCACGTGCACATTAGTCTCAAACTGAAAGATTTACCTGAGAATATTGTAGCTGGCAAAGTCCCACTGGTACAATCCTAGAGCTGAACTGCACACTATATATTTACCATCAAAGTGCAGTCTGGGCTGCAGCGAGATGCTGCGATCTTCAGATACAGACAGGGTTTTTAAGCATTTACAGTTTATTTCTCTTCCAATAGGCCAAATCTACAATTTAAAAAAAAATCCATTGTTAAGCAGCTCAAACTGTAAATTGATACATGAACATAGAGCAAGCAATTGCTTTGCACTTATTTATAGGGTGGTGTCTTTAGATAAGCTATAAAATTTCTGGAAGTGGAGTTCATGACTCCAAAAAGAATGTAGTGGTTCTCAAGTTCTCCTTCCTTTCGGTCTACAGAAGAACAACAGTACTGATAGCGCATGTCTTGACTTAAGCCTGAAGGGTTCTATTGAAGGGGCTCTAGTGTCTTGCATACAGATTAAATGAACAAGAAAACAGACTAGGTATAGCAACAACAAATATTTCACCTAAAGCTTTTACTAGTCCTCTTAACTGTTTTAACTAACTATCTGATTGGGTAGAGAAAGTTAACTCCCAACAAGCACATTTCTTAAGTGCGCAGCTCTAAACTACTTATTAAAATCACAACTCCTCCTCCCAATCTTCACACACCTCCACTGAAGAAAAGTTTGCAACAAGAGTACACTTGAGAGAGTAAGTTTGGCCTTACTACAAACCCAGAGCTACCTATTTAATGCACACAGCCATCTGGTACTCGGTCTTAAAATACAAAGAAAAGCAGAGACCAGTACCAGCTTTCAAAAAGCCATTTGTCTTATATACAACTCTTCATTTACAATTTTCCCCCACAGCCTATGTGTTTTTATAAACGCCACTGCATGCCCTAAATGCAGACAGTATTTTACTTCTCCGCACTGTGGTACACATTTAAACAGACATAGTACATACCTTGATTTCATACTTATCTGCACTTAAAAGAATGTAATCTCCAGGACTATGCATAAGAGATTTAACTTTACACTTCTGCAAAACCACCTGCAATTGAAGAAACGGATAAATAGATCTAAAGTTCACTAAGCAGATTTTCTATTTTGAAAAATGTTAAAACTACCTATTCAAATGTAATGAAAAATTTGTTCTGGCTTTTTGACAATTTGAGTAATGATGGTTTAAATATATTTGCAATTTGGCTATGATTGTGCCTTTGGGGCACAGGTTTTTTCAAGGAAAAATACTTTATCAAAAAGAACTCCAAACAATTAAGACTTTGTGTTCCCACTGCTGACAACTCACTGTGATAGAAATCCCCTCTCATGTTAAACAGGACTCTAGAATTCCTCTGACCAATTAAGAGCTAAGTATTCCAGTTTCCTCATTTGAGAAATCTTTGCCACCTTTATTCTGACTACACTTTACAGACAAGCAGCACTTTTTTAATTGTATTTATGCCTTTCAAAGAAGCTTGGTTTCAGTACAATCACACTCATTCCTGGAATAAAACATTGAATGCTAAGCACCACATTCACTTTGTTATAGGAACTATTTCATGTAAGCAGATGCAAAGTTTTCACTACAGCTTCTGTGAGTCTCTCTTCTGTGAAATATAGCTGTAGCTGTGTTGGCTCCAGGAGATTAGAGAAAGTAGATAGGTGAGGTAATAAGACCTGAAGACCTTTGTGGGTCAAAAGCCCGTCTCTCTCACCAGCAGAAGTAGGTCCAATAAAAGATATTACCTCACCTATCTTGTCTCTCTTCTTTCAAAAGATTATTTTTTTAATCTTAACAGTAATTTTCTTTGATGAATTGTAACTGACAATCCCTGTGTCAACTGCTTATCTCTAATGGCTACTGACAGTCCACCCCCTGAATGGCTGCAAGAGAAGGCATACTACACTTGAGGAGACATGCAATGTGTGTAAAACACACTCCAGTATTATCTTCCAAAGCAAGATTTGACTACATCAATACAACCCTACCTTAGTGACCCATTCAGTGTGTCCAGTAAGTGTATTCAGGCACATTCCTGTTGACAAGGCCCACACTTTCACAGTGAAGTCTGCAGAACCACTGACAAGAACATCAAGTTCATCGTTGTAGTCCACACTAAAAACTATAAGCAAAAAGGATTTTAAATAAGTAGCACCACCTCATGTATCCTCATTAAAATGGCAACCCTAATAACATCAATCTTCAACGGTTTTAATGGTTCAAACTAGGGCTGTCAAGTAATTTTAAGAAATTCCATGATTAATCACATTGGTAATAACAGAATACCATTTATTTCAATAGTTTTTGAATATTTTCGACATTTTCAAATATAATTTTAATTACAACAAACCAGTGTACAATGCTCACTTTATACTTAATTTTGATTACAATTAATTGCACTGTAAAAAAAAAAAAAAAAAGCAGTATTTTTTTAACAAGCATCATCATTTGTTAACAGTAACAAATCACTGGGACCAGATGGTATTTACCCATGGGTTCTGAAAGAACTCAAACATGAAACTGTGGAACTATTAACTGTGGTTTGTAACCTATCCTTTAAATCAGCTTCTGTACCCAAGGACAGGAAGACAGCTAACATAACGCCAATATTTTAAAAGGGCTCTAGAGACGATCCTGGCAATTACAGACCAGTAAGTCTAACGTCAGTACCAGACAAATTAGTTAAAACAATAGTAAAATAAAATTGTCAGACATGCAGAAGAACATAATTTGTTGGGCAAAAATCAACATGGTTTCTGTAAAGGAAAATCATGCCTAACTAATCTATTAGAGTTCTCTGAAGGGGTTAACAAACATGTGGACAAGGGGGATCCAGTAGATATAGACTACTTAGATATCTAGAAAGCCTTTGACAAGGTCCCTCACCAAAAGCTCTTGTGTAAATTAGGTTGTCATTGGATAAGAGGGAAGATCCTTTCGTGGATTGAGAACTGGTTAAAAGACAGGAAACAAAGGGTAGGAATAAATGGCCAATTTTCAGAACGGAGAGGTGTAACTAGTGGTGTTCCCCAAGGGTCAGTCCTAGGATCAATCCTATTCAACTTATTCATAAACTATCTAGAGAAAGGGGTAAGCAGTGAGGTGGCAAAATTTGTGGACAATACTAAACTGTTGAAGATAGTAAAGTCCAAAGCAGACTGTGAAGAACTTCAAAAAGATCTCAAACACAGCGATTGGGCAAAATGGCAGATGAAATTTAATGTTGATAAGTGTAAAGTAATGCACATTGGCAAAAATAACCCCAACTATACATACAATATGATGGAGGCTAATTTAGCTACAACGAATCAGGAAAGAGATCTTGGAGTTATCATGGATAGTTCTCTGAAAACCTCCACATAGTGTGCAGCGGCAGTCAAAAAAGCAAATAGGATGCTATGAATCATTAAAAAAGGGATAGAAAACAAGATGAAGAATATCTTACTGCCCCTATACCAAACTATAGTACGCCCACATCTTGAATACTGTGTAAGATGTGGTCTCCTCACCTCAAAAAAGACATTTTGGCATTAGAAAAGGTTCAGAAAAGAGCAACTAAAATGATTAGGGGTTTGGAACAGGTCCCATATGAGGTGAGGCTAAAGAACCTGGCACTTTTTCAGTTTAGAAAAGAGGAGACTGAGGGGAGATATGATAAGAGAGATATAAAATCATGAGTGGTGTGGAGAGGGTGAATAAAGAAAAGTTATGTACTTGTTCCCATAATATAAGAACTAGAGGACACCAAATGAAATTAATGGGTAGCAGGTTTAAAACTAATAAAAGAAAGTTCTTCTTCACATAGCGCACAGTCAACCTGTGGTACTCCTTGCCAGAGGAGGCTGTTAAGGCTCAGACTATAACAGAGTTTAAAAAAGAGCTAGATAAAATTCATGGAGGTTAGGTCCATAAAAGGCTATTAGCCAGGGGGTAAGGAATGGTGCCCCTGGCCTCTGTTTGTCACAGGCTGGAGAAGGATGGCAGGAGACAAATTGCTTGATCATTGTCTTCGGTCCACAACTCTGGGGCACCTGGCAGTGGTCACTGTTGGCAGACAGGATATTGGGCTAGAAGGAGCTTTGGTCTGACCCAGTAGGCCATTCTTATGTTATGTTCAGTGTGGAATCATGTCCTCTGGAATGGTGGCTGAAGCATGAAGGGCACACAAAGTGAGGAGCACATCTGGCATGTAAATTCCTTACAACGCCAGCTACAAAAGTGCCATGTAAGCACTCTGTTTTCACTGTCAGGTGACACTGTAAATAAGAAGGGGGTAGCACTCTCTTGCATAAATGCCATTAGCCACAAGTTTGTTTTTAAATTGCTATTAATCTGAGTTAATTAACTCGCATGATTGATCAACAGCTCTAGTTCAAACAGATAAATGGTAACTTTAAAATCAGGAATATTATTTCCAACTCTTAAAGCTTAGATCCCAAGGCTAATGGTAGTTCTCTATGAAATTAGCACAGTATCTCAATTAATAAGGGTTGTTTTTTGACTGGTGTTTGAATTTAAAACCTAATTATTTAAGCCAGCCCCCATTGTAGGTATTCCAGAAGTAATTCTGTTTTAAATAACCTTGTTCTGAAAACCTATTTAAAGCCTCTGCTGGGCAGCCTCCTGTCCTTGGTGCAAAATGAATTTGTAAGTGTGTATGTTTATATAGCAGAATTAATACATTCCAGATACTCTTCCATCTCAAATGGGCAAACTGTGGACCTAGCGACTAGTCCAGTTAACCAAGCTGAACAGGAGGTAGACTTGGAAGAGGGTTCTAAAGCGGGAATTCTCCCTCCATGTGGATCTGCAGCTGCTACTGCAGCCTGTTACATCAGCTGTAACCTTCTCCAGACAAAAAAAGATATGAAGAGATTACCTGGGATGGCAAGTTCAGATCCACTGGCTCAACCTCAGCCTTCCTCCAAAACCCTGCTCTGGCGAATTATGCTCCAGACACAAAGCAGACCAAGAATTATTAGGGATGTAAGCAACTAGTCGAGTAGTTGAGTCACTACTTGACTACGCGCTCCCCCCCGGCTGTCCCTGTATCAGAGCCACCCAGGCTCTTACTGCATTTAACAAGCAGTGCCGCCCCCAGGAGCTAACCCCCTTATCAACTAATCGAGCAGTCGATGGACATTCCATCAACTACTCAATTAGCTTATTAATCATTATTTAACATTCCTAAGAATTATATCACTCCTCCCCGCAAACCAGGGTGCACCTAAGTCTCTAGGCCTTACTCCAAAGCGTAGGTAGAGCCAGTGGGCCTATTTTGCAGATTTTTTTTTTCTGGAAAGTTCCCCACCAAAATAACGAGAAACATGATTCCTGACATGAAACTCACAGCAGAAATTCACTGCTGTACAGTGGTCCAATTCCAATCTCCATTTCTAATTTGATCAGGACGAATTCACAATTTTACTGGCGGACTTAAACGTTGAATAAGAGCTCAGCATACCTGCACCTGTATGCCCTCTGAAATGTTGGATCTTGGTCCCGGAGCTCCATTCCCAGCAGGCTACCGTGTTATCAAAGGATCCTGTTACAAGCTTTTGTTCATCAAACTTCACTGTAGCACAAGTGTGTGTCTGGATACCATATATGCACTGCCCTGTGCTTACATCCCACAGCTTTGCAGACAAGTCATCTGAACCTACAGTTTAAAAACAAGACAGCTGAGCACAGTATAGTGACACAAATTCCCAGAGTTACACTGAGGTTTTCCACATTCGTCTTAAATTAAGTATTTCCTCTTGACTCATGCAGGGTGAGACTTATTTAAACTAGATTAAAAACTCTATTTATTACCAAAAAATGGTAAAACTCAAAGATGTGAAATCTTTAAACATTATAATAGGCTACTGGCCTTCCTACCTGTACAGAGAAGTCCATCTTTATAGTAAAGTGCATATACTCTGGCACTGTGTCCAATTAATGAGGATGTCTCAAAGGCTTCATGGTCTCTCAGTTGCTTCATTCTTAAAATAGCCTTCAAGTAAACCTTCTTCCAATGCAGAGGGTTCTGAACAGAATCATCTATCTGCCAACCCAAGTTCTTACAAGCAGTTTGCCACACCTCTGTGCAGGCACTTATGACCTTATTCCACTGCTTTGACACGAGGCAACATGTGAGTAAGGTCTGAGGATCAAGCCATTTTAACAAATAAAAACTGAGTTCCAGTGGAAGGAGTTTGAGGAAGTCCCGCTTAAGGAGAATCTCTAGGTTATTGGAGAGGTGCCTGAGCTGGACTGCTCCACTCAAGCTAATCAGGTTATCCAGAGTTTCATTTTTCTGCAGTTCCGTCAGAGAAAGAAATGTAACAGAAATGTTATCAAGCCATGCTTCAAAGTCCTTTTTCTCCATAAGGTTATGGAAAAATTTACCTGTGGTACATCAAAATATTGTGTTAGTTCTGTTCAAAAAGAAAATGTATACATTTTTCATCTTTAATCATGATTTTTTGGCACTCTCAGCCTCACACATTGATAAAGTAAGTCAGTGTAGAAAAAGTACTTTCATTCATTCAATAAATATAGAGTAAGTACAAAGGAGATTCAGTGGTCTTCGGAAATGTATTTGGCCAGAGTAAGTTAATGTTTCTTTTATTAAGGACTAGTGTCATGTTTTCAGGAGAATGGTGGTTTAAATCCTTTTTAGTCCCTGTTGAGTACAGGCTTCATTACCTTTACCTCTCTTTGGGTAAAGTCATGCTTTTTAGCTACCTTAGGACTGGATCTCCAGATAGCAGCCACACTATCTCCCAATGTGTTAATGCAACAACCCCATGGGGGTTTGACATTTGTAAGATCTGTCACTCCAGGAACATTGGACAGCAGCTAATTAAAGTGAATCCCTAAACCAGCCCGCATGTGGCCCGCGGACCGTTTGTTTGCGACCTGCGGCGTAGTTTGGGTTCAGACAGGGCTCAACATGCGGACCACAGGTGGGAGCCAAAACAAAAAAGGAGTCAATATAATGGTCTTCTGTTGATATGTGCTTTAGTAGTTAAATTCCTGGACTGTCCTTGCTCATTAAAAGTGCTGTCATATGGGTGGAAATTGGATAAATATTGCATATTATTGCAATACTGCATTTTATATCAGCAGAACTGACTTAAGTGGGGCCTGTGTGTTGTGCAGACTTGCCTTAATGTTTGTATTCATGCCCATCAGCGTGAAAGAAGGTATTTGCATATATTTGGATATATTTTTGCATGTATATGCAACCACATATAAGTTGTGGCCCTTAGCATGTACTGTATCATTGTGGCCCCCCGGGGCTTCCAAAGTTGAGTAGCCCTGCCCTAAACTCTTTATTCAAAACACTTATTCAGGAAAGGATAAAAAGCACACAGACCATAAAGTAAAATCAATAAATATCTATATGTATGTTCTTTCTTACCTACCCTATAATCCTTTCCTTGACAACTTTGGCGAAAGTTACCTAAATCAGGTCCCTCCATCTTTGGGTTGGTGAAATCTCAGTTCCTCCTTTCAGTTTGCGAGTCTTTGTATTCCTGTCAGCTCTCACTGATGTTCCCTAGCAATTCACTCAACAAACTCCCTTTTATAGGCCTGGGGTTCTGCAATGATTTAGTATCCTCCTTTAATCCTAGTTTTAGCATGAGGAAGAATAAAGCATTCTAGCAGGGATGGAGCCATGTAAATAGCTTCTTCCCAATTAATGGCTCAGTCACTGTTATCTTAACCTCTTCTGAATCTGTTTACTTCAAGTGTCTCCACCATTCTTTCTTTACCTAGGAGTTTCTCTTTTACAGCTTCCTCTGATTTAACTCTATGCATTCAGGCAGGCTAATAACACACTGAAACAGAAGTACATAAGATTTTATGCACAGATTCTTATAGGGTTAGACAAATAAGCAACACTTCAAACTGAGGTCACTAAAATCACCACGAGTTACTTTCAAAAAGTGTCTCACTATCCACTTGTACTGTTTAATCTATTAGACAGATAGCTGGAGCTTGTTTGAGAAATCAAAATCCCATGTATTAAGACTGCAAGACTCTGGAAAAAATGTGTCTCTAAGAGCAAAATAAGGTAAGTATCCTAAAAGCATTGCAAGGAAGAAGGGAAAGAACAGTCATGAAGGACAGACCCTAAATGATCCAGACACTTTCTAGCCATAGGAAATTGCTCTATGCCAGGAAATTGTAGCTTTTCTGCATTAGAGCTACAAACAGTAGATGTTATTGTATAGACAGTTTTAGCTTTTAATACCTGTGTAAGTCTATCTGTTCAGTCAACACCTTAGTTTCCTCTACTGACAGCACTGGTGTTTGAGAATACTTCATATTTTCCAAACATAAACATTACTAAAAGAACAGCAGATCTATAGGAAGAGCAACTTGTTTTACAAGCACATTCACCTACAGATACCAAAAATTTACTTTCCTCAAGATTAGTAACGGCTTCGAAATTAATAAAAAGTTTTATGGGAAGACAGCTGACATGACTACAGTTTACTATGAGTTTTGTTAATTTCTCATAGCTACTCCCACTTTGCACTCTGGTGAAGAGTTTTCCGTGAAAAGCATGTAGCAAGTGCTTAAAATCTCTGATCCTTGTTTGGTGTACACACAAAAATCTAGAGCTAGTTAATTACATGGCCTAAGGAATGGAATTCAATTTTATTGGGTTTTAACCAAAATCTGTTTCAGTTTCTGAGTAATTATTCTAATTATTTTGGGTAGGAAAACAAAAGCTTAACATCCAGTTGACCCACCCATCGCTTGTGTCTGCAAATTTTGCAGAAATTTGTTCTGAGTTTTCCAGCACTTGTTTCATTACTGATTTGGGCCAAGCAGCTAACTGGACAGTCTGTTGTTCCTAGTCCCAGCGGTAGTAACGTGTTAAGGGTTCAGTTGGCCACGTACAGAGCAGACCCACTAATCAGTTGCTTACTCACGAGCAGCTCCCCCAGCGTGGCTAAAGACGTTACAGCCTGGCGCGGCACCAACTGCGGGGCAGGTCCTGGCAGCGACAGCCGGCTGCTCACGGGCCCAGGGCGGTGGTCCTACGTCCCGGCGTCACTCACCTCAGGTAGGCGTCGGGCGCGGGGCACCTCTCGGCAGGTGGCATCTCGCTGGGCCCCCCGGAGCGCGCCCGGGAGCGGGCTCGCGCTGCAGCCATGTCTCCCGCCGCCACGCGCGCGCGCACAGACGGTCGCTGCCCCGCCGCGCGTCACCGGAGCCTGCGGGACAAGCTGGCTCCAGCCCCGTCCCTCTGCCCGGGCTCGGCCCCACTGCCACCGAAGCCCACGGCAGCCACTGCCTGGAGCCACAGCTTCCGGCGCGCACAGCAACGTCATCTCCGGGCGCCACGGCCTATTTCCGGTCCCCAGTGCTAATGAAGGGACCGAGAGAGAAGACGACCGAGCGCGGCTTTCCTCTGAGCCATAGAGCGCGACAGTCTTGCTGCCTAGAGCGTCTCCGGAAAGGGCTGGAGTCTGCATCCCGCCGGCATGTCTGCGGAGGAGTCCCAGCCGCTGCTGGGCGCGGGGCGAGCGGACCGCCTGAGGTAAAGGTCGGGTTTGGTGGCACGCGGCGCGAGTCTGCGTCGCTGGCTCCAGGGCCCCTTGGCTCCGTCCCTCTGTGACGGCGCGTTGGGTTTCCCGCCTCCTGCACCCCCGTAGCGGCACGGACAGACCCCGCCAGCCAGTAGAATAGAGGGAGTTTATTGCGTCTCCAGGACACAGCACAGATGTCATCCGCTTACAGGAACCGGGCTCGGATGCCTCAGGCCCCCTTGAGATGGGGGAGACTGGGCCCCTAAATCCCAGCCCCTTTCCCTAGGCTGTCTCCTCCATGCTCCCAGACAGAAACTAAAACTCTCTTCCAGCCCTGCCCCCAGCCAGGGGCGGCATCCCACCTTCCTTTGTTTCTCTCCCTGGGAGGGTAGCTGGTCAGACAGGTTGAGAGACCTTTGTCTAGTGACTCATCCCCTGTCCTGCTGGGTCCTGCTACAGACAGCAGCCAGTGGGGGTCACCCACAAGCCCCAGCATAGCAACCAGCAAGGTACCCCCACTATGTCACACCCTCCCTGGTGCGGCGTCAGCCCCTGGCCTCGGCTGTACCAAAGGGATACAATCAAAGCAGACGGACACTGTTGGCGCATGACACGAAACGACAGTGTCCGTCTGCTATGTAAATTGGACAAACGTCTCAGACACTTCGCCAAAGAATCAATGCACACAAAACGGATATCAGACAATATCACAAAGAAAAAACAGTTTCTTGCCATTTCAACCAGAAAGGGCATTGTCTCAATGACTTGATTACCTGCATACTGCTTCAAAGACATTTTAACACCAGACTTGAAAGAGAAACCTCTGAACTGTCATTCATGCTTAAATTTGACATTTTATGCCTGGGTCTCAACAAAGACACTAATTATCTTACCCATTACAAAGATAGCTTCCCCAATTATCACCTCTAATTTCATTAGCTCACAGACATTTACCTCCCCCCCCCCCCCATCCCTCCTCTGTTCTGAAATCTGAAATTCCAAAATATGTTTAGAGCAGCAGTGAAAAGTCTCAAATACTCTAAAGATGCATTCTTTTAATCTCAAGTTAAATACAGATTACTTTGAAATGCTAAAGGTTTCAATACGCTTCAGACAATAAAAGGATATGTAACATAAGTGGACAGAAGATTATGGGGTAGTTATTTGAGATTAGATAACTAATGCAGTTCCCTCAGCCATGTCAGCAATTTCGGTGGAGGATCAGGTGACAGAAGTTATGGCTGTGGTTTAGAACTAAATATTTGTAATTAAGAGAACTTCCTGAGAGACCTCTTTCACTTCTGTTACTAAATCTCTTTTTAGTGTTGTGTGTTTGATCTGGCTGAAACCTTTGATTCCAAATTAGTCAGAAACAAATACAAAGATATGTGTAATGACATTGCGTTTATTACTAATGTCATTGGCTTTGCTAATGGGGGGGGAGGGGACATTTGCTAAGTCTAGCTTTGAGAGAATTAAATACCTGTAAATTCAAGTCCAGATCACTATGTGCGCACCAGATACTCTGGTTCCCCTACAACAGCGGTTCTCAAACTTTTTGGGCTCTGGAGTTCTTTACATGCATAAAAATTTATGCGGCGCCCCAGTGGTCCACTGATTGTATGTGTTGTACCTATTGATGTTTCCAGTTTGTCAACCTTGCTCCCCGCAGAGCACAGTTTGAGAAACACTGCCTTACAATAAAAGCCCGTTTACCAGCACTTCACCTACTGGCAATTCTGATGTGCACAGAGAGCCTGATTTGTGGTGCAGTGATGGCACATGGCTAGGGCCTGGGAAGGATTATTGGGCACACTCTGGGACAGGATGAGTATGAGTACAAGAGGGAGCTTGAGGTAGGGATATGAAAGGTTAACGGGTGATGTTTACCACTTAGCCTTTTACATCCCTAATTGTAGCTGTTATCTGATGCTGTTGACTAAGACTTATAGGTGTGTGGGGTTTTGTTTTTGTTTTTTTCTCTCCAATGGCTGGGGAAGATCCTTCTTTGACCTGGCGTTCAGCTGAAAACTGGGTATCTGGCCACCCTAGTTACAGTTTATGTTCTGTTCAAAACAGGGATGTTAAACACGTATTTGTGTAACCTGTAAAAGTTTCAGCAGTTACACACACATGTGGGGGGAGGCAGGTGGGAGCTGGCTTTTAAGCTGGTTCCCCATGAGCACCGGATCTCACCTGCCCCTCCGCCCTCCCCCTGATGCCTCTGATAGAGGCAGCAGTGGGAGACGGGTTGGGGGGGGGAGGGGGAAGAGAGCCAGTATGCACAAGGACCCATCTTGAAAGCCAGCTTGCTGTGTGTACCTGCTCCTGCCTACCTCCACCTTTGCCCCCTGCACTACTGCCTGTCAGAGGTAGTGGGGCAGAGCCAGTGCTTGTGGGAAGCTGGTTTTTTAAATCGCCTCCCCTGAGCGCCACTCTGCCTGCCCCCCTGTGCTCCTGCCTTTGTGGACTTGTATCAGAGGCAGTAAGTACAGGAGGGCAGGCGGCTCCTTGGGAGCTAGCCTAAAAGCTGGCTTACCACGGAGACCAGCTTCCTCATCACCACCACCACCACCGATTGCCTCTGATACAGGCTTATTGGATAATTGTGGATCCCTAGTTCAGAATCTGTCCTCACTTTCTACTTCATTGACAGCCTTTTCCACCTCATTTTCCCTAAAACTAATTTAAGCAATTTAAATTTGTGTCCTGGAACATTTAAATGCCTGCCTTATATTTTCAGATGTCTCTAGATTCTTGCCTAGACTGAGCTTGTCTGATGGATTGTGCTGAGGATTCTGAAACATTAACTGATCTATTTACATACTTAATTGACCAGGTCACACAATTTTAGTTATAAAGCATATTACAAAACAGACTTTTCTTTGGCTTTTGCAGTAATGCCAGTTTGACTAACTGAATCACCAACAGTTGTACAGAAATGGAGAATTTCTGTTTGATGTTTGGCTCTCTTTCAGCAAAGTCCAGAACAGGAAGCTATATCTGGCCACCTTTGCTGCTGTTTTGGGACCCCTCAGCTTTGGATTTGTCCTGGGTTACAGTTCACCAGCTATTCCAGATCTGAAGAAAATTAGTGACCCTAAATTAAGATTAGACACCAATGAAGCATCTTGGTTTGGGGTAAGTCCCTGCAAAATGCCTTATAGTGCATTCCTGATTTAATAAGAAAAAAATCCTTACACATTTTCAGGTGTGGGGGCAGATCTATTTTGAGAAGACTTTGTATGAGACTAGGCAGCTAGATTTAATAATGGAATCTGGACCTTTTCTATTGAGGTAAATTCTTCAGATTTTGGTTTCCATATGGTGGCTGTTTGGTGTTCTGTGAAATGAATTTAGAATTTTCTGCCCCATGCTATGTAAAATCCCATTTAATTGGTTAACTGGCTAAAATTGATGTTTATCCAGTTAACCAATTAAAACGGTAGAGCAGCCACCCTGGCTAGCCTGTATGACCACTTTTCCCACTCTACCCCCCTCCGGTAAGGGCTGCTGCAGCCCAGCCAGAGCAGCTCCTGCCTGCCCTGGACGGGGCCTGCTCTGGGTGGCCAGAGCAGCCCCTGCCCATGCACCTTTGTGGAGTTGGAGCAATTCCCTGCCCGTGGCAGATAGGGAACTGCAGCCTCCCACTGGTTAATCAGAACTGGTAAGCATCACCCATTTATCTGCATGTGGGCAATGGTAAATAAAATATCTCATGGGGCACACACAGAACCCCAATAGACTACAGGTTTTCCACCACTGATGTAGAAGGTGGTTGTACCACTGCTCAGGCAGAGCCTCTTTAAACAATTGAGGCTAGTCAAGCTGGCCACTCCTGAGCCTTTAAAACATTTTAAATGGCCCTTTCTAAATGGTGCACAGTAATTCTAGTGTTAGCTGTCTGACAATAGCTAATCTCTTTCACTGCAATGTCTCTTAATTTTATATCGAGGATATAATTAGGGATGTGACTAGTCGCGCGACTACTCGAGTATTCACTGGGCATCAGAGACACAGCAGTCCCAGAGTGGGAGGGACACAGCTGCCCCAGAGATGGGGGAACAGCAGAGGGAAAATAACCCCAGAAAGGGTTGGGCAGCCACAGAGCCATTCTGACAATAGCTCCAGAGCTGGGGAACACCTCAGAGTTGGGTGACAGCAGCACCACAGCTTGGGTAGTAGTAGCTCCAGAGCTGGGCAGACAGCATCCCAGAATCAGGGTAACATCAACCCAAGAGCTGGGAACAGCAACCCCAGGACTGCCCTGAGAAATCAAGTGCTGTTTTTGGATAGCATTTAAAAAAGTTATGTAGGATAAATCCAGCCAGTGTTTTTCTCTGGTTGTGGGTTTTTTTTTTTTAAAGTGGAAACACACTATATGTAAGACCAAAAAGATATACATGCACACACACTTTTTAAAAAGACAATCTTTCTAAAAGTGTACCCAAAGAGTAAAAATCAAGTTTTCAGCTACCAATGTTGGAGAAAGATTGGATGGCTAAGTATGATTCAAGGGAGTTGCTAACAGTTAGCCATCCAATCTTTCTCCAACATTGATAGCTGAAAACTTGATTTTTTTTGTACTCTTTTGGTGCGCTTTTAGAAAGATTTGTCTCTTTAATAAAAAAAAAAAATGATTTTTTTTTTCTCAAAGGCTGTGGGGAAGTATAGCTCATGTATTTGTGTGCTTGTTTTCTGAAGTCCATAGTGACATTAGGAGCTGCTGCTGGAGGAATCCTGGGAGGCTATATTGTGGATAAAATTGGGAGGAAACTGAGTTTGATGCTGTGCTCAGTACCGTATGTCTCTGGGTTTACAGTTATCATATCTGCCCAGAATGTTTGGATGCTTTACGTTGGACGACTATTGACTGGGTTAGCCAGCGGCATTACTTCTCTTGTTGTTCCAGTAAGTGAAACTTTACCTTTTTCCCTTTTTCTAACTCAACATAGTTTGAAAATGTTGGACGAGAGAAAATAATCTTAAAATCATGACTGACACCACAGTAGTGGCACCCATGGAACCTGAACGGCAATCCTGTCATGACATCATGCAATAACCATATGACTATGATATCAGAGTAAGATAGGACAGCATATAAGTGTTAGATAGGACTGACTTTAAAGATGGATTACGTGTATTTCTTTGTGGTGCCTGAAAGACACAGCTAAGATGATTTGGGTTTCCTAATGGCACTGCAAGTCCTCAGTGTTTGTATTTCCTTTCTTGTTCAATATTAACTGAATTTTCCAGATTTATAATACTTGTTAAGACACGAGAAGTAATTCCACTCTACTCTGCGCTGATTAGGCCTCATTTGGAGTACAGTAAAACTCCATTGGTCCGGCACTCCTGATGGCCCGGCACCATCAGGAACCTGGAAGTCCTCCGGGTAGCCGGACCATTGGAGCTGCTCTGCCCTCGGCTTCCCCAATTCAGCCGCTGCTGAAACTGACCAGCAGCTGAATCAGGGAAGCTGGGGGCAGAGCAGCTGGAGTGCTGCAGGTAGGTCCCTTAGGGTTGCCCCTCAGCAGCTACAGAGTCCTGTTTTTTATCAGTGTCTCTTTTAAACTGTATGGCAGCACAGCTTCACAGGTGATTAATCAGCCCTGCCCAGACAGAGGCTCAGGGGCTCAATGCATGGAGCTGACCGACTGGGTGGTACTGATTAATCACTTGTGAAGCTGTGCTGCCCTGCAGCTCAGAGGGAACACTGACTGTTATCATGTAATATTTCTAAAAAGGTTAAGATACGTAGTATCTTTCTAAAAGGCTTGACTTCTATAGTTGGACCCAATCTGTTGGGAAACTTGTGGGAAGAAAAGATAGGGTAACTGCAGAACCCTGTTTGGGGGTTTGAGGGCAGTCTCATAGCTGGTGATGTGTTTCTAAGCCCCTGGCCATGGGGCTCAGTCGGCTCTGCAGCCACTCTGCCTCTTCCCCCAAGTGCCTCCCTTGCAGTCCTTACTCAGTCAACAGTGGTCCCTGTGCTGCCACCAAGCAAAGGGTATGTATCCCAGGAGACACTGTGGACAATGGAGAGAAACATGGTCCTGTTGCTCCTGGGAGCCCACACCAGCACTTCCTCTTGGCAGTGCAGCAGTATCTGCTCCAAGAGTATGGGTGGTAATTTTGAGGATGATCCAATATATTCTTCACATGTAACAAAAGATGAATCCCTTCTTTAAATGCAAAATGTAACTATCTGAATGATGGAGCCACGGTGGACACTTCCATAATTGCTTATAGGGCTTGACTGACTCTAAAATGTCAGTCTAGTTCTGAGAGGTGAGAGACTGCCATTGAGCTGGCAAGTGATTTATCTGAAACACGGTGAGAAAGTCTTATGCCCTGATCTACAAAGAGTTGTGTACAGATGAATCCTCATGTGCAGAGCCCCATTCAAGTCAGTGGAGTTGTTTCCACCTCTGTGTATCTGTTACCAGAATCCTGGAATTATTTTGTAGCTCTCATTCAGCAAAGTTGTGTCAATCTCTGGGATGCTAGGTTTTTGTCTTGTATGCAAGCTGTAGCATTTTGCTTTCTATTAGTTTTGGCATCTTGTTTGGTATCTTCAGGAGGATCTTTCTTGGAATCAATGTAAATTCCCAAAAGTGACACTGCTGGTTCTAGTCGTTCCAATATAGCTGCTTATTGTTCACATAGTGATGATGAGTGTATTTTTAACAAGTTTTCTTCAATATCAACTGTTCTTACATTTTAAAACTTTGTTAATACTTTCTAATTCTGCATTTTAGGTGTATATTTCTGAAATATCCCACCCAAAAATTCGAGGAACACTTGGTTCATGTGTTCAGCTGATGGTGGTGACTGGCATATTGGGAGCTTATGTGGCAGGTACTGCTCTTAGTTTTAGAATGATAGAAATGGTGGGCTGGAAGGGAGCTTGAGTAGTCATCAAATCAAGCCCCCTCTCCTGTGGCATGACCAAGTACATTTGGACCATCCCTGGCAGGTCTTTGTCCAACTTGTTCTTAAACTTCCAGGCTGTCTCTACATTGGCACCCCTTTCCGGAAAAGGGATGCTAATGAGACCAGTCGGAATTGCAAATGCCCCAGGAGATTTAAATATCCCCCCGCGGCATTTGCATGAACATGGCTGCCGCTTTTTTCCGGCTCGGGGTTTTGCCAGAGAAAAGCGCCAGTCTAGACAGGATCTTGCAGAAAATAAGCCCTTTTCCAGAAGATCCCTTATTCCCCCTACTTGATAAATCCATTCTGGCTATGTGGCAGGCAGGGCTAGTGAAACTTCTTCAGACTTCAGGAGGAGAATCAAGTAATTGCTTGCAGAACCACTCTGAGGAAGGAGAAAATGTACACGCGTTGCTTTATCAGAGCTAGTACAGTTCACTGTCAGTTGATTCTTTTATGTTCTTTCCCCTTCCCATCTCAGGAATGGCACTCGGATGGCGCTGGCTGGCTGTGCTATGTTCTCTCCCACCCTGTCTAATGCTCCTGTTCATGTCCTTCATGCCTGAAACACCCAGGTTCCTGCTGAACCAGAACAAACGCCCAGAAGCTATGGCTGCTTTACAGTTTCTATGGGGACCAGAGGTGGACCATGAATGGGAATGTAGGCAGCTTGAAATCAGTGCTGACGAGCAGGTGATGAAGGTTTTGTTCTGGTTTACACTAAAAGCTTTTATTATTCAGTAAAGAAGAGATGTGGTTAAATACGGCTATTACATATGTTGTGCGTGTGGTCAAAGCTAATAGGGCCCGACCAAATTTTTGGGCCATTATGGCCAATTTTACAGTAATAGGATTTGAAAATGGGCATGTTTCATGTTTTCAGCTGTTTAAACCTGAAATTTTATGATGATGTAACAATGATGTCTGGACCTGAAAGGAGATGAGGGGCCACCTGCTATAGGTATGTTAAAGTTTTGATTTGGCTAATCAAATAGTTGATGCAAATTCCATCGACTATTCGAACACTTGATGGCACTTCCACTTTTGAAGTGTAGCAACAGCCCTGGGGAGCCCGCTATGCAGCACCACCACTTTGAAACACTGTGGGGAGCCTGGGGGTCAGGCTCCATGCAGTGTTTCAAAGCAGCAGCGCTCATGCAGTCTGGGGTCAGTTGGGAACTTCCCCCACTGACCTTAGGCTCTGTGCAGCACTGCTGCTTTGCCAATGCTGTGTGCAGCCTGGGTCAGCTGGGACTGCATGTGGCATTTCAAAGTGTCAGTGCGCGTGGAGCCCAGGTTCTGGTCCCAAGCTCCATGCAGTGCTGCTGCTTTGAAGCATCTTCTCCTTCTCCCCTCCCCCTTTGCTGCCTCTTTCTGATGGAGGCAGCAAGGGGGTGGGGGAGCTACTAGTTGACTAGCCTGTTGAATCTCTAATAAGCATTTGCTTATATTATAGTCAAGTAGTCGTTCACATCCCTAACCTGCTGTAGAGAGGTCATGGAATTGCCAACCTCCTTTCTATGCTGTCTCCAGAACAGGATTGTGAAGGCAGCAAGAGCAGAGCTTCCTGCAGCCACAGGAGGTTCCAAAAGATAGAAGTGGAGCTGGTCCCCTCCTCCCACTACCCGAGTAGTTTGTAGAGGAATTACAGCTCCTAATTTCCCCAGTCCAGTTGGAGGTAGGAAGCCCCCTTTGATGGGCACTCCTAGGAACAAAGAATCAGATTTTACTAGAAAGGGCTTTAAGGGAAAAATGCTAGTAAGGCATTTGATACGGTCTCACATCTTCTTATTAATAAGTTAGGCAAATACAACTTAGCTGGGGCTACAATAAGGTGGGTGCATAACTGGCTGGGTAATCGTTCTCAGAGTAGCTATTAATGGTTCATAGTCATGCTGGAAGGGTACAACAAGTGGGGTTCTGCAAGGGTCTGTTTTGGGACCAGTTCTGTTCCATATCTTCATCAACAATTTAGCTACTGGTATAGAAAGTATGCTTATTAAGTTTGCAGATGATACCAAGCTGAGAGGGGTTGCAATTGCTTTGGAGGATAGGGTCATAATTCAAAATGATCTAGACAAACTGGAGAAATGGTCTGAAGTAAATAGGATGAAGTTTAATAAGGAGAAATGCAAAATACTTCACTTAGGAAGGAACAATCAGTTTCACACATACAGAATGGGAAGCAACTGTCTAGGAAGGAGTACGGCAGAAAGGGCTCTAGAGGTTACAGCGGACCACAAGCAACATATGAGTCAACAGCGTGACGCTGTTGCAAAAATAGGAAACCTGATTCTGGGATGCATTAACAGGAGTGTTGCGAGCAAGACAAGAGAAGTCATTCTTCCACTCTACTCTGTGCTGATTAGACCTCAGTTAGAGTACTGTGTCCAGCTCTGGGCACCACATTTCAAGAAAGATGTGGAGAAATTGAGAAGCGACCTGGGATGGTGAAGGGGTGGGAGGGAGAAGGGGGTCTGGGCTGGCTGTGGGGGGAAAAAGGGGGCCTTTGCGGACACGGACACAGCCAGGGGGTGAGCCAGGGTTGACGAGGGGGTACAGCACCTTAGTAATACTACATAAATTTTGTTAGTCTCTAAGGTGCAGATACAGGATGGCTACGTCTAGACTACATCCCTTTTTTCATAGAGGGATAAGGGATCTTTTGGAAAAGGCTTTATTTTCTGCAAGATCAGCGTCTAGACTGGCGCTTTTTTCCCCAGCAAAGCTCTGTGCTGGAAAAAAGCGGCAGCCATTTTAATGCTAATGAAGCGGGGGAGATTTAAATCCCTGCTTCATTAGCAATTGCGATACATCTAATTTACATCCCTTTTACGAAAAAAGGGATGTAGCCGATGTTTTGTTTTTTAATTTGTTACAGACTAACACGGCTACCCCTCTGAGACTTTTAAAAGCTGTGTAGTGCAGACATACCCTGAGTATCTTTCCCAGATCAGAAGGGCTCTGATAAGAGCGTAGACTAGACTAGGAACACACACAGGTAGGGGCTGTTCCCTATGCACTGCAGGCCCCTTGTAGGGCTGGAGCAATCGCCTGCCCATGGCAGGTGGGGAGCTGCTCCATCCTCACCAGTTAAGGATGCTGCTTACCGGTTGCGGCTTACCGGTTATACCAGTGGTCCCCAACACAGTGCCCGCCAACTGCTCGGGGCTGGCCTGGCCCCGGACACGTAGCACATGCGCTGTGCCAGAGCCACCCTCGGGCACATGGCGCACGGTGTGCGCCAGCCCCGGGAGCGCAGTGAAGTGGCCGCCCACATTCTGGGTGCACTGCACATGGGGAGCGCTGGCCCCAGGTGCACGGCTATGGGAGGGTGGGGGCGCCGGCCCCGGGTGCACGGCGAAGCAGCCATCCGTGCTCCAGGCGCGCGGCACATGGGGAACACCAACCCCAGGCACATGGCTCATGGGGGTGTGGCATATGCATGGCCCCACCCTCTGGTGCCAGGCAGGTGAACGGCCATGCCCCCTGCTGCCCGGTGACACCAAATGGTTGGGGACCACTGGGTTATACCTTCATATCACTACTTTATATTCTTTGCCATGTGCATGGGAACTTACTATCCCAAACACAGACCACAGCCCCTGTATGCTCCCCCATGTTTTGCTGCACCACAAGGAGAGGAGTGGAGTGTCCGAGAGGTGCCCTCAACACAGAGCTGCCTAGTCCTGATTTAAGTTTATCTTGTGGAATACAAGTATGTAGCCAATATTCATAACTTCACATATGAAGATGATACAGGGTAACACACTTAGCAAATCATACCTTTTCCATTGATAACTTACATGACTTTCTTTGTACAAGATTTATGGCAATTCTGTAATAGTGTTAATGATAGAAATATAAATGGTCACCTTTCTTATATGTAGCATCACAATATGATCTTATGATACATCTGAATCTCAGTGATGGCGCATGATTGTTCTTCAAATCAAATATTTTTTTCCTGAATCTTTTCCTATGTCTTCTTTATAGCATGGATTAAGTATTGCTGAATTTAAGAATCCATCTATTTACAAGCCATTTCTTATTGGTGTGGCTCTGATGTTCTTCCAGCAAGTAACAGGGATTAATGCAATCATGTTTTATGCAGAAACAATCTTTGAAGAAGCAAATTTTAAGGTAAACCTTGTTCACTTCCATCTTCTTAAACTATAAAAGATAAACATAGTTTAGCCAGATGTTACACTGGAGTCCAGAGGGCCAAACGCAAACCACCTACAACTTGGTGAATCTGCTGGAGGGATGGGGTATGCCAGCTGGTGCTGAGGGCTTCTGCCCTGTGGGAAGGAAGAACCTGGCCTCCATGCTTCAGCCCTACAGCCTGCCTAGACTCGAGGCTTCACCCCTGCTCTTTTTGAAGCACTGAGTCGCAGCTGGTGCATGCAATGGAGTTGAAACACCAAGACTTCCCTCCTGGCTAGATGGAAGAAGCCCCTAGCCTTAGTTTCCTGTAAGCCACATAGCTACTTAGCCCTGTATAGGTGCTCAAGGCATGGAGGAGGGCCACTAATCCCCAACCTAACTTCCTGCCTGGTGGCTGAGGGAAGGAGAGCCTGAATCAGGCACCACTCCCTCAATTCAAACTGCTGCTGCTGGGGAGACCTGGCTCTGGAGTAGCCTCCCTGCCATAGCAAGAGGCCCAGATGGCCAGGCCTGGTCCCAGAGCAGTCTCCCTGATGCACCGGAGCAGCCTGGACCCTGAGCCCCCATGCTCTGGCCTGGGCTTGGAGCCCTCTTTGACATTTCTGCATCCTACCCTCTGCCCCATCCCACATCTCCAGACAGAGCCCTTGCTCCCCAACCCCATTCCCAGCCCTGTGTCCCCTCTCATACTCAAACCTTTTTGGCCTACCCCCAGCACATGAATTTTGTTACATGCACCAATAGGAAGCTGATGTGGTGCACATCACCTCCATATTGGCACACACTACAACATTCATTCTGCTTAAGGGTGGGGGAAAATTAGAAGGAACGCTGCCCCTAGCCCTACCATCCCACCCTCAGACAGAAACCCTGAGTGCCTCTGTCTGGTAGGCAGAGAATTGGAAGGATGGGGGAGTCAAGCCACATTTTAACTGAAAGAGCCACTGCTACTTGAGCTAGAGGTGTGACTGTAGGAGTGACATACACAGTTAAGCAATTATGGCTGTATCCAGCAGGAGGCAGTCACAACCCAAACTGGATTCAGGCCAGTTCTTTATGGTATTTACCTGATATGAGTGGTGAGATTTAATATTGAAAAGCATTTTGCGATCATGTGACAGGTCCTATGCAGAAGCACCGTATATTAGTTGATACACAGATCAGACCAAGATGTCCGTACTGCATACAAACTAGCAATACAAAATATGCCAGTTCTTTTGTACCTGTAGCATTACTGGAAAGCGGAATCACTTAATGAATACCATGACATTGCTTCTAACAATTTCTTTTTCTTTTAGGACAGCAGAATGGCCTCTGTTGTTGTGGGTTCCATACAAGTGTGTTTCACAGCTGTGGCTGCACTTATTATAGATAAAACTGGCCGAAAAGTCCTGCTTTCTATTTCAGGTAAACCTCCCGCAAAACAAAGAAACCTCTGTCTTAAAAATGAAATACATATGACCATGGATGGCTGGTTTGAATCACTGTGAATGGACAAGGGAATGTCTAGATGCTATTTTTGTCTTCTCTAGACCTTTCTTTAGAATCTGTGTCTCTTGGAGAAAGTGAATGGAAGAGCTAAAGACATAGATCCAAAGTGCTCCAGTGTCCTGCATCTTTTTCTTTGCTTGTGCCCTTAACTGGCAACATGGAAGGAGTGGAAAGTTAATAACTGAGAACTTAATATCCAGAAGTAGTACAATGAGTTCTAAATGCTTGTGTGAGGTCATTTTATTTAAAAGCTGGGACAATGAAGAAAATGAGTCATCAGGCAAAAACTTGCCTACTTTCTATCACTTTCAAGTTGGCTCAGATATGCAAAAGTTTGCTTCTATTAGTAAATGTCCTCCTTTTAAGAACAATATTGATTGTAATACCAAATATATCCTATTACACGAAGGCTTATAATTATGGAGTGACCTGGTTCATTTTAAAACTTAGTTTGAAACTTCTGTAGACTTAGACTGGTGACTTAGAAGAAAAACTGATTTTATACTCTGAACTGGAGAGTTAGTCTTTCTTTCTGGGCCAGCTCTTACCTTCTTCCTTTAAGATTTAAAAGATAACTCTCATATCAGTTGATGCAAGGGGGAGAGTTTTCCAAAGAAGCAGTTTGCTTTCTAAGCTATGTTAAAGTACAATTGCATTCTGAAATTAGTAAATGCTTCTTGTTTACATGTGGCTACTTGTGATGTTGGGTCGGGGTTCCCCCCACCTCCTGCATCCCCCGTAGTGGCACGAACAGACTCCACCAGACAGTAGAATAGAGGGAGTTTACTGCTTTTCCAGAATACAGCATAGATGTAATCCGGTTACAGGGCTAGGCCTGTGATGCCTCAGCCCCCCTTGCTTAGGCTGCCTCCTCCATGATTCCAGACAGAAACTAAAAACTCTCTTCTAGCCCTGCCCCCCAGCCAGGTGTTGGCCTTCGTCCTCCTTCCTTTGTCTCCCTCCCTGGGAGGTTGAGCCTGGGTTAATAGACATTTGGGAGAGTCAGTGAGAATCTCCCATCACAGTGCAGGGGGACCCTGGGTCACAGAGCAGACAGCACCCCCACTACGTCACACTATTTCACAAGTCGGGTGGGTATTCATTATCTCTAATAGGATTCATTTACTGTAACATGCATTGAATAGCATGTACATATGAATACATTATGACTGCAGAGGTTGCAATTCTATATTTTATGATTTTTTTCACACACTTGAGTCAGCCTGTACAATAGTTTGAGAGAGTTTCTAAAGATGCTGTTCTTATACAGTCATTGTGGACAAGCACAAAAGTGAGGCACTTCCACAAGAGGCTTGTTTCTGGTATTTAATTGACTAATTCTCATCTGTCAGTGAAATCTTTTCCAAGAGGCCATAAATCTGCAGTTGGTGGTTTTTTCTTTGCTTTTGCAGGGGTCATTATGGCTATCAGCACTGCAGCCTTTGGGCTGTACTGTAAATTGATCCTTCCAAATCCAAGGAATTCATCACAACCTGACTTACTGACTACACCTAATTCAGTATTTGCAGGAGCAGAAAACAGCCTAGCATGGTTGGCTGTAGTGAGCTTGGGGCTCTTCATCACTGGTGAGTAATCTGCCATTGTAGCCGTGGGATATACACAACAATTGTCAGCAACTATAAAAGGTGGAGACAGGACTACTGTGTACTAGGGAGTTCTTGAGAATGGCCTTAAAATAGTACTGATTATCTGTGAGCACACTTGATTGAGCTAAGGGTTGTAAAGATCCCAAGAAGTTTGGACGGGTTTTATAAAGCTCTGCTTCTGCATTGTGTGTATCACTCAGTAAGGACTCCTCTGAATAAAGGATGTATGATAATGATTGATTAGCCTGGAGCACATTCATAGACGTTGCATTTGACTATGGGTTTCTCTTTTAAAGGTATGAATCTGGGTTTAGTAGAAGAAAGTGATCTCTTACACTGAAATTCTGGGGGCTTGTGTTCTCTTGGAAGAGACTTGGTGGCATAAGGTGACTTTTGAAAAGGATTTAGTGATTATATCTGAGCACCAAATGAATTAGCAAAAAGCCCAAGATCCTTAAGCTTTGGAAACTAGTTTGCATTCCAGTGGTTATTTTTATATGATGCTTTGTACCGATGGTAGTGCTGTTTTATAATTCTGCTTTTTGTATTTTGCTTACAACCAATAACAAGTCTTTGGTGCATGAAGAGGGGGGAAAAAAAGCGAGAACTTTAATGCAGCACAGGGCAGTTGCAGTTAGAAATTTTAGACTTAATTTGACAATCTCCAGTTTAGAGAGAGGTAACAGACCCACTCATTTATCTAAGCATTTTACAAGATACTGGGGTTAATTTTGAGGTATTCCTACAAGTGTGTACTGTTGGGAGTCAAATGTTCTCTCCAGAGCAGTCTGACAGACTAGTAATTACAGTTGGAGTAGAATTAATACTTATCAAAGAACAGGTTTTGGCATCATTCACAACTTTAAATGAAAAACAAGTTTATTCTTTCACCTTAATTTTAAATTTCAGGTTTTGCTCTTGGTTGGGGTCCCATTCCATGGCTGGTGATGTCTGAAATATTCCCACTGAAAGCTAGAGGGATTTCCAGCGGTGCCTGTGTGTTAACAAACTGGTTTATGGCTTTTTTAATAACCAAGGAATTTCATGATCTGACAGTAAGCACCATATAACCCCAATTAAGAGACTTACCCCCTTTGATTCATGATGAAAGTTGATGAAGATGCTGTTGGCAAAGCACTAAGCTATGCTTTTCCTTGGTAATGAGGTATTGCATGGGACTATGCTGCTTTTTGTTTTCTAATAATTTTTTTTTTTTTCCAGCACTTCTTGACTTCTCATGGCACTTTCTGGCTTTTCTCTGCCTTCTGTATCCTAAACATAATTTTTACTGTCCTGTATGTTCCTGAAACAAAAGGAAGGACATTGGAACAAATAGAAGCTCACTTCAGAAGATTACCTGTAACCTGAAGTTCTTTAACACAATAGAAAATTTTCCAAGAGGATTCTGTTAGTGTTGTTGCCTAAACTTTGCAAAGCAACATCTGTATTAGGCTGCATGTGAATTCGTGATGTGCTTAAACTTAGTTCAAATCTACTTCTAATTAATTTTGTTTACTTTGACAAATCTGAATTGCACTATGGAGAACCAAAACATAGTGTTCTCACATGTACACATTTGTCGTCTTTCAGGTTTACAAACACCAAGTGGTGCTAATTCCCTGTGGTATGTGAGTTATTCTGTTTTTCCTAGGCCTTGAAGCTTCATTTGGGCTGTCACTGTTTCTCTCTTTCCAGTGTTTACTAATCTACAGTAGATAAAGGTATGAAAACTAAAGAATGGCTATTAATGGATTAGCCAGTTTGTTCTGGCTCTTATTGCATGAGCCAATCCATTATGCTTTGGATTAGAAGGAATCCTTTCTTCCCTGGTTCTGTATAGGATACAAATGAAGCCTACTATTGCCTGATCTGCAATAATTCCATATAATATTTTGATTGTTCCATGGTGCTTATGTGTAATGGCCTGACTACTGAACCAAATCCAAGTCCTTGGTAAATACAATGGTGCTGCAACTAATGCTCTATTCAGATCTTGTATGCTTGATAAAATAACACTCCTGTAAGGGCCCTAACTTCAGGAGGGGGTCAGAGCACATAATATTTAGTTGTAATCTCTTTTGAGAGAAATAGAATACAAAACACCTTTAAAGAAATTTGTCACTTTCTTGTAAAAGTATGTTCCTTTCTAGAATTAATTATTCAGTTAATGTCTCACTTATAAAGTAACTTGAAGCCTTAAGGGAATGAAAGCAAAGTTTCATTGTAACTAGATATGAACTTGTATTCTAAATGTCCTATTCTGTAACTTACTATGCAACATTTGGTGATAAACATATATAAATGATCTGTAAAACTGTCTTCCTTTTCCTTCTGTTTGCTAATAATCCACTTATTGAGAGAGAGACTGGTAACTCAAGATCACCATGCATATCTTGGTCACTGGTACAAATCCCACTCGAGTCAAAGTATGACAAACAATTAGGCTGCATCTAGACTGGTATGATTTTGCGCAAATACTTAACGGAAAAGTTTTTCCGTTAAATATTTGCACAAGAGAGCATCTATACTGGCATGTGCCTTTGCGCAAAAGCACGTGTGCCTGTGTAGATGCTCTCTTGTGCAAGACAGTTCCGATGGCCATTTTAGCCATCGGGCTTTCTTGCGCAAGAAACTAACTTGTCAGTCTACACTGGCCCTCTAGCGCAAAAGGGCTTATCCCTAAGCAGGAGTGTTGGAGTATTTGCGCAAGAACCACTGATTTTTGTACAGTACAAAGTCAGTGTTCTTGTGCAAATACTCACTGCCAGTCTAGACAGGCAGCAAGATCTTGCCAGTCTAGATACAGCCTTAATGTTTTTGATGGCTTCAGATAAATCATTTGGATATTCCTCCCTGCCTCTAAAAGTAGCAAGCTCTTAGGCTTTCTTTTATCCTTGAAGCTCTATTGCTTAAAGGGGGATAGGCAATAAAGAAACAGCAGCCCAAAAGAGTTAGTGGCAGCAGCGCTCACCAGGGACTCCATTTACCTCTGTCTCTGCAGGGACCTGGTGCTGCTGTCTCTGCTATAATGTCAGGGGCCTTCTCGGACCACACTGGCTGCCAGCCCTGCCCCCAAGGACTATAGAATAGTTGACTAACAGATAAGCATTCATGAAGTTACCTGACTGTTCAATTTAACTGATATTTAACATCCCTGTTTCAGGGTATGACATGGGGGGGAAGGGGAGACTAGGTAATAAAGGAGGCCATGGTTCTGTGTGATTAGGCTGGGGCATAGCAGTCATGCGAGCGGTGTGTTGACTGACAGCTCTAGGAATATGGTGTACCAATGTTGATAGGTCCATGCTGGAGCAATGACGATTATATGTACCTTTTTTTGTGGATTTTGAGCAGTACAGTGTATGTGCAACACTGGAGAGAGTACAGACCTTGTGGGCCTGTGAGTGGTGGTGAAGGCAGTCTATTGGGAGTGGCCTGTGTCATTGTCTAGCATGCCTGACAATGCAAGTCCAAGCTGCTACATGGCTGAGTAGGGTTAGGGTGGACTTGACCATGTTGATGAAAAACCCTAGTTTCTGAAATGTGGATTTGATTAGCTGGACATTGGTCTCCACCTGCTCTCTTGAACAGCCCCGTATTAGCCAGTTGTCTCGGTAGGGGAATATCTTAAAGTGCCTCCTATGAACAAAGGCTGCTACCAGCAGTATGCCCATGGTAAAAACTGAGGCTGTGTCTACATTGGCCAGATTTTGCACAAAAGCAAAAGCTTTTGTGCAAAATCTTGCCAGCTGTCTAAACTGGCTGTGAGTTCTTGCGCAAGAACACTGACAATCTAATATAAGATCATCAGTGTTCTTGTGCAAGAACGCTGATGCTCCCGCTCAGGGAAAAAGCCCTCTTGCGCAAGTGTTCTTGTGCAAGAGAGCAGTGTAGATAGGGACAGGAATTTCTTCCGCAAGAAAGCCCCGATGGCGAAAATGGCCACCAGAGCTTTCTTGCTCAAGAGAGCATCTACCCTGGCACGGGATGTTCTTGCGCAAAAGCACATGCCAGTGTAGATGCTCTCTTGTGCAAATACTTTAACGCAAGAACTCTTGCGTTAAAAGTATTTGCGCAAGAGAGAGCTAGTCTAGACGTAGCCCGAGGGTGCATTGATCACACCAAATGGGAGAACTCTGTACCGGTAATGTTCTCTGTTGATGATAAAGTGCAGGAAACATTTGGGCTGAAGAAGAATTGCTATATGGAAGCATGCCTCTTTCATGCCAAGGACAGTGTATCATCCACTGAATTGAAGGAAGGGGTAATTGTGCTCAAGGAGACCATGCAGTACTTCTGCTTTTGCATGAATTTGTTGAGTCTGCACAGGTTCGAGATAGGTCCAAGACTACCCTTTGTCTTGGGCTTTAGGATATAATGGGAATAGAATCCCTTGTCCCTTTGCTTCCGAGGAACTACCTCCACTGCCTCTGTTGAGGAGCTATTGCACCTCCTGTATAATTTAGAGATACCTACTTGGCCTGTAAAACTGCCATAGCATCATTACAGCTGCTTCAAACTGCAGCTCTCAAGGACCTGATCTCCCAGGTGCAACACAAGCTTCAGCAAAACTCTGCCTTCAGCTATTAGGCCATGTGGCTGTAGCTACAGGCTTGTCTCCACATGAGACCACTACAGGTGTGGCTCTGCACAGGCTACAGGCCACCACGTTCATCAAATAAACCAGTGGTGCATAACCTTTTTGTACTCACGATCCCAGGAAAATTTTGGTTGAGTAAAAGAAAGCATGGTCCCTTTAAATGCTGCTCCGCTCACCTGCTATTGCCCCCCCACCCGTGGTGCATGTACATCAGGTGCCGAGCCAGGAAAAGAAAATACCGGCCAGCCTGAATCACAGCGCTGCAACCCCCCCCCCCCCCAGAAGATAGCCATGACCCCCAGGGGGGTTGCGACCCACAGGTTGTGCACCACTGACCTAAACAAACACCTGTTCGTACCACGCAGGAGAAAAGAAACTCTTTCCTGGTGGATGGGGAAGGACAACTCCTGCAAACAAATGCCCTTCCATCCTACACCTGCAGCTATCACGATAATCGCAGATACTCCTCTACTATGAGGGGCGCTCACATCAACCATCAGGTGGTTCAAGGTCACTGGTCACCAGAGGAGTCCAAACTTCATATCAACATGTAGAAGCCCAGGGTGGTTCACAGAGCATGCCAGCACTTTGTCAGCCTTATCCAGAACAAGTCAGTTCACATACTTGCAATCTGACAACGATGTTTTACATCAACTGCCAGGGTGGAGCGCACTCTTACCCATTGTGCCTAGAAGCAGTTCGACTATGGGAATGGTGCATTCCTTGCAATATCACTCTCAAAGCATTCTATTGCCCAGAAGCACAATATCCTAGCCGACAACCTTAGCAGACTCTTTACTCAAACAAGAATGGGAGCACAACCCAAGTATGCTAATACCGGTATTCAAACGATTGGGATATGCCACCATAGACCTGTTCAAACAGTTCCAATGCCAAATGCCTGAGGTCCTGTGATGCAGTCATGATAAAGAGGATGCAGTGCTACTATATGCTGTCCTACCTCTATCCCTACCCCAGAGAGTAATTCACAAAAATAAAGCAGGACAGAGCCAGAGGTCATGCTAATAGCTCCCAATTGGCCCAGACAATCTTTGTTTCCTTACCTGCTACGGATGATGCAGGCTCCTCTGTGGTGCTTCCCCCTAGTCTTCAATCTCATTCAGAACACTGGACATTTTTTGTCATCCTAGTATCCAGAATCTTCATCTCCAGGCATGGCTCGTACTAGCTAACATCTTTAGGATCAACATGTTCAGCACCTATGGAAGAGGTCCTTCGCAATTCTCAAAGACCATCTACAATAAAAACATACACGCAAAAGTGGCACAGATTCCACTCTATGGTGTGACTCGCAACGTATTTCTTCCTTGTCTGCTGGTCTGCCCAAAATAGTGTAATATTTATTGTTACTCAAGAACACAGACCTTTCTCTTAGTGCTGTAAGGGTGCACGGTGCCACGATTATAACACTACATCCGTCAGTGGATGAATACTCCATCTACACATGTCCCACAGTCAAGCATTTTCTAACAGGTCTAGAAAATACATATCTTCAAGCCCTAGTTCTACCCTGGGACTTAAACCTGGTTTTGAGGCACTACCAGCAAAGCCTTTCAAACACATGGCTATGTGCTCATTATTGCACCTATCCATGAAAATGGTCATTCTAATAGCCATCACTTCAGAGTGGGCGAACTGGGGGCGCTGATGACAGATCCTCCTTACACCATCTTTAGCAATGAAAGCATCACCCTCTGCCCACATCCTAAATTTCTCCCAAACGTACCTACCTCTTTCCATTGTAACAAATCCATACACTTACCAATCATCTTCCCCAAGCCCCAGTCTAACAGCAAGGAGATGATTTTACACACTCTAGACGTCAGCAGGGCAGTAGCCTTTTAGTTGCAAAAAATGAAAACACTTGAAAAATCTTGCCAACGCTTTGTATCTGTTGTGGAAAGCTCACAGGGCAGACCAACCCTAAGGCGGAACACCCACAGGGACAAACAGCTGGAAGAACCTGTTACTGCACAAGGTGAGTATCCCTCCCATCTCCTCTGGGTGGCTGCCCAAGTGCATAGCTTCCAGGGAACACCGATAGTAACCCTAATGCCTATATTTAACAATACTAGCAGACTGATGAGCCAGACTGGCTCCAGCTATGTATTTGTTATTGTTAGTTGAAACATGAGGATGTTGGCACGAGCTGAATCTGGCTTCCCACAGTCACACCACTGCCTTAGTCTCTTGCAAGTCCCTCCTCAAAAATTCTTCTACTGTAATTTATGTAGGAAACTGCCAGCTGGTAAAAAGGGTGCAGGTGGAAAGCTTTGACTACAAATACCATCTAAAAGTTGCTCATTTATTACCTCACCTTACTCAGCCCACCCTACTCATTTGTTTCATCTACATAATGTCTTGCCTTTTAGAAAGAAGATCTTTGGGGTAAGGACAGTCATTCTTTGTGGTCTTGGCATGCACCAATATGAGTCTCAGTCTAATTGAGATCTTTAAGCACCACAGCAGCATAAATATGCACTAGTCATGATGCTATACATAGAAGGAGCACTATAATAAGTGTTCTGTTTCCTTAATTCTTTGCTGAAACATGATAGTTTTCTCTCAGCTGTGAATATGGAAATCAGACTTTGCAATGGTTTTCAGGAGGGCCAGATGCAATTTCAGCATAAGCAATTAAGACATAACATGATAGAGTGGGGTGAAGGATACACATGGTAAATTTAAACCTTTACAAGACTGTTGCCTTCAGCCCTGTCAATGCATTAGTTCAGTGTGAACACAAAACTGCAGCCACAAACTACCCTAATCTTCTATAATTCTAACCCTTTATTGCTTTTGCCCCAGTAACGAGACTGAGGATCCAATACCAGCCAAAAGTGATCATTTGGGCACAATCCCATTATGCTGAGCACATAGGCAGGGTGGGTGGGCTAATGCAAATGAGATAAAGAGCCTGAAGTCCTCTTCCGCCTCTCACCACTAGGTGTCAGGGAAAGCTCATTTGGACTCTGCTTACAATTAGTAAATACCAAAGAAATTAGTCTCACATCAAATTTCATAGATATTTATTACATCTCAATGAACAAAAAAGTACCTGCTGCTCCTTCACAGCGATGACCTATTGCACTTAAAACAGCTTTAGTTATTAGAGTAATGATTCCCTTTCTTTACAGGCTACATTCAAAACACAGTACATATACATTACTAGGGATTAAAAACAGTGGCAATACAATAAATTTTAAGACACTTGGTGGTAGTTAATTTTTAGATCACAAAGGTTCAGCAACAGTCTGACAGTACATAATCATTGAGGTACATAACCCACTGTGAACATTCAAGCACTTCAATAAAACAAATTCAGGATTGACACAAAGTGCTTTGTACAAACCTTATAATCCTAAGATCTTCATTCAACTAGATAAATACTTAAAACAAGAGAAGTAAATAAATATGCAATAATATTCCTGATTTCTTTTATAGCCTTTTCCTCAAGGCTTGTGGTGTTGGCATGAATACACATTTACACAAGGAATCAAAGGTGCTTGTTGGTCATTTGAAGTTCACTAGTAGGATTAGGGCAAAGCAGACATGCATTATTTAGGCCAGTAAGGTGCAACGCTGTACTATCACACTACTAAAAATACATTTAGTGACCTGACAGCTAGTAAAGACATTTGTGGCAGACTCAAACACCAAACTCCCTGTATCTTAGAAATGAAATCCAAATTTCTCAAGGTCAAATTTATTCCATCATGAAACAAAATCCCTAAGAGCTCATTCAACACCAGAAGGGCAGTGAGAAAAGGTTTCTTTAGCTAAAATGGCAAACAAACACAGAGTGTATTAACTACCACACAAAAATCACAGCAACATTAATTTTCAATTTTTTTGGTCATTCTTACAGACAGAAAGCAACAAACATGATGCAAGACCACAAAGAAAAGGGAGAGGAATTACTCCTTTAAATATAATTACAAATGGCTGTGTGAACACATGGTTTTTAATTTAGTATCTCTATAAGGAGGAGTGTAAACCTAGCTGTTGATGGACAATAGTGATAAATATGAGCGTGTTTTCCAAAATGTATTCCAGCCAAATGCTTAGGCACGTCACCATGCCCCATATGGCATGAGGCAAACTAGTAAGCTACAAGCTATCAAAAGATCTGTTGCTCTTTAGAAACATTTTGATTTGTGCCACTGAAAGAGAATAATTTGCAAGGCAGATCAAGGCTTTAGAATGGCCAAGCATACCTGACCTCAGCGATAGACTTTGAGAGGACATTAGAGAGCCAAGGTCAGTGAGGTTGGTCCAATAAAATATATGACCTCATCCACATTGTGTGTCTAATATTCTGGGACCAACAGGGATTCAACACTAGAGATATCAATTTAAAAGGACATTACAGTTAACTTGAAGGTGGACACAGGCTGACAAATCCAGGGAACATATATTCGGAACAGCAACATGGGCAAATCAGGCACTGGAGGATTCTTAACTCCATGGCTGTGTCTACACTGGGCCACTTATTCCGGAAAATCAGCCGCTTTTCCGGAATAAGCTGCGAGCTGTCTACACTGGCCCTTGAATTTCCGGAAAAGCAACGATGCTCTACTGTACAAAATCAGCCGCTATTCCGGAAAGACTATTCTGCTCCCACTCGGGCATAAGTCCTTATTCCGGAACACTGTTCCGGAAAAGGGCCAGTGTAGACAGCCCAGTAGTCTTTTCCGGAAAAAAGCCCTGATCGCAAAAATGGCGATCGGGGCTCTTTTCCGGAAAAGCGCGTCTACATTGGCCACAGACGCTTTTCCAGAAAAAGGGCTTTCTGGAAAAGCAGCCTGCCAATGTAGACACTCCTTTTCTGGAAAAACTGAAAACGGAATAGTATTCCGTTTTAAGCATTTCCGGAAATTCATGCCAGTGTAGACACAGCCCATGTATACCACATCCTCCACTATGGCAGAGCTCTATAAAAACAGCTGACAGACTGTCAGCCTGAAGTGATGAACATAGCTAAAATGTGGTTGAGGACTCTCTATGTTCAGACTATCACCAGGGTCAGTCCTCACTGGGATTAGCATTTTGTTGCCATCCACTTTTCAAGTTCTTATTCATTTTGACTTTACAAATTAAATCCATGCTGGGTACAACGGTAGTAAAACATGTATCTGCTGTGCCAGGAGTCCTAGATCAGTGTGATATCAGAGGTAACTCAACCCATCACTCCGTTTACAGCTAATTTTGCATGGAACAATTTCACTATTTTCATGAGGGAAACTGCATAGATGTGGGATTACATGGCCCAACTGCCACGAGCATGGCAGCTGTTATATATTCATGCATGCAGCCATATAAAGATTTCTCTCCCACCACACACACCATACCTCTAACAACAAAGTTTATTCCTCGGGCCCTGCCCCCTCCCCTTCTCTCTCTCTCTCACACACACACGCCACACACATAGTTATAGTCCCTGCAAAACATCACGTCCCTCACCACACATGGAGCAACAAAGATTGGCTATAAACATACTGCACTCTACTTAGGTTCTTACACTGCAGCGATCACTTGTCCCCCAGCTTCCAAAGTTTGAAAATAAATTTGGGCCTTCATTCCTCCCCACAGATTTGTGGGTTTTTATTTTTTTGTTTTGTTTTATATTTATTTAAAACCAATGTGACCAAGTTGCTGTGAAGGAAAGCTACTGGAAAAAGTGAGTTTTCATTTGTCTTCAAGAGTGGTAAAAATGTCAGCATTCTAATGTGCTTGCAGGCACAAATTCTTCAACCAGTCTTGAGAAAGGCCTGTCTCCTGCACACAGGCCCTTTCTCCATTAGGTGGGCACAATTCCATTGCTCTTAAGGAGCAGAACTGATGAGGGTAGTGAAAATTCCTTCAGTAGCTGGCCTTAAATATGATTCGGCATTCTATGGGGAGCCTGTGGAGCAAGGAATACTGTCATGATGTGCACCCAGTAGCCTGAGGGCAAACATGGCTGTATTCTGACTAACTACATTTTTTTCAGGCTTGATGCTTTCCACTCACAAGTTATTTTCCTATAAATCAAGTGAAGTAATAAAGACACTGTGTATGAGGATGGCCAGTTTCTTGCAGACCGTTGTCTTGGTCACGTACTGGGACAGCAGGGTATCAGCAATGCTCACATAGGTTTTGAAAGGCAGGAAGAGTTGTTTTAGTTGCATAGTGCTAGAATTTGCACTCAAGATATCTTGTCAATTCTCAGCAGTTGCATGAAAATACAAAAAAGGCCAAGGGAGAGAATGTCATAGGTGAGACTCCAGGTGGCACAAGTGCAAATGCCTATCACTATAATCCTCAAATAAGCCATTTTAGTTTCCCTGGACTCCTCACAACTCTCAGGCAGCAGAGTATGCTACATGTATGGACATGTGCCCTTTATGCATGAGATCAGTATCACCATTGCTATTTCCTTTTCAAATTCTGGTCTGTTACCTGACTGGGAAAGTTCTAGTATACTGACTACAGTTGGATATGGAGAGACAGCCAACTATTTGACCTTATAATTACTCTATTTTCCACTCTGACTCTTTTCTCCTCCCATATTTCTTTCTTTCTTTCTCTCTCCCCACCTCCTGCTGGATACGTGGATACACTCTCTGATCCCACCTGTTCTCTTTCAGCTCCCTGTTGATGTTCTCCCTCTATTTGCTACGAGACACTGATTAATCACCGAATCAGAGAAATTAAAAGACAAGAGATGCTTGTTAGCACGCTCAGTACACAACTTCTGAGCAAATGCAGGTCATTTTTCTGTGATCTGGTGCTATATGATTTATATAAATCATACATTTCTAAGGGCAGAAAATACTAATAATGCCCTGCTGCATACCACAAGCCATAGCATTTCACACAGTGATTCCTGCATCAAACTCAATACATTCCTGGTTTTGATCTTTTAGAAACACGTCCCTTCTTGATTTAAAAACCCCAAGTAGAGAAGCCACCACAGCTCTGAGTAGGTTGCTTGATTGGTTAATTACCATCACTATTAAAAATCTGTACCTTATTGTCAGTACAAATTTGACTAGCTTCAATACCCAACTTCTGTCTGTGCTCCTCTCAGCCCTTCTTATCTTGCCTGAGGACATTATCTGGAAGCCACCTAATGCTGCAATTACAAATAGACTTCAGAGTTCTATGAATAGCTTAGGAAATGTGTTGTGCAACTGTGGTGCAACTCACAAAAAAGGGCTCTTTTCCTGAGCATCTTAGTTACAGAACCACTGCTACAGAGAACCATAAACATGTGCCACTGAGCTGTCCTGCAGATCAGATACTCAGCTGCTGCCAAATTCTCTCATTTCTCTATTCTTGAGACTTTTCCTGCACTGATTATGGTAAGTCCCTTTAGAATGCCCCCTTAACTTCCTCAGCAGCTTCAGGCTCTAACCCAGGACTACTCAACTTTGGAAACCCTGGGGGCCACAACAATATTCACAGCACCACGTGCCGAGGGCTGCAACTTAAGTGTGGTTGCATATATATGCAAATATACACGCAAATATATGCAAATGGAATCTTTCACACGGATGGGTATGAATACAAAGACTAAGGCAAAACACAACACAACACACAGGCCCCATTTAAGACAGTTCTACTGATGTTAATAAAATGCAGTATTTACCCGATTTCCACCCACTTTTAATGAGCAATGACAGTCCAGGAATTTAACTACTAAAATGCATATCAACAGAAGACCATTATATTGATGACTTTTTTGTTTTGGCTCCCACCTGCCGGCTGTGATGAGCCCGGGAAATCCAAACCGCACCATGGGCCGCATGCGACTCATAGGCTGTGTGTTGAGTAGCCCTACTCTAACCAATACTATTTTTTACTCAGATGTCGAGTTGTGTGGACTGCACTAAAATATCAGAAGAGGAGAACCGAGCCATAAACTATTTCAATTTACTATTTGATATTTTGACAAATCGAAACAAAATTTCCAGTTAAAACTATTTTAACTAAAGTCTGAATTTGCAACACACGGGTATAGGTTCTAAAGTAACCCACGAACACATGTACATACAACTCACACAAGAATATGTAATGTATGGGAAACAAGGCTGAGGACAGAGAAAGGGAAAGAAAAGACTACTCCGTGCTTCAGGATGAGATGCAATCTTACGGTGAATTAAAATGAGCTCCCCATGGTTGTTCACTTGCATGCTGGCATGATCTGCCCTGGATACAGGTGTATAAAGAAATACTGTCTCTCACACACAGGACAGACCCTAGACTCCATCAAAATTGTGCTAAATCTGGCATCTTTCAGCTTCATTTTTCAACCTGCACTAAACTGACAAACAGTATAGCGTATGTAAGTGTTTTCCAGTGACTGTGGAGTGCTTTTTCACAAGAGTTGAAAGCTCTGGCAAACAATTTCAGCTCACTTTTCTTTTAGATGTTTTTCTTAGACTTACAACCCAGAGTTATTGGTTTAAAAATACTATAATACTAATCACTAGCTAACACACTTTCTTCTAATGAAAGAATGATTACAGCTGAAAATATTGCTTCTTTCCTTGATTAGCTACTATAGCTGAGAATAGAAAAAACCAAAACTTTACATGCAATTAATTACTATTTTCTTGGCAAAGCAATTAGCAGCTACCTACACAAAAACTAAGTAACTGGATGCAGGGCAGTAGGCAGGAAACTGGATCATATTCAGAGACACTCAAGGCACAAGTTGTCAGCTATTCATGCTAAGAAGGAAACAAAATTACGACGCCAGCAAGGCATGCCTAAAATAATGAAAATATTGAACTATTTCTAATTATGAAACAAGACAGAGCTAACATCTTACAATAAAAAAAGGAGGAAAACATATTTTCACGAAAAACCAAAATATTTTGTTTTTTGTTTCAAATTCATTGTTTTGGCATACAGAAAATGCAGGAAAGGCCTCAAGAATCATATTTTATAGGTGAAATTTGTCCTTCATGCTTCAAAAGGTTTATTGTTACTATTTAACCATGTAAACCTAGCTGTTCAGTGAAATTTCAGCCTGGATCCACTCAGGCTATTTGGAGCAGTCTAAAGGTATATCATTTACAGAATTAATGCACAAGCAAGTGTCTGCATATTAACAGGAGGTTCATTGGCAAGTCCAAATATCTATAGAAAATGGAACGTAAAATCAGATGCTGGCTCCTATATACTGGGTTTTTGATAAGTCTACAGGTACATAAAAGGGATAATAATCCAGTTGCTTTGTTAGCCTGATACATCTCTTTCTTCCTTTATCTTTGATTTTCAATTTTTAGGGGATTTTTTTCTATAAAATTCTCTATATTCCAGAATTTTTACTTCATGTCTTGTTTTCAGATCCCTCTCAGAAAAAAAATACATGAAAAGATGAGAGAAGAAAGCATGTTCCTATGTTATTCCTAGATTCCAAGGCCTGAAGGGACAAACACATTCATCTAGTCTGACCTCCTGTAGATACACAGGCCATTTAACTTACACAAAATAATTCCTAAAGCTGAACTTTTAGAAAAACATTCACTTGATTTAAAAATGATCAGTGATAGAGACTCCACCATGACCCTTGGTAAATTGTTCTAGCAGTTAATTACTCTTAATTACCCATAGAAATTTATGGTTTAGCTTACCTGATCTTCATAGACTATCTTTTGTTCTTCTGCAAGTGTGATAACAGAACTGTATCATTTCAGGGACAAATGATCCTGGCTGAAAAGAACCTTGTTACAGATTTGTTTTTATCTTTATAAAGATCATATTTTCACACGACACACTGTGCTGTGGAGCAATTTGTAATAGCGGCAGCTACAAATAACCTAGCTAAGTGTTACTGTCATTGAGGCCCTACAAATATAAGTTCAGAGTGAATACAAATAAATCGTTTATTTACTAAAATTTTCATCCTAAAGCTATCATTGATACCTACCCATCCTGTTACAATAGGAACCGATGGTTGTCTAACCAAGAAAGGGAAATGTAAAGATGGCAACAAAGCTTCAACTAATTGGACTCTGCACAAATAAAGCCTCAATATACTCCATTTCTTGCCATATGTTATCACTAAAAGAAATGTTGTGACATTCCTCTAAGGCCTTCAGAGTCATAAGAAAAGGAAAAGAAGAAAACAAGAGACTGTCTTCACTTCAAGTCAATGATGTCTTCATCAAATGAAATAGCGAGATGAAATGCACTGCTAGATGGTGGGCTCTCCTCCCGATTTGCTGCAGTATCAGGATCTGAACTAGTGGAAAGGTGACGCCCTTCAGAATTGCTTTCAAAAGAGCTTGAAATTATCCTGCAGGAAGGAAGGCAAAATCTATGTGAAAATACTCGATCAAAGCAAGAAGCAAAGATGATCTATCCATGGGTGCAACCAGGTGAGTTTGAAGATAGATCTATGACTTCAGGATAGTTTGATCCCTCTCTTTTTAACTCTGATTTTTCATAGTATTCACTCATATTCACACCAAGCTAGTCAATAGAAAACATGCACAAATATCAAGTTTACAATCACATATCCACAGCAGTTCATGGATGACTTCTCAAACAAATATTCTATATTGTCCTTACTAGACAAAATACTGAAATCAATTTACTTTTATTCCCTGTAATTTAAAATTCTATTAATGAAAAAATCGCCAGTCAGTCATGTCTGAGGCAAATCCTACCTTTGCTCTGGCTCAAAGGTAGATTCCCTAGTGCACTGAGTATTGCAGGGAGCAGCAAGGTAAAGGGAAAGAAAGTTTTGAGAAATTCTATATAGGCAGCAAGGTCTGTGAAAAAGAGGGAAATGGCCAGTGAATCCATAATCTGCAAAACTGTTTGCCCAAATCTTCTGAGGGGGACCCCAACATGGAAGGTACTCTATCAAGGCCCATTTAGTTAGATTTTATTCAGAGGTCCATGACTTGGTACCTAGGTGCAGCCAGACACAATTCAAAAAGGCTATAAACACCTAGAAACTAGGGATGATATGAAAACATTGACAGTCTTTAGCCAAAATTATTACTGGGCCCAGTTCTGCCACTTCCAAGGCAGTGTTATAAACAATTTTTAAAACTGGTTTCTCTCTCTTTATATACAAAAGTTTTTCCTGCCGTATGACAGAATGACTTAATCAGGTTCTCTGGCTGCAAAAGTGGCTGAGGGTGAGAGAGGAGGGATTTGGTGAGTGTAGTGAGCATGAGGCACAGCCCCTTAGTAGTTTAAAATTATCATTAGTATTACAGAATAACCAAGTACCCCACTCAGGGCAGGGCTCATTGTACTACAGTTAAGAAAACAGTTCATGCCACATGGATTTTACTTTCAAATTTAGTGTGATTCTTTTTAAAATCTTCCTCTTTACCTGTCACTGCTTGTTGACCTTATTGCTCCCTGCTTGAGGTCTGATCGTTTTCGAGGAACCTTCTTTTGCTTCTGTGCTACTTCTGATTTGGTATCTCTCTCATCCAAGAGGCCTCAATAAAGGAATAAAAGACTTAGAGTGCAGAAAAGTGATTAAACATTTGTGGGTCTTTTATAGCTACAATATTCTTTATTGGCTTCAGAGACTGGCTACATTATAATTGGGTTAGAGAACAGACCTACTATGTGTATTAGCTAATCAAAGATCGGATTACCAAGCAGCATATTTGTTTTCTTTAAAGTGAGGATGGGGAACCTAAGGCCCGGGGGTCAGATGAAGACCCGGGTTGCCTGGATCTGACTGCCGAGGTTCAGGCCCCTCCCCAGCAGTGGGGAGCCTGCTCTGGTGTTCCACCATCCTGTCCCCGCTGCTGCCACACCACAGGGCTGGAGCACACAATCTACTAAGCTAGGCCCTTCTAGGCTCTAGTGTGTGAGGGGACAGGGTGGAGTGTCTTTCTCCTCCTCAGTTGGGGGCCATATCAGGTTTTTTTTTGTTTTGGGGATGGTTTTTTTTGCTTCTCATTTGTGTGAGGGCCCCAACCCAATAGAGGTTCCCCATGCCTGCTTTAAAGTACGTAGCCCTTTCACAAAGAAGCTGTTTTTCTACCCGCTGACATTTTATTTTTGTTGTATTTTCTGCTCTGTGTCACTCCAGAAATCTAATTGAGCAACACAGATGCCAGATGGTAGAATTGGGAATTGACTGTATCAATCAAAAGGCTTTACCCAGTAGTTCTTTGCGTGTCCTGCTTGCAATTTCTTTAATTTCCACACGAGACAATGATAATGAATGAGTGACAGGAGCCGAAGCAATACCACTGAATGTCGGGGTGATGACAGCTTTGGGAGCTAATGGTGACTTCAGAGGTCGTTCAATGCTCCTCCCCACCAGGTTACTGAGAGGAATTCTGAATAAGTTTTTATGCTGAATTTCACCTGAAACACAGAGACAACAACCAGAGAGATTTGCAGATTTTCACAGTAATAATAATTTGACACATTCTTTATCACACGAGTAGTGACATATTCAGCTGGCCATTACAAAGATGTGGCCATTTACCTCCAGTGTTTACTATCTAAATAGACAACAATTGGACATAAAAACACTAAAACTAGACAGCAGATGCTGTTAACAGAGCATGATTTTATAGTGGAGTGATGACAGCCTATTACTGACAGAGCAAACGATGAGGGGAAAACTGAGATTGCTGTTCCCTTCATTAAAATAGTTTATATGCACATTAAAGACAATGGGGCTGTAAGCTCCCCTTTTTAATGTTACTATCAGAGATCCACCATGAGCAGCTTGGTTGGAACTTCACACAGTCATATGTACTCCTTAGCCCTACTTTTTTTGGTAGCATTGTTTAATACCTTTGAACTCTGAAACTGTGCTATACATTCCTGAGTGATGGTCCCGATGTGGATTCCAGTCATAGGTGTGCATGCGTGCCATGTGCCAGAACTGTTCATATTAGCATCTGTTGACCAGCATGTGTCAACTGCATGATGTGTCTGAGACTTTAAGAAGCTGTGCAGGATGATGCCACTCTAGATCCCTCTTATTGCCACACAACCGTAGTCAGTACCCCCATTTCTCTACTTTTATTGCTATTTCAAAAATTATGTTCCCTGGATCACATATTATATATCAGTGGGGGGCAACGTACGGCCCAATGGCCACATGCGGCCATTGAGGGTTCTATGTGGTGCCTGTGAGACATTTTGCTTACTGTTGCCCATGTGCAGAGCTGCCAGAATCGGCTGCTTTTCATCTGGGTAGGTTTTCTTCCAGGTATTACTAAAGTGACACACAAGTAAAGTAAGGGCACATGAAGTGAGGTGCATGCTGATTGCACACAATATTGACCTTGAGAGCGTGTGCTCCTTCTGCAGCCAATCCAAGTGCTGCTAAGGTTCTGTTGGCACACCCCGCAAATTCTAGGTATGTAAGTGCAGTTAGCAAAACTACCCTATCCTGTAAGACCATCTTAGTTACAAGTCTTACAGACCACTGAAAGGGAGGGCCACTCACTAGCACAGGTTGTCCACCACTGTTGTATATAGTTAGTTACAGAGTAGTGGTCCAGCCTCATTTTTCCTTAGTTCATACTTATTAGTTAAGTTAGCAATTAGCTGTACAAATAAATTCCCAACATCTCCCATGGTGGGACCCTCTCCCTGCTTGGAGGACTAGGCCCAGGCAGACAGGCTTCAAGTACTGTGCTTCCTGCTCCCGTTTGGTCTCTGTAAGTGGACAACACCAAAGGTGCCGATACTACTGGGACGATGCTCGTTAGCTACGTTCTGTTCCCACTGCTGAAACTTCCCACTTAGAACTCAGGAAGCACTTGAGCTTCATCATCGCAAATCCCTAACAGAGGGAGCTATGTGCCTACACCCTCCATAGCCACTGGCACAGATGGACTACTGCTGTGCACTAAAAGTCAGCTCTGCTTCCTGCACATCCCACCAGGCATCATTGGCACTGTTACATCCAGCCAACCACTATGTTAATAAGCATCATTTGCATGGGCACAAAACCAGATCCCTGATGGGGATGGCTCCAAAACTCAGTCTTTCCTCCCTGAGCCGTGCCAGGTCTGATGAAACGTCAAACGCAGAAGAGGAGACTTTGGCACCATGTTCCAGTGATAGCTTCAACCGATGCAGCCTTCATTGATGTCACTGTCCACTCTGCCAAGGACCATTACGGGTCTCCTAGTCAGCCCTGTGCACATCAGGTTGCCTGTCCCATTAACACCCTCAGGTGAGCTGATGTTGCTGTTTGGAGTCTCTCCACCATGTAGTCATTCAGTACGGCAATACAGTGATTCACTGGCGTGGCATCCTGACAAGTTTCCTGCTCTGTCAGAGATGATAAACGTTCAGCTGTGTGTGTTTTCATATGCTCCCTCGGTATATCATGCCAGCTCTGTGCAGGTAGCTAGCATAATTGACTTCATGACAGCCCCCAAAGACCACACACACAGAAGATATAAAGGCACCCAAGTCAGGTTTATTGTCAAACGAAGTACATTAATAGTTGTCGGTAGCCAGATGGTCTCCGAGCCCCAACGTATTTGTACCTTGGACAATGGACACAGCTCAGTCGATAGCATGGTTTTCATGGTCACCCCTTAGGCCGGCCAAAGAGTTAAGTTTGAGGTACTCCCACATTTATAGACAGAAATGAACAATCTATGATACACACTGTACATATCAACTTACGCATTAAGGGCACATTTGGTACCTCTCCTTGTACTTTCCTCCAAAGCATTCCTATTCACTGCTCATTGTTCTGCTTTCACTCTTGTTGTTTCAAACATATTTCATGTGCTTTTAGCAGTGCTAGCATTCTAGTGCCGAGACACACTGACTTGCAGGCAAACATTTGCTTTTGACACGGCCTATTACTCAGAGTATAACTCTTGCTTACTTTGGTTCAAGCACCAGGCCACTGCTTCAGGCTCTTTATTTTTCCTACATCCCCTCACTTTTTGTCTTTTTATGGGGAGGATGTTTACCCATCATCACGGAAAAGCATAATGCTTGGTCTGAAAGTGACCCAGTGAGCTAAACACTGTTATGTGGCCACCTTATTTTGCAATCCACACATTCATGCCCCATTTGTTCCTGTCTGCACATTCTCTCATATGATTAATAGACAGGTTTTATTTGCCAATTGTGTTAAGTCCCGAATGGTTGGTCTGGGAATGTTAGGCCCAGGACTTTGGTTGAGGAATGGAGTTTTATGATTGAACCATGGAGCACAGCCAGACAAGAAATATATATGGATAATGTGGATATGGTGTATATATTTGTAGATTAAAATAATCGCGGCTTCATTTAAATCTAAATGGCTGCCCCGCTCTGCCGATCAGCTGTTTGTCGGCAGATCGGGGCAGTCTGGACGTGTCGTGGTCGACAAGGAAGCCTTTGTCGATCGGCGCAGGTATGCCTCATGAAACCAGGTTTACCTGCGCCGATCGACAAAGGCTTCCTTGTTGACCGCGACGCGTCCAGACTGCACCGCTCTGTCGACAAACAGCTGATCGGCAGAGCGGGGCAGCCATTTAAATTTAAATGAAGCCGCGATTATTTTAATCGCGGCTTCATTTCCCTCTGCCGATCTGTCTAATCTACATGCCTCCGTCAACGGAGGCATGTAGTTTAGACGTACCCATAGGTTCATGTACCTATGATACCACCTTATACCCAAGTGCACATATATATATTTAAGGGTAGCCTGGCCCTTTTAAATGTAGTGCCACAATAGTTAGAGGCTGAGGCTGTGTCTACACTGGCCGTGTGTTCTTGCTCAAGTAAACTGACATTCTAATGTATGAAATCAGGGCTTCTTGCACAAGAACTATGATGCTCCCGCTCAGGAATAAGCCCTTTTGTGCAACTGTTCTTGCGCAAGAGGCCAGTGTAGACAGGCAACATGAATGTCTTGCACAAGAAAGCCCTATGGTTAAAATGGCCATTAGAGCTTTCTTGCGCAAGAGAGCACCTACATTGGCATGGATGCTCTTGCGCAAAAGCACATCTCTTGCACAAAAGCACATGCCAGTGTAGATGCTCTCTTGCACAAGATCATGCCAGTGTAGACATAGCCTGAGTGTTTTGCTATACTGGTATAAGCATTGTTACAGCATGTACCATACAACTATGTGCATGAGGAGTAAAACAGAAATTTGGAGTAGTGACATTACAGATGAGGCCTTTATGTAGAATTGTTTTTTAATTGGTTACCTTACAGTACTGTCCATCCATGTTATAGGTTATTCTTACTGCTGGTTGTCGCTTTCTGATATAAGCTTTGCTGGGCAGGAAACAGGAATAGCTAGCGTCTCCGTTCCCTTGGTAACACTGCTCTGTGATATACCAGTAGTTGACAGTACTGACAGTTGTTTCTTTTGGATGCTATCTTCTAGATAACCTACTGAATGGACAGTAACCATTTATTAAATGTTGTTGTGTCAGGATTTAGTATTTGTGCCCAGACACTGAACAAGACTGTTTTGAATAACATGTGCCTCAGTTAGGATACAGTGTCAATGACCTCAAATTGTGACTTATGCTAATAGTTAATTTGTTTATTCAATGTATAGTTACTATGCCACTTTTTGTTTAGTATTTTGTTTTGTTGTTGGCTGTTGTTTGTTTTTTACCTCTGTAATGGCTAAACAGTTTAGCAATGTTATGCACATTGTAAATAACGTACAGCAATAACACAATACAGCAATACCAATGATACAGCAGTACTATTGTTTTCTTTACAACAAGGCTACTCAACTTTGGAAGCCCCGGGGGCCACAATGATACTCATAGCACATGCAGAGGGCCGCAACTTACGTGTAGTTGCATATACATGCAAAAATATATCCAAATACTGTATATGCAAATACCTTCTTTCACACTGATGGGCATGAATACAAAGATTAAGGCAAGAATGCACAACGCACAGGTCCCACTTAAGTCAGTTCTGCTGATATAAAATGCAATATTGCAATAATATGCAATAGTTACCCGATTTCTACCCATATGACAGCATTTTTAATGAGCAAGGACAATGCAGGAATTTAACTACTAAAATGCATATCAACAGAAAACCATTATATTGACTCCTTTTTCGTTTTGGCTCCTACCTGCTGGCTGCATGTTGAGCCCTGCCTAATTCCAAACCACACCACGAGCTGCGAACAAACGGGCCATGGGCCGCATGCGGCCCGCAGGCCACGTGTTGAGTAGCCCTGCTTTACAGAATAGCCAACTTTAAGTTAATTAACAGTGATTTCTAGCTGACTTCAATTTAAATGTCTGTATATGGTAGATTTAGGTTCATTTGACCAGTTTTTTATTTATACAACTTTTGTTTTGGATACTTAGGCATTTTTTTTTTTACTGTATATCATTATCTTCTGGTGTTTTTGCGGGTGAGATCTTCTAGTTTCTTTGATCTGTAGGATGCAACACTAAATGGCTTAAATTAACTAACAGAATAAAATTTGTTTGCTTATTTTACATTTCAGCCTCTTGAAATAATTTGGTTAGCTTTATGCATACATTGTTAATTTTTTAACCATTTAACTATGGTATTCTTATAACTATATTTTTAAAATGCAAAGAAATGTATAAACATTAACATTTTGTTAATGTTACCTTATTAACATTTTTTGGTTTATTTTTAGGTTTGGTTTAATTTTTTTTAACCTTTTTTGGGAGAATTGCGATTTGAACTTTTTTTATTTTACGTAGTTTCTTTGCTGAACAAGTATATTTATTATTTGCAGCTTTTTTGTGCTGTCAGCAAGGTTATTTATATTAATAGACACGTTTTGGCTTGCTTTTAAATTTAAAACTATTAGCAGTCTTAAAAAGAGAGACAATTAACTTTTACCAGAGTTCTGATTATTTTTTACTTTTAAGTCCTGCTTTCACACACAGCAATCTGAAAATGGAAACTATAACCCTTCATTAGCCTTATTCATTTTTACATAAGGTATCATTTTTAAATGCTCACAGTTTTCATGTACTTTGATTAAAGTGACAGTCTGATTACTTAGAGCCACTTTAAGGCTTAATGTTTTTAACATTGTCTATTTTTTATTTTTAGCTTTTATTTGCTACTGTTACCAAAAACCACAAATCCAGAAATCCTCTCCTGGCTCTGGCTGCCTTTTGTACCAGCCACAACATGGTCTATAACAAAATATTGAACTTTCTAAAGCATTGAAATACCTTAAGGGTTAAATGCTAGACACCAAAATCAAACAACACTAGTTTTCTGTGTCTAGGAAACTGTCTTTTCAGTTTTGCAACTATGAATGAAATGGCCTAGTTGACAACAAAACCAAACCAATTTATTCAAAGCCTACAAAACAGAATTTTAGAAAACTGCAAAACAGTCTGTTGGGTAGGTCCTAAAAACCTCACATTTACACAATGTGCAAGGCTCGACAAACAATACAATCTACTTGCCCATGGCTCTTGCGCATGTGCAGTATGGGGCTGGCAAGCGATTTTCACTGTCGTTCGTCAAGCCCTGACAATGGGTATCTATTCACACACAAATACGTATATATTCTTTTCTTAAAATTTCTTTGTACACTGTTTTAATTATTTCTGCATAGCTCTACAAAAATTACATTCCCTTTTATACCTTTGGGGTAATTACGTTCCAATAGAAACCCCTTATATTCTTTTGGAAAATCCGACTAAAGTATTTATAGTCAAATTATAGTCACTTTGAAGTAGGAATAAGAGCCTCCGGAAAAGGGCGCTTTTTCCGGAGGATCGGGGCCAGTGTAGACGCTCTTTTCCGGCTTTTTTAAAAGCCGGAAAAAAGCGGCGGACATTTTTATTTAAATGCCGCGGGGGATATTTAAATCCCCTGCGGATTTCCCTACGACGACTCATGAAATTTACATGCCCCTTCCGGAAGAGGGGCCAGTGTAGACGTAGCCCTCTAGTTCACAGATCTCACAGACCTTGATATGAAGGATGCCTATTTTTGTACTGGCATTCATTGTGCCTATCGCACATTTCTTCACGTTGTCATGGGTGATTCTCATTATCGCTACCAGGTCCTCCCCTTTGGTATTGCTATTGCACCCTGGGTATTTACCAAGGGTTTCATCACTGTTACAGTCTACGTACTCTGTTTGGGTCATTCCCTTTTCTCTAGATTAATGACTGACTCTTTTGTTGTGCTCTCCCGCACTCTGCGATCCACACTACAGACATTGCTGGCCAACCCTGGAGTGTGCATCAGTGAGGAAAAGTTGGTCCTTACCCCTACTTGCAGACTCATCTTAACGGTAGTATATCTTGACTCTATAGTGATGTGCACCTTATTGCCACTGGAATGCTTTACCACAATCGCCTTTCTCATCATTAACTGCCGCCCTTTGTGTGCCTCCATTAGCATTTCCAATAGGATTAAACAAAATCATCTTTTTTAACTAAAAAAACCCAACAACTTTTAAGCCCAAGGAAATATAAACTTAACTTTAACCTTCCCTAACCAACTTTCTTTTAATCAGAACCTTGCAATTACATTTAAACTTTATATTTCTGGTACCCAATTGTGCTGGATTCTATCAAGGCTCATGCATCTTTAAAATAATTAACTACATTGCAGTTGCAGGGGCCAGACCTGCGTGATGGATGGCATCTTGCCGCTGGGGCTGGAGCCACGAGGTGTACCGGTAGTTTGAATTAGAGATCCTAATTCGAACTACCTACTCCGTGCCGCGTGCACGGAATTCAGACTAAGGGACATTTAAAAATGGTGGCGCCCGGGAAGATGCAAATGAAGCCCAGGATATTTAAAGCCCGGAATTTAAATATCCTGGGCTTCATTTGTAACTTCGAATGCCTACATTAGCCCCCTAGTTCGAACTAGGGGGCTAGTGTAGACATACCCTCTGAGAGTACAGAAGTCTGCCGTTTGCTCCATCGAGTCCAGCTGAGGTGCAGGAAGATGAGTGTAAGAAAATTTTATCTAATGAGCCCCAGTATCCCCATTACATGTGCCAATCACAGGCAGGCCTGCTGACAGCAATTCTGGATCCAGGGCAGAGCAGTCAATGGGCCATCACTCTCTCTCTCTCTCTCTCTCACTCGGAAGTGATCCATGTGACACTTGGGCGGGCTGGCTGGTGTTGGGCTCGCTCTTCTGGCACAGACAGGGCTTCCACATGCTCACCTGATAAGAGTTGCCCACTGTCTAATTGGGCAAATCCAAAGACCCCTGTTCTATCCCTTCTCTGAGACCTCCATTCACTCCATCCTCCTTCCCCTTCGTTATTGCTCTCCCACACCCTTACTAAGGATGTTAAATATTGGTTAATTTACTAGTCGAGTAGTCAATGGAATTTCCATCGACTACTCAGCTAGTCAACAGGCACTTCTGCATTTCTCTTTTGAAATGTACAAGAGCCCCAGTGTGCATTTCAAACTGGCAGCGCAGCATGGAGCCCTGGATCAGCAGGGGACTCAGAGTTCCCCAGTGACCCCAGGCTCCATGCTGCGCTGCTGATTTGAAATGCCAAGTGGTGCTGGGCAAGTTACAGTCTGTATGGGTTGCTCATCATTGGCATGTTGTCTCAACTGCTCTACTTACTTAGTCAGCCTCATGATCCACCCGCAAACCAGGGCTTTGTCTCCAGCCCCTAGCCAGGGGGAGTCTTGGCTGGCCCTCTTCCAGCTGTTGCTGGCTATCCCCAGCTTGTCTCCCTCCAAGGAGCTCCTGCTTCCTCTGCAGTCAGCTCTCCACTGGCCCTCCTCTAAGCAAACTGTGCTTCCCTATTTATAGCTGGCAGCTGGGCTCTCACTCGCCCTAATGGCTTCAACCGGGCTTTTCTGTGTAGCTGACAGCTGGGCTCTCGTTAGCCCAACAGCTTCAGCTGGTCCCTCTATTCCCACCCTGGCTCAGGGCCTGGGTCCTGGTCTTAAAGGGGCCAGTGCAGGGCAGGCGCCCTGTCACACCTGGTCACTCCAATTCCCTCCACCAGTGAGGGTGGGGCCTGACCTCAACTGATGGTATCAGACTCCTCCTCCCCCCACTAATCCCATGGGCTGCCCTAAGCCCCATTGGGTCCCATCAAGCACAGAACCTGGGACTTTTGCCCAAAATCATCCAATGGACAGGATGGGTGAACACTGGCTACAGGCTCCTTGTCCCCTCCCCCATGGTATTGGGGACGACATGTGACCCTTTGTGCCCCCCATGCATCATCCCTAGCAGGAGACCTCCAGCATATGTCACAAATGGAAGTCTTCCATGATCACGGTTTTTCCCTATACATTATAGATTGGTGTGTACAAAGTCAGCCATCTTGGTCTCTAAGGCAATATGGGGTTTGTAGCAAACATTATGTAGTGCCCCATCATGGGCTTTATCTGTTAGGACAGCGGTTTGCAGCTGGGGGACCATGAGGAGATTTTAGAGGGCTGCCAAAATGAATCAGAGTCGGGTTGGCCTTCAACTCATTGGGGCCCAGGGCACAAAGGTGCATCCTGAGCCCCGCTGCTGAGGGCTGAAGCTGAAGCCTGAGCAACTGAGCTCTGTGTAGCCTCCTGTGGCATGAGGCCCGGGGCAACTGCTTTGCTTGCTACCTCTTACCACTGGCCCTGGCTTTGAATCTACAGACACCCAGATGTCTGTGGCATGGGGGGCATGGGACTTCTATAGCAGGTTATGGGTGCTTGAGAGGACAAAGATTGAGAACCCCTGGACTAGAAAACTGACAGAACCAAGAGTATTTTCTTCTGAGTTATCAGAGACTTGGAAATGTATCGTGCTGGACACAAGAGATCCACCTCTTCCACTTAGCCCTTCCTAATGGATTATACCATTGCTTTTAAAGTTTCAACTGTATTAATCATCTCACCAAGTATGAGTAATACAACCAGATAAAATTTATGCTAATAAATGAGCAATTACAATTTTACTTGTTTGTTTCCTAGGCTCCTTACATTACTGTACAGGCAATTCAAGGTATCTTTTGGTTCCTTGGATAATTTTGTTTTCAACATTTCAATTGTGCGCTGAGTGCTCCTATATTCCCTCATTTTACTCACCCAGATTCTCACATACTATACATTACCGGCTGTTATATTTCATCCACTGACACCTGTAATAAGCCCAATAACTTGTGTTCAACTAAAGCACGTCTTCCAGAAAGGCACCCAGCCTTGATCTGAAGACATGAAGATGGAGAATCCATCACTTCTCTTGGCAGTTTGTTCCCATGAAATGAGCTGGGTGAAGGGAGGTTGTTGCAGATCAGTTCCTAGAAGGCCACTGTCGCTATTTAGAACCTCCTATCATTACTGGTATCTTTGTTTGCAGTCTTAGCCCTGAAAAAGAGCTGTCAAAGATTTGGTTGGCCACTGAAACTCCATTCTCTTCCTCCTAGGCAAGGTCCCTTCAGAGCAGTGCTGAGGGATGTTGGCTGGAGGTCAAATAGAGCAAGCTTGCACAGCCACTTCTGTGGATCAATAGAAAATTTTGGTCTTTAGCTGCAAGGACTGTAAATCCAAAACCTTTCACCAGCATTAAATCAAAGGCCCACAGGTACTCAAAATGTGATAATTGTGAGAGCCAATCAACACCAAGACTCAACCAGCTCCAACAATACTTTACCTTCCGCTGAGGAAGAAAGGAATTCAGGCATATCATGAACTGTAGGTGTCTGAGGAGAACTGTTTGAACTGGTCCCCTTGGAACTGCTATTGGATGATCCACTTACTGCTGCAGTAGCTTTAAAATAAATATCAGACTGAAATGACAAAGAATACAATAGCTTCAGAGGGGTAGCCGAGTTAGTCTGTAACAGGAAAAACTTAAAAAAACAACAAATGGTCTGGTAGCACTTTAAAAACTAACTAAACATGTAGACGGTATCATTCGCTTTCTTGGGCCCAGCCTACTTCTTCAGATGACCGGTCATCTGAAGAAGCAGGCTGGGCCCATGAAAGCTCATGATACCATCTACATGTTTTGTTAGTCTTTAAAGAATACAATGTTAGCACTGCAGAACTCCCCAGCTTGTCATTGAGACTGTGCCCAAAATGTTGTCTTTTACATGGGGGCAGCCACCTTACCAAAGGAAAGGCCTTGAAACTATCTGGCCCTGGCCCTGGGAGGCTCACCCTAGAGTGTAAAACCCCTCTGGTGGAATTCGCTTGGCAGCACAGATAGCTCCTACAGGATCTTGCAGTTAAGAGAAGGTGGTATTGCTTGGGCTTTCCAGAGGGCTGTCAGCTCCTGACCTGGCCTCTTGGCTCTGTTTGCAAAACGTGCACATTAGAGTAGCTTGAAGAATAAAGGTGACCAACCCAGAAGGCTCCAGGAACGAGCCTGGAAAGATCAAAAACAGCACCAAGCTATACTTGCACACTCCTGCCCTCCCAGCGACGCTGTGTGCTCCTCAAATCCAACTGAGGAACTGGACCAGAGTGCAAGGGTTTGGCTCAATAACCAACTTGTGTTTATAGAAAGTTAGACAATGTAACCTAGTGTCACTGCTCCTCATTACAAATAGACAATTCTCCCTCCTTTCTCCAGGTACATATAGAAGGACTAAGCCAGGAGTGGGCAAGATCAGGCCCACAGGCTGCATCTGGCCTGCCAAGCATTTCTCGCCAGCCTGCCCAGCTGATTAGTATAACATGCATGCTTACAGTTGGCAGCTTGTGTTCAGCTGCCCTTCCCCCAACCTTGCTCCATCCTGCAGCCAAACTGCTCCCAGGACCCTCCTCCTAACTGTGCAGAGTGCTGGAGTCAGAGTATCTCCCTACCCCTGTACCCCATTTCTGCAAAGCAGGGGTTGGGGAGAGGGACACACACAGCGGAGCTGCTCCATGGTAAATGACTCAGAGGAGTGCCTATCTTAGGAGGCAATACACTGTTTCTAAGTTTTCAGTGCTCATGCTCTCTCACATACACACACACTTCCTCCCACCCCAAACCACATCTCTGCAGAGCAGGAAGAAGGGAGACAATAGGGCAGCTTTCCCTGTCTTAAAGAGACAGCACATGGCTTCTTTCAGAAACCCAGTAGCAGCGAGTGCACACATGCACTCTCTGAGTCACTGTCACACACCCAGTCTGTGCCACACTGTCTCTGTGCCACACGTACACAGTCACTGTCACACATGCACTGCCACTCACACACTCAATCTCTGTGCCATACACACTCATTCTGTCACAAAGTCTGTCACACACACACACACACACACACACACACACACACACACACGTCTCTCTCACACACTCATTCTCTCTGTAGCCCACTGCCCCACTCCTTCTCCCCAATAAGGTTGCCAGATGGTTTAATCAAAAATACCAAACACTCCTTCCCCCCCCCCAAATAAAAACAAAGGGGAAAAAATTCTGTTGAGAAAAAAAAAAAGGGGGAGACCAAAGTTGTTGAGGAAAAAAAAAGGACCCCAACAACAGTTACTAAGCAAAGAAAAAATAAAATAAAAAAATGAAAAATCAGCATAGCTCCTTTAAGAGAAGGCTTTTTTTCCCAATGGCCATTTTGTTTTTCTGTCAGCCACAAGACAAGCCCCTGTGGAACCAGGTAAGTGGGGGGGGGGGGCATCCGGGGGAGCTCTGGGGGAGGGGGAAGAAGGGAGGCATCCGGGGCTGGGCCCGGTTGCTGAGTGTATTGTAGGGTTGCCGAGTGTATTGTAGGGTTGCCAGGCGTCTGGTATTTTCGCCTCCTGGCAGGGAAAAAAAAAATCAGAAAATACCAGACATTTTAGGTGTCCGGTATTTTCTGATTTTTTTTTTTTTTTTACCAGACAGGAGGTGAAAATACCGGACTGTCCAGGTCAATACCGGACACCTGGCATCCCTACTCCCCAATGCCTCGCCCCTCCCAGGGGGCCCAGAGCCAGCCCATGATTACACACCAAAATTCATGAAATGGCCTCCCCTGCAAAAATTATTGCCCACCACAGAACTCACAGAGACAGATTCATCCCTGAATTACCCAAGTGTGAAGTCAGCCTATCTGCACTTACTCCCTGCACTCACAGATGGTGACCCTTGCTTGTGTTCAGCCAGAGGCATGTCAGTGGGAAAGAGAGAAGATTATTCCTAATAATGTAAAATGAAAAAAAAATGGGAAAGAAATTAGAGAAGGAGCATATCTGAGTGAGCCATGGTCATATAAACAAGAGTGCTACACCTGGGTTTGAGACCTGTAGTCAGTAAGTAATATGCATAGTCACTACAGCCAATGAAATATGCAGTCCTGTCATGCAGCTATATACACTGTTTCCAATTACATATCTTATCTGGCCTCTAGCGTCATCATACAGGGTCAGGTACTTGTATGGTTTTAACCGACTGTTCTGAAGGTGCCTGTTTCCCTTCTGTGCTTGTACACTCAATGCCTGTATTACTAGGTGCTACACATACACCCTGCAAGGAGATCTCACACTGGGGCCCCAGGGCTTACCGTTGAAGCAACAAGTTGCAGCTCAGGCACCACAGCTGTGTGGACTAGGTTCCCATTCACCACTAACCGGATCTCGATGGAATCAGTCGTGAAGGCCAGGATATAAGGGAAAGCACACACTGCAAGGGAACAATGGCTGCTATCACGGAGAATGATTACAACCATATATTTGTATCAAATGTTTTACATAAGTACCTAGAACTTTAAAAAGATTCTAGAGCTTTTCTGAAAATCTGACCTTCTCTAGCACCTCCCCTCTCTAGAGCATTTTAGAAGTTTTTAATCGGCCTTTAAAACGCTGATGAACATCCAGCGACATAAAGCCCTGTGTGACTGCCTGACTCTTCATGCTTAGTTGAGGGAATCTCTCAAATGGAGCAGGAGGAAATGAACGGGCTGATGGAGAACAAGAAAAAGAAGCCAGTGATTTCAGAATTTTGTTTCTGCATGGGGAAGAATCTGGCAAAGGCTTCTTGCTTTTCTAAATTATCAAACACAAAAATCTAGGTTAACTGGCACAGTCCTAGAACTGAGTGTGATATGGCTGCGTATCACCTGCTGCAGCTCCCGTAAGGGCCAAGAACAATTCCACAACAAATGAAAATGCTAAACCATCCTGCTAGATTACTACAGTTTTTCCTTACCAATAGCGTAAGGAACCTGGTTCCAACTAAAGTGGAAATCTGATGTTGATGTCTGGACCAAAGGAGAACCCCCATTATATGGGCAAACTTTTCTGTAGTAGCAGACATCTGTAACACAGAAAATGACATAGACATTAAATAACATGGCTTAGAAAATTGGATTATAGTTTATTGTCCAGCTGTTAAAACTATAAGAACATGAATTTACTGACTATAATTTTTAAAGGGAGAGAAACAGGGTAATATAGAATATATACTATATTGTGTCTCATCTGAGGTAAAATCTGATTTTAAGTGTCTATTTAAGCCTATAAGTCATTGTACAATTTTAAGAATTGTACTGTTAGTATTTTATGTGTTCGCTTTTTCCCCCGATTCTCCATTTCTTGTCAATGGCAAAGTGTCTGCCAGCCCGCAGGAAACACCCTTTGGGCAGTCATACATTAATCCCGTTCATACCCCCGAAAGACTGAAATATATGAAGAGGGGAAATTTCCATATCAGGCTTGGGGGATATTAAACACAGAAGTTTTAATATGTTTTTAATAGCACCTATTTCAAATCATAAAATTGGTACATTTCCCATATTCAAAAGCAAAAAGGTAAGAATAAACTGGACTCCACTGACTGTCTAGTAAGAGAGACAGGACTCCACTGACTGGCTTTCTTTTATCTGGATTCATTGATTACTCAAAGAATATTATTGCAGTGATTATCCAGTGTGACTTATGAATCACCATCTATTTCCCTAGTTGTAGGATTTCTTTCACTTATGAACTATAAAAATCAAGATTAAAGTTATCTGTATGTCTACAAAGTCAAGCTGAAATCATGGAAGTCCCTACCTATCTTCGAGTAGTACACACAACAGAGATTCTAGTAAAGCTAAAAACCAACGTCTAAATCCCAGCTCTTTTTATTTACTCCATTTATCTGGACTGAACTCTTAAATTTTGTCTAAAAGGGTGCCATTACTCCCTCACATGTCTAGCCTCTTGTATCAAGAAGTACTCATCTAGACTCCATTATTACAATGTTTGAGCACCTCCCAAATTTTGATGTATTTATCCACACAACATTGCTGTGCAGTCAGGGAATGCTAGGACATTCATTACAGGAGGTTAACTGGGCATACAGACTAAGCATTTCTGCATTCAGTGTTGCAGTGCCTATCTAATTTAGGATCCTAGGTTTTATTTTCCAAAGGAATTTTGGTAGTTATGAGACTACATTTCATTGACTGTCAACAGGATTAGGCTCACAGGTGCCTAAACACCATCTGAAAATGAGTCATAGGCACCTAAATCACTGGGCATTGCAGTGCTGAGTACAGAAATGCCTACATACTTTTAAAAAGTTGGGACCTAATTGTCCTGCCCAGGGTTACACAGGAAGTCTATGGTGGAGCAAGGAACTGAATCCAAGCCTCAGTCTAGAGTCCTAATCATCGGATGGTTCATTAAAGATCAGGCACTCTGGCAATGGGGTCAAATAAGACAGAGAGGCAATTATAAAATAGGGGATGCCTAAGAGCTGATATTTTACTGAGTAACAGGAAGTTTTCAAAAGTTGGGGAATGTCATTTGTACACTTGAAAATAGAAGCAAGGAACTAATGTTTCTAAATTCTGCACAGCTTCTTAGAAAACAATAATGTAAGTTATACTGAAAAACTGTTAACTTAGCAGTTATATCATCTCTCAATATGTAGATACTTATCCTACTAACAGGCAACATTGATACAAGCAGACATGATATATTAATGTTTTAAAATTTCCTTTGCTATTGCCTAGGTCAAATAAAACAACACTTACAGTTATAACATAACAGTAGACCAGCATCACCATCTTCATATACATCAATAGCTGCAACAAAATTAACCTGCAATGATAATGGGTAAGGGTAGTGGGCAGACTGGATACTGAAGTTATTATAAACTATCGATGAGAAAAATGCAACACTTAGTCCCAGAGTCAAATGAAATGCACTCCTGCATATCAGAACCAATTTTTTCTTTTAAAGTGCAGCCTTCCATAGCTATTTTTTTTTCATTTGGCATTCGTTGTAAAACCACTGTAAATCTTAGCAAAGGATTCAATTAGTTTTCCAATCAATATTGTCTATAGTAACATCATAACGTAGTAATGGAACTTACTTGGAAACACAAATGTTCAGAAGAGGAAAGACACTTGCCCTTCGTAACTGGAGTTCTTTGAGATGTGTAGTTCCTACCTGTATTGCACTGTGCACAAATGTGGTCAGACTGCAGTTCCAGTAAGCAGTGTCTGTCTGCGCCTACGTCATTCCCCTCACATTCCATTCTGCTGGCATGAAGGAGGATGTGGACTGACACCTCTTCAGCTCCTCTTTCTGCAGATTAGGGAGGATCCGAAGTAGAGGGGAATGAGGACAGGTAATGCAATACAGATAGGAGGGACACATCTTGAAGAACTCCAGTTACAAAGACTATGCATATTTCCTTGTTTCTTTGAGTGATGGTCCCTGTGTGTATTCCACTTTGAGTGATTGAGAATCAGCAGTACGCAGAGAAAAGGAGTGTGGGAGGATGTAGCTGCTATAGTTACTTGGAGAATTGCTATCCCAAGTAGCTATAGCAAGGATGTGTCAAAGGAGGAGACTTGAACTAAGGCAGAATATCTCATGAATATGTGGTTGGAACTCTACATCACGCCTTGCTAAGGTCTAGCGGTGGTACTTGTAGGAGTGATGGGATTGCGGCTGCCTGTGCTCCCATAAAATGAGCCTGTACCCTGTGTATAATAAGATTGAAGATGGCAAAGTAGGGTGCAGCCAGAGATTCACAGTAGGATCCTTTGGGAGGAAACAATTTGTCCTTGGACTCATTCCATGGTGCCCAGAAGCAGCCTGGGTTACTATGATTTGTTCTGTTCTTTGTAGACTACAGCTTGTCACATGTCCAGGAAAGAACAATCACTTACCTCGTAACTGTTGTTCTTCAAGATGTGTTGCTCATGTCCATTTCACATAGGTATGTGCGTGCAGCGTGCACGTGTCGTTGGAAATTTTTCCCTTAGCAGTACCTGTTGGGCCAGCAGGGGAGCCCCCTGGAGTGGAGCCGGTATACTGGCCAATATATACCCCTACTGGCCCTCCACCCCCTCAGTTCCTTCTTACTGGACTACTTTGAAGAAGGGGAGGCGGGCGGAATTTGGAATGGACATGAGCAACACATCTTGAAGAACAGTTACGAGGTAAGTAACCGTTCTTTCTTCTTCGAGTGATTGCTCATGTCCATTCCTTGTAGATGACTCCAAAGCAGAAACCCCAGGAGGCGAGGGTCAGAGTTTTAACCTTCCACTGACTGGAGGACAGCCCTACCCAGGGCAGCATCCTCCCTTGCCTGATGTATCAGTGCATAATGGTTAGTGAAGGTGTGGACAGAGGACCACATGGCAGCCCTGCAGATGTCCAGGATAAGGACATGAGCCACAAAAGCAGCAAAGGAGGCTTGAGCTCTTATAGAGTGAGCCGTGAGGGGAGGAGCTGGGATCCCTGCATAGCATTCCCTAATACATGATCCAGGGGAGATCCTTTTGCACAGAGTCCGGCTGACCTTTCAGCCGCTCTGCAATGGCAACAAAGAGCTGAGGCAACTTGCGGAAGGGCTTTGTTCTCTCTAAACAAAAGGCTAAAGCCCTCCTACCAGCCAAAGTGTGTAATGCCTGTTCTTTACCCGATGCATGAGCCTTGGGTTAAAAGACTGACAGGAAAATGTCCTGAGACACATGGAAGTTTGACACCATCTTCCCTGCAGGAAGGCAGGGTTGGGAGGCACAACCTGACTTTGTCCTTGAAGAAAACTGTATGGGGGGGGAGGGTCCAAAGTGAGAGCCCTCAGCTCAGACATGTGCCTGGCCAACGTGATGACCACCGCAGGCATACCTTGTAGGACAGATGTAGCAACAAGCACATTGCCAAGGGTTCAAATGGAGGTCCCAAGAGTTTAGACAGGACCAAGTTAAGACCCCACTGGGGAACAGGCTGCTGAACATGCGGATAAAGCCTGTTTACCATCTGGTCTGCAAAGAGGGTCTTAAACCCCTGGCACCTGGGTGAAAAGCAGAGATAGCCGCTAGGTGAACCTTAATCAAGGAGGAGGATAACATCTGGAGCCTAAGATCTAGAAGATAGTCCAAGACCAGGGGAACTGGGGTGTCCATAGGAGACACCCGCCTCTGGGTAGATCAGATATAAAACTGTTTCCACTTAGCCAGATAAGTAGCCCTAGTGGAAGGTTTCTTGCTCCCCAGCAACACCTCTTGCACACAGGCCAAACACTGAAGCTCCACCGCTGTCAGCCATGGAGCTTCCAGGCTATGAGGTGCAGTGACCACAGGTCCGGGTGGCAAAGTCTGCCAAAGTCCTACATGATCAGGTCGGGGACTAGTGGGAGCATCACTGACCTTTTGCATGACAGGCTCAGGAGGGTGGAAAACCAGTGCTGCCTGGGCCAAGCAGGTGTGATGAGAATCAGGGATGCCCTGAATTCCCGCACCCACAGGAGCACCTGGTGGATCAGTAGGAATATGTACAACAGACCCTCGGGCCAGGAAATTAGTAATGCATCTCCCAGAGAGCCCCTTCCCAGACTCATGAGGGAACAGAACCCTGAGCACTTCCTGTTCTGGTGCACGGCAAACAGGTCCAGATGGGAAACCCCCACCTGCAGAAGATGTCCAGGGCTACATCCCCCCTGAGGGTCCACTTGTGGCCAGAGAAGGACCTACTCAGCTGGTCTGCTAGAGTACTCTGGAAGCCTGGGAGATAGGAGGCAAATGAGTGAATATCCACCCTGATGAAGAGATCCTACAGGTGAAGGGCCTCCTGACACAGGTGAGGAGAGCGGGCCCCTCCCTATCTGTTGATGTATGAAACCATGACATGTTGTCAGACAGAATGAGGACCGACTTGCCCCTGAGCCAGGGGAGGAAAGCCACACAGGTGAGGCGGACCACTCGCAGCTCCCTGACATTGATGCACAGGGAGAGATCGTCCTTTAACCACTTACCTTGCATCCACATGTCTCCGAGATGGGTCCCCCAACCGGTGTCTGACATATCTGTCACGAGCTGGAGGGTCGTTAGAGGCCTAGAGAACGGGGCTCGGCACAGACCTCCTTCTCCCGGGTCCACCAGTCGGGGGAACTGTCACCACTGTGTCCCACGCATTAAAGGACAGGTTGTGAGTCTGTGCCAGCCACATCTGCAGTGGGCACGTGCGGAGCTTGGCGCGCTGTATAATGTAGGTGCACGCAGCCATTAGGCCCAAAAGGTGCATGCAGGCCCTGGCCATGGTTATTGGGAACGTCTGCATGTCCCAGACAGCCAACTTGATTGCCAGGAAGCAGGATCTGGGAAGGGAGGACTTTGCCGCCATTGAGTCCAGATTGGCTCCCAAAAACTCTGTTACTGGGGTAGGAACCAGGGTCAATTTGGGCACAGTCAGGAGCAGACCCAGCTCCCAGAAGTGTTCTTGAACCCCGGTGATGTGGGCGCATACCTGGTTGGCGGAGTGCCCCTGGAGGAGCTAGTTGTCCAGGTATGGGAACACCTGGATGCCTTGTTTTCTGAGAGCGGCAGAAACGACGGCCATGCACTTTGTGAATACCAGGGGGAGGGTGGAATGGAAAGCCCAACAAGGAGGGCCATAAACTGATAGTGGTCCCTTCAGAGGAACAAATGGTGGGTGGGGCACAATAGAAATATGAAAATACGCATCTTTTAGATTGAGGGCAGCGTACCAGTCTCCGGGGGCTAGGAAAGGAATGATAGATGCCAGAGTCACATCTTGAATTTCATCTTGATGATGAAGGCGTTGAGATCTCGGAGGTCCAGGATAGGACAAAACCCACCCTTGGCTTTGGGGACCAGGAAATACCAGGAATAGAAGCCTCTGTCTGACACCCCCTGGGGAACCACCTCTGTGGCCCCCAGGGTGAGGAGCTGAAGCACCTCCTCCCGCAGGAGAAGCTTGAGGGGGGCCCCTGAAGAGATTCGGGGCAGGGGAATGGGAGGGAGGGGGAGAACTGAATGGGATGACATACCTCCTTCCCACCGTTTCTAGGATCCAACGGTCCAGGGTAATAGATTCCCAGGCCTGGTGGAAAAGGAATAGACAGTCCCAGAAGGAGAGGGGCAAGGCTGGTAGGCTGTCCTTGGGCGTACCCTCAAAACCCTTGACAGGGTCCCAAGGACTTACTAGGCGGGCCCTGACTCTGGTCCTGGGTCAACTGGAAATAGTGTCTGCCATTCCTCCTGTTGCCAATGCTGTTCCGGTGACAGAAGTCAGGGCATGTACCCTGCTGGGAAGACCTAGGGGCATTCCTGCCTGAGAAGGAGCGCTGCTGGTAGCTGGGGTGTGAAGACTTTAAGGCAACCCGTGTATCTTTGAGGCTGTGCAGACGTTGGTCTGTTTGCTCAGAGAATAAGGACAGGCCTTCAAAGGGGTCCTATATTGTGTTCTGTAGTTCAGGAGGCACTCTGGACCCTTGCAAAAAGGCACTGCGGTGCATAACCAGCCCTGTGGCCATGGCACATGCAGCCATGTCAGCTGCATCGAGGGCAGCCTGGAGCGTGACCCTATAGATCATCCTGCCTTCCTCTGAGAGGGCTCTAAACTCGGGCTGAGAGTCCCTGGGGAGTAGCTCTGTGAACTTATCCATGGAGGCCCAGGTGTTATAGGCATAGCAAGACAGCAGAACCTGCTGGTTTGCTATGCAAAATTGGAGGCCTCCCGATGCATAAGCCTTTCTGCCTAACAGGTCCATTTTTGGGGTTAGCGCCCAGTTGGCTCTGCCTCTCCCTTTGGTTCACCACCTGGACAACCAGGCACCCTGGAAGTGGATGGGAGAAGAGATATTTGTTCCCCTCCTGGGACATGAAGTATTGACGCTCAGCCCTCTTGTCTGTTGGTGGGACAGAAGTCGGGATTTGCCAGAGGGACTTAGATATTTTGGCCACTGTTTTGTTAATGAGGAGGGCCACTCTGGTAGCCGTATCAGACCGTAAGATGTCGACAGTCAAGTTGGAGTTCTCTGACACCCTCTTAGCCTGGACCCCCAAGTTCTGGGCCAGGAGGCAAAGGAGGTCCTGGTGTGCCCTCGAGTCTATGGAGGGGAGAATATCACCCAGGGCCTCATCAGGGGACGAAGCTGAGGACCCCTTCAGCCCCATCTCCACAGGGTCTGCAGCCTGCAAGAGGACCTGAGAAGCCACTGGTGAAGGCCTTGTGGGTGGCTGGACCTCCCGGCCCTTGGTCTCCGAGGGCCATGGAGAAGTCTGGTCTGGGGGAAATGACTGCCTCAACGTAGGTGACCGGGTCAGTGGAGTCACCGAAGGGGGCACCCTGGACCCAGAGAAGACCAACTCTGGTCTAGAGGGCCCATGCCCTGGCTCTGGTGGTGGGCCCATGGCGTCCAAATGGCCACTGAGACGGGCCTGGAGCCTGTGGAGGCCATGACTGCTGCATCACTGGTACCAGGACTGGCCATGCCCATTGATGCTGTTGCTGATGAGTGGAAGTACTCAGATGCCGTGATCAGTGGCACTGGGACTGGTGCTGGGACCTGGACCCGGACCCCTTGGACAACCATGTGGACTCCGCCTCTGAGTCGGTTGAATACTCCAATGTCGACCAGGGTGAGGCGGAGGCAGATGCAGTCGGTGATCTAGCTGATGGGTTGTTCTGAGCCATCGACTCTGGCTTACCCCGGTGCCAGCAAGGAGGAGGTGGTGGCCTGGGCAGCCCGGAATGGGGCCGGGGGCTGGTGCTGTGCTTGGTGCTGGTCGTAAAGCTGCCTCCATTTGAATGACTCTCTTTCCCGCTTCGTTTGTGGTTTAAAACCTTGCAAATTTTACAGGCCTCAGACAAGTGAGCCTCTTCCAAGCACTCAATGCAAGCAGAGTGTGGGGTCACCACAAGGCATAGGCCTCTGGCACTTCTCATAGGGTTTGAAGCCCTGAGGGCTGGGCACGCCCTGCCGCACATGCCGGGCACACAGAGCAAGGTCCTTAGCACTAGAAAACAGTACTTACCTACTTAGAGAACTGATAAGAACCGTAACTGTTGAAACTAGAACGAAGAAACTTTGGCATCGAGTGACTGCTAAACGGCGCTTGCTTGGCAAGAACAAGAGCATGTTGCAACAATTGTCACGGACAATAAAAAAGAACTGAAGGGGTGGAGGGCCAGCAAGGGTATTTATTGGTCTGTATGAGCGCACACACTTACATAGAATGGACATGAGCAATCACTCGACGATAAGGTTGCCAGGAGTCCGGTTTTGAACCGGACAGTCCAGTGTTTGAGCTTCACGTTCAAGAAATTGAGAAAATATAAATGTCCGGTATTTTCTAAATCAGATGTAATGTAGATTGTGATGTAACATCAAGTGTGTCCAGTATTTTTGTTGAAACCATCTGGCAACCCTACTCGAAGAAGAAATGAAAATTCCTTACTTTAGTGGATATGTGGCCTTCAGAAAGAACACAAGCTATGTGCATAGTCTGATGTATGTGAAATTCCTAAGCTGATTTCATGGGGAGTTTCAGATGCAGCTGTAATGAGACCGTGTCTTTATGGAGTGATGACTACAGAGATACTGCCATTAGGGTCCCTCCATCTTTCATTGGTCTGGCTGAGATGAGAGCAGGGAAAGATAGGCTGCAAGTATAGACATACCCTCAGGGGATTACAGTGGACAAGAAGATGGATATGAGTCAACCATGTGCCCTTGTAGCAAAGAAGGCTAACGGAGTATTGCACTGCATTAGTAAGAGCACTGCTAGCCAATGGGAGCAGAAGGAGGCGGTTCATGGGAGCAACAGGGGCACGAAGCCAGGTAAGCTCTCCCCCTCATGCCCAGACCCCCCCCAGCATTTCAATCCCCCTCACTCCCCCCACAAAGACCCCATACCCTCAGCTTGCTCTTACACCCTCCTTCCAGGCCAGACACCTACCCCTACCCTGTTCCTGTGTCCACTGTTGCTCCTGCACACTCCCTCCTGGCCATATACTGCACCCTTCCTTGCTCTTGCACCCTCTGCCCTGGCCAGATACCCTACTCCCAGACTGCTTCTGCACCTTAACTCCCACCCAGATCTTGCAACCTCATCCCCTCCTTCCTCCCAGATCCTGCAACCCCATCCCTATCCAACATGCTGGTAGCCCTGTCCCGCACGCTGAACCCCTCATTTTTGTCCCCACCCCAGAGCCTAAAGGGATCCACAAAATCCACTAACTCTGGCACCCCAGAAAAGTAAATCTGGTCTATGGGAAGCCCTGAACCTCAGTCCTCCCCATCCTTCTCTCTTGCCTGGTGGTGCTGGAGCACTAGAGGAGTGAGGTATCTCAGTTGGGGGTCACATCAGTGTGGGTTAGGGAGTTTTGGAGGAGGTGGGTTGTTGTTTTTTTTTGCTTCTCACTTGTATGGTCCCCAACTAATTATTTTTGTGGCCCTGACCCAAAAAAGGTTTCCCACCTCTGCTATAAAGAAAACATTGAAATCTTTTGTGTTAGACATAAATTAACGTTTTACTTTATTTAAAATGAAGTTTGATAAACTAACATGAGAAAGTTAAAATGCTTAATTTGTTTAATCATTTAAATTAAACCATTCTTACTAGCTGCAGCAGTAGCAAAATGGCTCGGGTGTAATTATATAATTAATGGTGAGTTTCCATTAGCACCTGGTGATCTGCAAAAAGGTTTGCATTGAGCCAGGTGGGCCATGGGCTAAAGAGTTTGGAGAACCTTTGTCATAGACCATCCCTCCATAAACTTATCAAGTACAGTCGTTCAAGTGAGGGTTTTTGCTCTCACTGTTCTCCTGGGAAGGGGGTTCCAGAGCTTCACTCCTCTGATGGTTAACAATCTTTACCTAATTTCAAGCCTAAACTTATTGATGATCCTTTTATATCCATGTTTTTTGTATCAATACCGGTTCTTGTCTTAAATAACTCATCTCCCTCTCTGGTTTTTATCCCTCTGATGTATGTGTCGAAAGCAATCATATCTCCCCATAGGCTTTATTTGGTTTGGCTAATCAAAAAAAGGTGCTTCATTTTCCTCTTATAATGAAGCTTTTCCATTCTTCTGATCATCCTAGTAGCCCTTCTTATGAACTGTTCCACTTTGAATTCATCCCTTTTAAACACGGGAACTGAAACTGCACATAGCATTCCAGATAGGTTAATGACCTGGTCTGGAAACCTCATGTTAAAAACAGATCTTATAGGGAATTCAAAAGACCTTCAGGAGGAATATGAAAGACTGGAAAAGGTAATCAAAGTGGGAGATTATTCCTCGTAACTTTTGAGAAGTCATGGAAAGCTGGTTCAGTATTAGTTTATGTAAATCTTAGTTTTAAATTGAGTGGCTAACAAAGGGCAGCTTCTTGCTCACGCGCACACATAGAATCCTAGAACTGGAAGGGACCTCAAGAGATCAAGTCCGGTCCCCTGGTCTCATAACACAGCCATGGGGAAGAGGGAGTCCTTTAAATAGAAGCAGTTAGAAGAGCTCACATGTCTCTGCCACACTAGCAACATGCTAGTGGTCAGGGCCGGCCTTACCATGAGGCGAACTGAGGCGGCCGCCTCAAGTGCCAGACTGGGGGAGGGGGGAGCGCCACTAGGAGCCAGAGTGTAGAAAATTGTGTCTGCTGCTGTTAGTTCTCCTTTATTGGGGTAGGTAGCGGAGCAGTCCCAGGAGAGGAGTGGAACAGGAAGGAGGCAGAATTGAGACCTTTCAAGTTTTGGCCCAGGCCAGGGGGCATCATTTGAGCTCCCTGCCTCAGGTGCCAAAATGTTGTGGGCCAGCCCTGCTAGTGGTGCCAGAGCTGTGAGCACTTTTAACTGTTTCTATTTAAAGGGCTCGCACCTTCCCCATGCCTATCAGGCAACGTGTTGCCTGGCAGCCACAGGAAACACGAGAGCCCTTTAAATAGAAACAGGTAAAAGGGCTCGCTGATCTGGCGCCTCTAGCACATTGCTAGGGAGCCGGATGCGTGAGCCCTTTTAACTGCTTCTATTTAAAGGGCTTGCGCCTGCCAGACAACTGTGTTGCCTGGCAGCACCCAGCAGGCACAAGCCCTTTAAACAGAAGCCACTGAAAGGGCTCGCAGCTCTCGGCTTCACTGGCCCATTGCCTGGGAACTGTGAAAGGGGGGAGGTAGGAGTGAATTCTAAGCTTCCACCCCAGACTACTCGGGAGGAGGCTAGCACCCAGAACTCTCCCATCTGTTCCAGGTCCCTTCCATTGCCCAGAAGTCAGGGGGCAGGGACCCCAAGCTAAGCAAAGCTCCCAGCAGGGTAGCTCTCAAAGACGTCCCTTCCAGCCCAGGTCCCATCCATTCCTCTTGCTGGATTCTGGAGCTTCTCTTGGCACCATCTTGCCCATAAGCACAGCAGAAAAAATCTGGTTTGGGCTGGTTAGTGGTTTTACTTGGTGAGTGCCTTTTAATTAATTAATAAAAGCACATACACAAACCATTCCTTTCACTAAATAAATATTTTAATTTAAAGAAATTATAATTTGTGTTCTGAAGTGCTCCTGTATTTCAAGGAGTTTCAAAAACAGTTAATCATTGGAAATTTTAGCAGCTTCCTTCGAGAAGTAGCTTTAAATGCCCATAACCTATCGGTTTACAACTGGTTTTGGTAAAAATATCTAGATGCCATTTTTATAGTCAACTGTGGGAATCTTTTATGACTCATAAAACCTAACTGAAAATACTTAGTGTGGGTGGGAATTAAAACAGGGATTTTAATACTATTTTATGGAATCATAGGTCTGGAAGGGGCCATCTAGTTCAGTCCTCTGCATTCATGGCAGGATTAAGTATTAATATTCAGTACCTTGTGCCTTTTCATGAAAGTGATGTGTGCTCTAATGATTTTAGTGTGGGGAGGGTACAAAATTAAAATCATCAAGCATTCATTGGAAAATGTTACACGAGTGACACACCTGCATTTTTTCCCCCTTCGGGCTTTTCTATAAAACAAGTCAGAAACAGCTCTTAATACAATCAGTGGCACAGCTATTTATGAAAGAGTAGTACTTAAGTGGGGGGATAAAACATGTGAAGGTCATTCAAATAACTTTGTCTTCTGGCAAAAACAGCTTTCTGTCCTCCCTCCTTTTCTTCCTTTCTTCCCAACTAACACAAAGAATTCAAGAATATACACATAATATCTTTATCATACAGTAGTCTTGACATATGACAAGCAATTCAGACATTGCTAAGCATCAACCACATAATTAAACTAGCCCCACAAGAGAGGATCTTCCCTACAAAATAATAGGAATGGTAAACTTTTTAAAAATAATTATTTTAAATTTAATGTCTGAAAATACAGAGGACCACAGTAATAATCACAGGTAAGTTTTGCAATTTTGTATATGAACAAAACCCTCTGTTTTATGTAGCCAGAAATTAATAATAACTAAGGCCCCCTGACCCTGCAACAAGCACCTAGGGATCACTGAAAATAAGAGGCAGATCTTCATTCTTACAGAGTTCATTGCAGGATCAAAGTAACAAAAGAGAAGATGGTAATGGGTGCGTGTGTGGTGGTGTTTTTGTTTTTTTTTTACACATTTCTTCACTACCCATTCCACAAAATTAGCAATGGTGAATGGATAGCATGATACTGGCTAGTAAATAAAGTGCCGAATGGCAATTTATTTCATTACTATATGTTGACAAGTAATCCACTTTTCTCCTTTGTTTCCAACTACATCCACTCCCTACTTCCAAACTGATTGTGAAAGTCTTTCAGAAATCATATCATATTCAAGGAAACAAGGAGTAGTTCTCAGTTTTTGTGTGACTTACTTCATTACATATTAATACAGTTGAGGGAGAATTTAAAAATGAATTTTCCAAAGAAGAAGAAAGTAGATGCTTAATGCTGAGTATTTAACAAAGAGTGGATTTCAAAATACTTTTTTACTGAAGTGGCAGGGAAAGCTGTGTGCTTACATTGCAAAGAAAGTATGGCAGTATTCAAAAGAATATACCTTCAACTGGAATTTTGAAAGCAAACATGCATTCACATAAAAAAACATACTTACTGAAGAGAAAGCTAGAAAAACACCAAGACATGGTTGTTCGAATGCAAAGAGAGCAAAGTGTTTTCATAAAACTGACCACAGCACAAGACAGAATTACAAGAACAAGTTACATGATTGTGCATAAAATTGCCCAAAATAGCAAATCATTCTTTGAGGGAGAATTTATCAAGGAATGTTTAGTTGACACTGCTGCAATATTATGCCCAGACAAGAAAAAGCAGTTTGAAAACGTTTCATTGTCAAGGTGAATTATGGTGAGACAAACAATAGAAGAAATCTCAGAGAACCTGGACCAACAGTTGAAAAGCAGGGTCAACAGTTTTTCATACTTTGTTCTGGCACTCGATGAAAGTTGTGATGTCAAAGATACAGCTTAGTTGTTGATTTTAATCGAGGCATCAGTACAAATGTTGAGCTTCCAGAAGAACTGCATCAATACAGTCAATGAAAACTATGACCACTGAAAAAGATCTACTGGAAGCAGCATATAACAGCATCTCAAAATTGGAACTGGACTGGAAGAAATTGGTGAGTGTGATCACTGACGGAAGTCCTAATCTGACAAGCAAAAATGTTGGATTGTTGAAAAGAATACAAGACCAAGTGACAGAAATAAACCCAGAACAGAACATAATTTTTCTACGTTGCATTATTCACCAACAGGCCCCTCTGCAAAAGCGTTCTGCAATTAAACAATGTTGTTGATACAGTTACAAAACTGGTCAACTTTATTAGAGCTTGTGACGTAATGGGGGGTAACCTGCTAACTCTCTGGCTGCTGTCTGTAGCACCACCGAGCAGACAAGTGATGAGTCACTATGCAAAGAGGGTATCTCAACTGGTTTGGCCAGCTGACCCCCATGGAGAGGAACAAAGGAAGGTGGATGCTGCCCTGGCTGGGGGGCAGGGCTGGAGGACAGTGGGTTAGTTCCTGGCTGGAAAGCAGGGGAGAAGGAACTGGGGAGGGGGCTGGGATTCCCCTATCTCAAGGCGGGCACTGAGGCCTCTTAGCCCCCAGTTCCTGTAACCAGATTACATCTGTGCTATGCTGTATCCTGGAGGAGCAATAAACTACCCTCAATTCCACTGGCTGGTGGAGTCTGTTTGTGCCATCTCGGGGTGCAGGAGACGGGGGACCCCCAATGCGCCGTCACAGAGCCAAAGCATTAAATCAAAGGCAATTAATCTCTCTGTTGGAGGACTCTGAGTCAGAGCACAGGGATGTTCAGTATCATACAAATGGTAAACGGTTTAGTTTGGGGAACATTCTGAAAAGAGTGTGGGATCTGAGAGTAGCGATTGATGTGTTTTTGAAAATGAAAGGAACAGATGCAGACTTCCCTCAACTGAATGTGACTTGACTCTCTGATTTTGCATTTGCCATTGACATTATGGGTCACATGAACAAACTGAATTCAAAATTGCAAGGCAAGGGATTTTTTGCCCGTGACATGTATTCCCTTGTCAAATCTTTCATGGCAAAGTTGCTCCTTTTCTCCTGCCAGACTGGAAAGAAGTTCCCACACTTCCCCACTTTGCAACAGATTACAATATCTGACGAGAACCTGGAAAGATACAATTCGTTACTGCTCATTTTGCATGGTGAATTTTTCGACGCTTCATGGATTTTAAAATGATAGAAAATGACATGGCTTTGTTCTCCTCCCCTTTCACATATGTGGTGGAAAATGCTCCGAGGGACTTCCAAATTGAGCTTATTGACTTGCAGAGTGATGCCTTGCTTGCAGAGTATTCAAATCAACACCACTTCTGGGATTTTATGCATCTCTCAATGAACAAAAATTTCTGAATATCAAGGCTCATGCCCAAAAGATGCTTGTACTGTTTGGATCAACTTACATCTGCAAGCAGATGTTTTCTGTGATGAAATTCAATAAATCAAACAGATCTTCTATCACTGATGAACACCTTACAGTAGTGCTTTGCACTGCAACATCAAAAATAACACCTGACTTCATGTCCCTTGTTAATGTCCATCAGAGACTTTCTTCTTCACACTAAGTTGCCTTTTTCTTTTACACATAAGGTGCATGTAACTCAGATGGGCAATAAGCCAGATGCAGCTTCTGCTAGTGCTGTGCCTCTGCAGATAGGGCCATTTAAAGCTCCTGTTGGCTGTGGATCACCATTCCCAGCCCACGTGAACTGCAGGAGGTGGTATCCCAATCCACGCTATGCCCACTGGCGAGGGATAGTGTTCCACGGTGAATGGGAGGTTCAAGCAGCTGTACCAGCAGAGAAGCAGGTAAATAAAGCACTGGTGGCTACTGGGGTTAACCCTGGTGAAACGTGTCCGATTCCTGGGTCAGATAGTGCCCACCACTGATGTATAGGATTGCTAGATGGTTGAAAAAAAATACCAAACACTACCCGCCCCCCACCAAAAAAAAAACCACCAGGAAAAAATTCTGTTGAAGGGAAAAAAAAAAAAAGGGGGAGGAGGAGACCAAAGTTGTTGAGCAAAAACAGCATGTCCCCTTTAAGAGTGAGTGCAGGGATAGGAACCAGGGAGCAGTTGAGCACTAAGACCCAGGTTGGCAGCCATTTTGTGCTGGCAGCCTTGCGGAAGCAGGTAAGCATGGGGTCTGGGGTGCCAGAGTGGGGACCAGGGTGGGGGAGGGAAGGGGGACAAGGCTAGGTGCTGAGTGTCTGTAGGGTTGCCAGGTGCCTGGCATTTTCGCCTCCTGGCTGGGGAAAAAAATCAGAAAATATCGGACATTTTAGGTGTCCAGTATTCTCTGAATTTTTTTTTACCAGACAGGACGCGAAAATATCGGACTGTCCAGGTGAATACCGGACACCTGGCAACCCTACTGATGTAACTAAAAGTTTAGTGTTAGTGTTGTTATTACAAATTTTACAAGTGTTGCCTTCTATGATATTACTTGGATAATGTTGTATTCAGTTAATTATTTCTAAAAATTAATTACTTTTGTGGCAGGGCATAGCCCTGTACTGGCCCTTTAAGGGGTTGAGACTTGGAGTCAGGAGGAAGCCCAGCTGAGGCAGCTAACAAGGGCCCAGCTGGAGGCCATATAGAGCAGCTCCTGGGAGGGGGAGGAGGAGGAGGAGGAGACGGACCTGCATGCCTGCAACGAGAGAGGCTTCAGCCTAGCAAACCCAGGCTACCCAGCCTGAGGCCCTAGGGGCAGCAAGGAGACAGTCATGGAGGGCAGGGCTCACATGGAGGCTGCTCTAAAAGGCCAGGCTGCAAGGAGGCAGCCGCGGTAGGCTGGCGGAGTTTGAGCCAGGGAAGCCCCAGGCCATAAGTCCACAAGGTAGGGTTGCAGGAGGCAACCGGGCAGGCAGAGTAGGAGAAGAACTGGGGGCCCTAGGGAGTAGGAAGGACCCTGGAGGAGGAGCAGAGGAAGAACAATGACTCCCCCCCGGAAGGGAGCACAGACCTAGACTGGAGTGGTCACTGCCGGAGGGCAGTGGCCTGAAGAGAACACCTCACCCAAAGGGGGCATGTCAGTGTCAGAGCAGACAGTTACCTCCCCAAAGGCCACCCTGAGGGAAAAAGCCGTGAAAGTGAGTCAAACCCGCTACACTACGTTGTGTAAAAAACAAAGCAGCATCTTTTTTACAGCACTTGCCCCTGCCCCTTCCACCCGAGGCCCTGCCCCTTCCGGGTCAACCTGCGACCACTTCAGAAATTTGTGAAGTGGCCCCCCTTCAAAATGCCACCTCTGGTCTAGATCATCCATCCCTGGCAGGTGTCTGTCTAACCTACTCTTAAATATCTCCAGAGAATGGAGATTCCACAACCTCCCTAGGCAACTTATTCCAGTGTTTAACCACTGAAGTTTTTCCCAGTGTCCAACCTAAACCTCCCTTGCTGCAGTTTAACCCCATTACTTCTTGTCCTATGCTCAGAGACCAAGGACAACAATTTTTCTCCCTCCTCCTTGTGACACCCTTTTAGATACCTGAAAACCACTATCATATTCCCTCTCAGTCTTCTCCTTTCTAAACTAAATAAGCTCAATTCTTTCAGTCTTCCTTCATAGGTCATGTGTTCTAGACCTTTAATCATTCTTGTTACTCTTCTCTGGATCTTCTCCAATTTCTCCATCTTTCTTGAAATGTGGTGCCCAGAACTGGACATAATCCTCCAACTGAGACCTTATCAACATAGTGTAGAGTGAAAGAATGACTTCTTGTGTCTCGCTCATAACACTCTTGTCAATGCATCCCAGAATCATGGTTGCTTTTTTTGCAACAGTGTCACGCTGTTGACTCATATTTAGCTTATGCTCCACTATGACCCCTAGTTCCCTTTCTGCAGTACTCCTTCCTAGACAGTCACTTCCCATTCTTTATGCGTGTAATTGATTGTTCCTTCCTATGTGGAGTAGTTTGCATTTGTCTTTATTAAACTTCATCCTATTTACCTCAGACCATTTATGCAGTTTGTCCAGATCATTTTCAATTATGATCCTATCCTCCAAAACAGTTGCAACCCCTCCCAGCTTGATGGTATCTGCAAACTGAATAAGCATACTCTCTATGCCATCATCTATATCATTGATGATGATATTGAATAGAACCGGTCCCAAAACAGACCACTGTGGAACCCTACTTGTGTTATGTCCTTTCAGCAAGACTGTGAACTGTTAATAACTACTCTCTGAGGGTACGTCTACACTACAGCGCTAGTTCGAACTAACTTAGTTCGAATTAGTTAATTCGAACTAAGCTAGTTCGAACTAACGCATCTAGAACTAAAAACTAGTTCGAACTAGCGTTTTGCTAGTTCGAACTAGTAAGTCCACATTGAGTGGACTCTGAACAGGGCTTAAGGATGGCCAGAAGCAGTGCCGGCAGGGCATAAAAGGAGGACTTAGAGCATGGAGATGCTGTCTCAGGCTAGCCGAGGGCTGCGCTTAAAGGGTCCCGACCCCCACCCCGGACACACAGTTCTAAGGGGTGCCCCGCTTGCAAAGAAGTTCTGGCTTGGAGTGCCCTGAGTGCCCACACTGGGCACATCACACCACTCGGCCATCAGCCCGGCTGCACTTGCCGCAGGCTGCCATCTGGGGAGAGGGGGCAATTGGGGGGCTGCAGGAGAGCTTCCACCCCCAGAAGCCTGCAGAGCCAGCCCAGTCCTCCCCATCGGGGGCTCGTACCCCATTCCTCCCTCACCTCCTTCCACTTACCCTTCCCTAGCCCCCCTTCTTATTGATGTACAAAATAAAGATAACGTTTCTTCCAACATTGACTCTGTCTTTATTGAACAAAACTGGGGGAGACTGGGAAAAGGAGGTGGGAGAGGGGAAGAGAAAGGCTGGGAGAGGGGAGGGCAACTAACATGATCAGGGGTTGGGAACAGGTCCCAGATGAAGAAAGGCTACAGAGACTGGGACTGTTCAGCTTAGAAAAGAGGAGACGGAGGGGGGACAGGATAGAGGTCTCTAAAAGCAGGGGTTGGGTGGAGAGGGTGCATTCAGAAAAGTTCTTCCTGAGTTCCCATAAAGAAGGACTAGAGGACACCAAAGGAAAGGACTGGGTAGCAGGCTTGAAACTAGTAAGAGAAAGTTGTTCTTCTTGCCAAAGCAAATAGTTAACCTGTGGAACTCCTTGCTGCAGGAGGCTGTGAAGGCTAGAACTAGAACAGAGTTGAAAGGGAAGTGAGATCAAGTGATGGAGGTTGGGTCCATGGAGTCCTATTAGCCAGAGGGTAGGAGTGGTGTCCCTGCCCAAAGTTTGTGGAAGGCTGGAGAGGGATGGCACGAGACAAATGGCTTGGTCATTGTCCTCGGTCCATCCCCTCCAGGGTCCCTAGGGTTGACCGCTGTTGGCAGACAGGCTACTGGGCTAGATGGACCTTTGGTCTGACCCAGGACGGCCATTGTAAGCTCAGGGCTCAGGGTCGGGGGTCTCAGTGGACCCCCTTGATTTTCATGCACACCTGGTCCTGGGTGGCCAGGCTGGCAGCTCTCCTGCCCTAGCCGGCCACTTTCCTGTGCCTAGTGCGGAGATCGTGGACGAGGTCCACGATGTCCGCACTAGCCCAGGAAGGTGCCCGCCTCTTGCGGTCCAGGGCAAGCTCCCGGGAGCCGCCAGCCTGGTCCCGGCAAGAGGGGGTGGGCTGGGGGGCATCGGGTGGGTGGCTCTGTGCCGTGCCAGGTGCAGGGTCTGCTAGCTGGGTGCTGGCAGGCTTGCACCTGGCACGGGCACCGTAGCCAGCCCGTGCCCCTTTAAGGGGTCCGGGGCCGGGAGGGGGGCATAGAGTTTCCCTGGTGTTGGCCAGAGTGGCCACCAGGGAAACCTGGGGAGGGCTAGCCTCCCACTAGTTCGAACTAAAGGGCTACACAGCCCTTAGTTCGAACTAGCTAGTTCGAACTAGGCGTTAGTCCTCGTAAAATGAGGTTTTCCTAGTTCGAACTAAGCGCTCCGCTAGTTCGATTCAAATTCGAACTAGCGGAGCGCTAGTGTAGCACCTATTAAAGTTAGTTCGAACTAACGTCCGTTAGTTCGAACTAACTTTGTAGTGTAGACATACCCTGAGAATGGTTATCCAGCCAGTTATGCACCTACCTTATAGTAGTACATGTATATATGGCCCCCACCCCACACTCTCACCCTCTTTGAACTAGGAAAAAAAGCTTTACTGCTGTTAAAGGTGATATTCCAGACTTTGAGATGCAAGGCTTTTGCCCACCCAGTGTTGTATCTGGGAGTACCAGTCTATATGTCTTAATTTATGATTGCCTTGCACAGGGACAATCACCACTAGGTACCCCAGAAAGAACTCAGGTCTCAGGCAGACTGGGAGCAACGAAAAGCCATGAACCTCCCAAACTGGTGCTCAAAGGAAGCTGGTGTAAGTCAAAGTGGGCTCAAGGAAAACTATACAGACTTTTATGGTGCCAGATGTGGTTAAGCTAGCACACTCTGCCTTAATGCTGAGAACTTACCCTGCTTGCTTCAACTTGATGTAACCGGTAGGACTCCCCAGTACTCTCATTAACTAAATCAAACTGATGACGATATGCTACACAGATCATATTGTCATTGTCTCCAGTCGGTCCATCCACCAGAGTCATGATCACTGGAGGGTCAGAGAGACAAATCTCCTGTAACAGAAATGACGTTACATTAAGATGGAAATAAATTGAAGGAATTATTCTACTTTTCATACTCTCACTATAAATTGTTTGTACTGCAGGTGATGCCCAGGGAGCTGCGCTAGGGGGTAGACAGGCTGTACACAGACCTGTTTCTCCGGCAAACAAGAACCAAATTTAAAAAAGCGGAAGATTTTTGTTTCAGCACATAGAGTGGGATTTCCCATCACTGCTGTTGGGCCTCTCAACTGAACCAAACATGGCATTTAGAAAGGCAAGATATGTGCCCTTCCATGACCAGGTGTCTCCTGCCCAGTGTGAGAGAAGATAATTGTTAATGAATGATCTGTCTCAAGCATACCCTGATGTACTGGAATTCCTCTACTGGTGAGTCAGACAGCGGTGACATCAAAGAGATGCTGGTTAAACTGTTGCCTTGATTGTTTTTCTTTGTGATGAGGAGCAGTTTGTTCCGAATAGCTGCAACAATTCTTAGTTCACTGCTATGGTGTGTATTAATGGCATACAAATGACAGCCTAAGGAGATAATGCAAATGAATAATTTTGTCTTGAAGTGGACAATTCAATGCATAGGCTTGCACCCAAGGCAGTATGCATCTCAAGCCTACCCCATAATATTCTGTTGCTGTCCATCTAGAAATGTCCTCAGTTTTTCCAATAGAACTCAAAAATAAGGTGCAACTCCTTGCTATTCCCAGAACTACGAATTTACACAATTCTACCAATGCACCAAGTCTGACAGGCAACATTGCCCAGTTATTCCAGTCCTGGGCCTCCACACATAGCTATGCCAGAGTCCTTCAATCCTTCTTGAAATATATCTATTCTGCCTCAGAACTTCTCCCAGATAAAAACGAAAAAGTCATGTGGTATTTTTGTGAAGTGCACAAATGGAAACTGGGATTAGCCCAAATTTATTTTCACATACAATCTAAACTCAGGATTTCAACGCACTGCCCAGAGGGGGAAGACTAAGTATCAGTTGCTCTAACATCTACAGGGGAGCCAATGGGACCTTTGGCAGCTTCTAGTCCAGCACCCTAACTGGGTCTTTTGGTAAATGAGACTCAAATTACCTTTTGTTTTCTCAAGTTTGTTTTCTCTGCAATCATATTTGCTCTTTGCCATCTGCTTTACTTCCACCTCATTTTGTACAGCACTCATCCTGAAGACAAGGAGACGAGAGTCCTTCCCTGTTAGGGACAGGGGAGAGTCAGGGAATTAACAAATTAAAAAACAGAACAAATGTCAAATCTGCACATACATCACAACATTTATGAAGATAAGAGGCAACTCTCTCTAGTCTTCTTTGGAGATGAGTGGGAATATGCTTGGAAGGAAAACAATGCCTGTGAATCCTGCTTACATTATGCAGCTCTGCTACCAGATTAAGAGTGCCTGAGCTGATAAGCAAACTGTCATGGTATGAAATTAAATCTGAAACATGGTAGCCAATACAAGAAATAAAAGAATTCCTTCAAATCAATAGCATGGGTTTCCCTCCACCTAGTTCCATAATAGAAAACAAAGTAATGGAAAAGGAGGTGAGAAAACGAGACCAGGATTATTATAACATAATGAAAATCAACGAAGAACTAATGCAAATTACCGCACAAGATCAAAGCATTACCCCTCTGTTTGGAAATAATCCAAGTGAGTCTAAATTTACTGGATCAATGGCGGGTGATCTTAAAATGTGATAATTTAAACAAATTTATGCCAAAGGGGTCATATTCCCACTGCAGAAATGAAAACAACACTCACTGCCAATGCTAAAATCTTCAGTCCCCAACACCTGTCATAAGATGTTTGAAGATCATGTATATAGAAGGAAAAGCAGTAGATTAAAAAAAAAAAAGCGCCCCACTGCACTTTGAACCAACTACAATGGTTATTTAGCCTATGGCAGCTGTGGCTCTTCAGAATACTGTCAGTATCAGAAACAAAAAACAGGACTGTGTAGCACTTTAAAGACTAACAAGATGGTTTATTAGGTGATGAGCTTTCATGGGTCAGACCCACTTCCTCAGATCAAATAGTGGAAGAAAATTGTCACAACTATATATACCAAAGGATACAATTAAAAAAATGAACACATATGAAAAGGACAAATCAAATTTCAGAACAGAAGGTGGATGGGTGAGGGGAGAGGTAAATGTCTGTGAGCTAATGATATTAGAGGTGATAATTGGGGAAGCTATCTTTGTAATGGATAAGATAATTAAAGTAACGGGAGTTCTCACCCACAATTATTTCCAGTTTGAGAACAACTTATACCTCCAGATCAGCGGCACAGCCATGGGTATACGCATGGCCCCACAGTCTGCTAATATCTTTATGGCTGACCTAGAACGTTTCCTCAACTACCGTCCCCTTTTACCTCTTCTCTACTTACGCTACATCGATGACATCTTTATGATCTGGACACATGGCCAAGAAACACTGGAGACATTCCACAGAGATTTTAACAACCTATACCCCACCATCAATCTCAGCCTGGACCATTCTACATGAGAGATCCATTTCCTGGACACCACAGTACAAATCAGCAATGGAAAATTAGACACCACTCTCTATAGAAAACCTACTGACTCATACAGTTACCTACATGCTTCCAGCTCCCATCCAGAACATACCATACGATGCATCATCTATAGCCAAGCCCTTCAATACAACCGCATCTGCTCTAATCCCACTGACAGAGACCAGAAACTTCAGGATCTCTATCAAGCATTTATAAACCTCAACTACCCACCCGGAGAAATAAAAAAGCAAATTGAAAGAGCCAGACGAATACCTAGAAACCATCTACTTCAAGACAGACCCAAGAAAACCAACAATAGAACACCACTTGTCATCACCTACAGCCCCCAACTTAAACCTGTCCAACACGTTATCAATAAACTACAGCCTATACTGGAACAGGATACTAAACTCTGAGAGGCTCTGGGAGACAGACCCATAGTCTCCTATAGACAACCACCTAACCTCAAGATGATTCTTACCAACAACCACAGGAAATACCACACTAATACCAACCCTGGTACCTTCCCTTGCAACAAGCCCCGTTGCCAGTTTTGGCCACATATTCACTCTGCTGATGCCATTATTGGACCTAACCAAGTGAGTTATAAGATAAGAACACATATTCCCTGCGCATCCAGAAATATAATTTATGCTATCATGTGCCAAAAGTGTCTGTCTGCTATGTACATCGGACAAACGTCTCAGACACTTCGCCAAAGGATCAATGCCCACAAAACAGATATTAGACAGGATCACAAAGGAAAAACAGTTTCTTGCCATTTCAACCAGAAAGGACATTGTCTCAACAACTTGATTACCTGCATCCTGCTTCAAAGGCCTTTTAAGACTATACATGAAAGAGAATCCTTTGAACTGTCATTCATGCTTAAATTCGACACTTTACGCCTAAGTTTGAATAAAGACTTTAATTATCTTACCCATTACAAAGACAGCTTCCCCAATTATCACCTCTAATATCATTAGCTCACAAACATTTACCTCCCCTCCCCCCTATTTCCCTTCTGTTCTGAAATTTGATTTGTCCTTTTCATATGTGTTCATTTTTTTAATTGTATCCTTTGGTATAAATGGTTGTGACAATTTTCTTCCACCATTTGATCTGAGGAAGTGGGTCTGGCCCACGAAAGCTCATCACCTAATAAACCATCTTGTTAGTCTTTAAAGTGCTGCATAGTCCTGTTTTTTGTTTCAGCTACACCAGACTAACACGGCTACATTTCTATCACTGTCAGTATCAGAATACTATGATGCTTACCAGTTCCAATTAAGTGGTAATCGGCTCCTCATCTGCTGTGGGAAGGGGGCTGCTCCAGCCCCACTGCAGACAATGGTTGTTCTTGTCCCGAGCAGCCCCTGCCTGTGGGGAATCCAGGGGGCCCTGCAGGCAGGGACTGTCCAGTGTCCAGAGAAGCCTCTCTCCATGGGGAGTCCAACTGACTATGGACAGGTGCTACTCTAGGGGGGCTGGGAGCAGGCAGCAGCTCCAGTGTGACCTATCATTAACTGGTTAACTGATTAATGGGAATTTACATCCCTAATGAGATGTACTGCAACTGCATTTTTTGAAGTTACTGCAAAACTATCAACTGTCCTCCATTTCCACAAGCCAGAATGACAATACTGAACAACCATGACAGTTACAGGGTGCAGAAGACCATGTCAGTAGCCCTCAGTACCACTGCTTGCAAGGTATATTTAACATGGAGATCAATGGGTCTGGGCTATTTTATATTTTAAGCTACTGAGAAATGTATATGTCAATACCATGATGACAATGCCTACATTATGTAAACAATACCTAATAATAATTGCCAAATGAGACCACTTCCCAACCTGCTTACAAAGGGCCTGATCCAATTTAAACTTTAAGCTAGGATTGGGCCCAAAGCAAGCTGCTGACATTACCCAAGAAGACTCAGTTAACATTTAGTCACCTTTCAAAAATATAAGGGACCAATCAGTAAAAGCCCCACTGCCTGGTAGAGGCGATCTTTGAAGAAAATTGGAGAGACTTTGAATTGACTTCTTCTGACACCAGCACTTTCTCACACTGGATGTGGGGTCTTTAGCACAGGTTTCACTTTGTGTGTCAGAATTACTCAGAAATGTGTTGTCACAGCTAACTCCATTCAGGTGTAGGCAATGTGCAGTCGAAAGACAAAAGAACAAATGCCTTGAAACTGGAAGTCAAAACATCTCACCTCTTCACAGAGCTCACAAAAGGCTTGTTAACCCAGACACACAAGTCATAACAATCCTATTTGGAGACAGAGGATACATCCTGCCTCGCTGTGGATGCACCAAGTGTTTTCATGTGGCATCTTAACATTCTGTTTAAATCATCAACTGCTTAGATGAGGAAGACGCACAAAGAGTCTGTCCATCATTCACACCGGAGTGACATGGTGATTTCACTGCCGTGGTAACAGACCTGATCTCTCTGTGGGCTCTTGTGGAGCAGCAGGGATCCTGGGCCGGTCTCTTGGAGGGAGAGGCCAGGAGTGCCTCTATTTTAGTGGTTCTCAACTTTTTTGGCCTTTGGACCACCTGGCTCAATGTAAACCTTTCTGCGGAACCCTAGTTGCTAATGGAAACTCACTGTTAATTACATAATTACGCCTGAGCCATTTTGCTAGTGCTGCAGCTGGGGAGAACGGTTTAATTTAAATTATTAAACAGATTAAGTGTTTTAACTTTCTCATGCTAGTTCATCAAATTTGATTTTAAATAAAGTAAAATATTAATTTATGTCCGATACAAAAGATTTCAATGTTTTCTTTACTTATGGCAGGGAACCTTTTTTAGGTCGGGGCCATTGATCCACAGATAAAGCAGTTGGGGACCACATAAGTGAAAAGCAAAAGAACACCTCCCAAAACCCCCAACCCTCACTGAGATGGCCCCCAACTGAAAATCCTCTGGTGTTCCAGCTCCAATGGGTGAGGAGGGTAAGTGACATAGAGGAGTGATGTTCAGGTCTTCCTATAGGTCAGATTTACTTTTCTGGTGGATTTTATGGACCCCCTAAATTCTGGGGTGGGGACAACAATGAGGGGTTCAGTGCGTGTGACAAGGCTGCCAGTGAGTGGAACAGGAATGGGGTGCAGGATCTGGGAGAAAGTGGGGGGCAGAGGAGGGAGAGGTTGAGAGGTCTGGATGTATGGCAGGGTGTAGAAGCAGTCTGGGAGGCGGGTGTGTGACCAGGAGGAAGGGTGCAGGAGCAACTGTGGATTCAGGAGCCAACTGTGGGTAGGGTGCCTGGCCAGGAGGGAGGGTGACTGGCCAAGAGGGAGTGTGCAGCAATGGACTACGGGTAGGTGTCTGTCCAGGAGGGGAGGGTGCAAAGTCTGTCCAGCAGGGGTAGTGTCTGGCCAAGAGGGATGGTGCAGGAGCAGACTTGGGATAAGGGTTGTACCTCCCTGGTCTGGCACCCTCTGGACCTCACTGGTCCCAGATGCGGTATGTACATGATTCTGGAGGGGGTACCCGAAAGGAGTTTTGTTTGCATGACGTGCCGCCTGATAGAGCTGATGGAAAAAAAGATCTGAGGACTGGAGATGCAGGTGGAAACTCTGGTCGAGTTTAGAAGGGGGTTTGAGCAGATGATGGAGCAAAGGCATGATGTGGCTGAAGGGAAAGGTTAGATATGCAGATGGAAGCAGGATCAAGGGCCTCAGAGGGGGGACTGCTGGGCGAAGAAAATGGACAGTGGAAGCATGTGACTAAGAGAACCAGGCAGAGGAAAAGATGGGTCAGTGAAGGAAAAATAGAGCTCAAGAACAGGTATGTGGAGCTGGAGAATGAAGAAGGGGTACAGCAGGTAGATAATGAAGATAGAAGGGTAAGGAAGAAGAGAAGAGTGGCTAGTCCCATAGATAAAGGGGAAGAGTTAATGGAGACAACACCAATAATGAGCATCAGGAGGATACAGGATGGGTTAAAGAGGGAAAACAGGAATGGCAAGGACTTGCAGCCAGAGAAGGCAGGAGATGGACCAGAGAATCGCACTTTCACTAGGAAAAGGCAGGTCTACGTGATTGGGGACTCCTTATTGAGAAAAATAGATAGGCCTGTAACCAGAGCTGATCCAGAGATTAGAAGGGTGTGCTGTCTGCCAGGTGCTAAGATACGGGATGTGGAATGAGGTTGAAGAGGATTATTAAGGGAGCAGGAAGGAATCCATTGATCATCCTTCATGTAGGAACAAATGATACGGCTAGATTCTCGCTGGAACGAATTAAGGGAGACTATGCTAGGCTGGGGAGGACGCTCAAGGAAACTGAGGCTCAGATGATCTTTAGTGGGATTCTGCCTGTTCCTAGAGAAGGGCAACTAAGATGTGACAGGATTATGATGATCAATAGGTGGCTTAGGCAGTGGTGCTATAAGGAGGGCTTTGGGATGTATGGTCACTGGGAGGCATTTATGGACAGAGGACTGTTCTCTCGGGATGGACTTCACCTAAGTAGGGAGGGAAATAGACTTCTAGGATGGAGGCTGGCTCAAATGATTCAGAGAGATTTAAACTAGGAACTTGGGGGAGATGGTTGGGAGATGTCTAGGTAATCTCTACACTGGATTTTAAAACTGAGAGGGAGGAAAACGAAGAAAGAAAGGATATAGCTGGGGATAGGAAAATGTACATGAAAAAGGGTAGTGTGGATACTAGTCTAATAGGTCATATTGGAGGTACAATGTCCGTGCCAAATAGGGTAAAGAATGTGAGTGAGGCCAAACAGCAAAAATTAAGATGTTTGTACACCAATGCGAAGAGCCTAGGTAACAAAATGGAGGAACTAGAGCTATTGGTCCAGGAAGTGAACCCAGATATTATAGGGATAACAGAAACATGGTGGAATACAAGGCATGACTGGAGTACAGGTATTGAAGGGTATGTGCTGTTTAGGAAAGACAGAAATAAGGGTAAAGGTGGTGGAGCCGCATTGTATATCAAAGGTGAGGTAGATTGTAAAGAAATAAAAAGTGATGGAATGGAGAAGACAGAGTCTGTTTGGGCAAAAATCACATTGGAAAAAAAAACTATCAGATCCTCCCCTGGGATAGTGGTTGGGGTGTATTACAGGCCACCAGGATCCAATCTGGATATGGATAGAGATCTCTTTAATGTTTTTAATGAAGTAAATACTTATGGAAACTGCGTAATCATGGGAGATTTCAACTTTCCAGATATTGACTGGAGAACAAGTGCTAGTAATAATAATAGGGCTCAGATTTTCCTAGATGTGATAGCTGATGAATTCCTTTATCAAGTAGTTGCTGAACCAACAAGGGAGGATGCTATTTTAGATTTGATTTTGGTGAGTAGCGAGGACCTCATAGATGAAATGGTTGTAAGGGACAACCTTGGCTCGAGTGATCATGAGTTAATTCAGTTCAAATTAAATGGAAGGATAAACAAAAATAAATCTGAGACTAGGGTTTTTGATTTCAAAAGGGCTAACTTTAATAAATTAAGGAAATTAGTTAGGGAAGTTGATTGGACTAAAGAAATTATGGATCTTGAGGTGGAGGAGGCCTGGAATTATTTTAAGTTAAAGTTGCAGAAGCTGTCAGAAGCCTGTATCCCAAGAAAAGGGAAAAAATTTATAGGCAGATGTGTTAGACCAAGCTGGATGAACAAGCATCTCAGAGAGGTGATTAAGAAAAAGCAGAAAGCATATAAGGAGTGGAAAATGGGAGGGATCAGTAAAGAAAGCTACCTTATTGAGGTTAGAGCATGTAGGGACAAAGTGAGAGAGGCTAAAAGTCAGGTAGAGTTGGACCTTACAAAGGGAATTAAAACCAATAGTAAAAGGTTTTATAGCCATATAAATAGGAAAAAAACAAAAAAAGAAGAAGTAGGACCACTAATTACTAAGGATGGAGTGGAGGATAAGAATAATCTAGGAATGGCCCAATATCTAAACAAATACTTTGCTTCAGTCTTTAATGAGGCTAATGAAGAGCTTAGGGATAATGGTAACATAACAAATGGGACTAAGGATAAGGAGGTAGATATTACCATATCTGAGGTAAAAGCCAAACTTGAACAGCTTAATGGGAGTAAATCAGGGGGCCCAGATAATCTTCATCCAAGAATATTAAAGGAACTGGCACATGAAATTGCAAGTCCATTAGCAAAAATTTGTAATAAATCTCTAAACTCAGGGGTTGTACCATTTGACTGGAGAATTGCTAATATAGTTCCTATTTTTAAGAAAGGGGGAAAAAAAGCGACCCGGGTAACTATAGGCCTGTTAGTTTGACATCTGCAGTATGCAAGATCTTGGAAAAAATTTTGAAGGAGAAAGTAGTTAGAGACATTGAGGCTAATGGCAATTGGGACAAATTACAACATGGTTTTACAAAAGGTAGATCGTGCCAAACCAACCTGATCTCCTTTTTTGAGAAAGTAACAGATTTTTTAGATAAAGGAAATGCAGTGGATCTAATCTACCTCAACTTTAGTAAGGCATTTGATACAGTACCACATGGGGAATTATTGGTTAAATTGGAAAAGATAGGGATTAATATGAAAGTTGAGAGGTAGATAAGCAACTGGTTAAAGGGGAGACTACAGTGAGTCATACTGAAAGGTGAACTCTTAGGTTGGAGAAAGGTTACTAGCGGAGTTCCTCAGGGATCAGTTTTGGGGCCAATTTTATTTAATCTTTTTATCACTGACCTGGGCACCAAAAGTGGAATTGTCCTGATAAAATTTGCAGATGACACAAAGTTGGGAGCTATTGCCAATTCAGAAAAGGATCAGGATATCATACAGGAAGATCTGGATGACCTTGTAAATTGGAGTGATAGCAATAGGATGAAATTTAATAGTGAGAAGTGTAAGGTTATGCATTTAGGGATTAATAACAAGAATTTTAGTTATAAGCTGGGGACACATCAGTTGGAAGTAACAGAGGAGGAGAAGGACCTCGGAGTCCTGGTTGATTATAGGATGACTATGAGCTGCCATTGTGACATGGCCGTGAAAAAGGCTAATACGGTCTTGGGAATGTATTAGGCGAGGTATTTCCAGTAGGGATAAGGAGGTGTTAGTGCCATTATACAAGCATTGGTGAGACCCCATTTGGAATACTGTGTGCAGTTCTGGTCTCCCATGTTTAAGAAGGATGAATTCAAACTGGAACAGGTACAAAGAAGGGCCACTAGGATGATCCGAGGAATGGAAAAACCTGTCTTATGAAAGGAGACTCAAGGAGCTTGGCTTGTTTACTTTAACCAAATGAAGGCTGAGAGGGGACATGATTGCACTCTTTAAATATATTAGAGGGATAAATACTAGGGAGGGAGAGGAATTATTTAAGCTTAATACCAATGTGGACACAAGAACAAATGGATATAAGCTGGCTAGTAGGAAGTTTAGCCTTGAGATTAGACGAAGGTTTCTAACCATTAGAGGAGTGAGGTTCTGGAACGGCCTTCCAAGGGAAGTAGTGGGGGCAAAAGATCTATCTGGCTTCAAGATTAAACTAGATGGGTTTATGAAGGGGATGGTTTGATGAGATAACATGATCTTGGTAACTAATTGACCATTCATTATCAGTGGTAAATAGGTCAACGGAGGGATGAAAGGAGTTACTATAGAGAACTTTCTGGGTGTCTGGCTGGTGAGTCTTGCCCACATGCTCAGGGTTTAGCTGATCGCCATATTTGGGGTCGGAAACGAATTTTCCTCCAGGGTAGATTGGCAGAGGCCCTGGAGGTTTTTCGCCTTCCTCTGTAGCATGGGGTACAGATCACAGCTGGAGGATTCTCTGCATCTTGGGGCCTTCAAAGTATTTGAAGGCTTCAATATCTGAGATATAGGTGAGAGGATTACTCTAGGAGTGGGTGGCTGAGATTCTGTGGCCTGCACTGTGCAGGGGGTCAGACTAGATGATCATAATGGTCCCTTCTGACCTTAAAGTCTATGAGTCTATGTAAATGTGTGCCTTAGCAACCTCACTAAGGCCTCTGACCAGCAACCACAACTCTTACACAAAACAAGCATTCACAAATCCTTAAATCCGCAGGCATAACCAACCAAGCAATGCTTATGCATCCAGCTATTACTATTATAGTTAGAGGTACTATAGATATCTATTCCAGGAGACTAATGACATGAAGTTTAGACAGAAGATTAAACACCAATAATAGCGGTGTAGGTTGGGTTAAATCTTGTTGAAGCTCATGAATGGAACAGTTCTGCCTTCATTTCAGGTAGTAGAAACAGTGAAGTTTCTTTATAAAATCAAAATGTTCTCTGCCCAAAACGGCACATCCAAGGCACTCAGATTTGAAATATATGGATAGAGGGCTTTGTTGGGTATTATGTGACTAGGGAAGTGAAAAAGAGAGAGAGAGGGAGGTTTAGTTCTCCTTGTTTCAGGGAAAGTTGTAGAAAATTATCAAAAGCTGAAAACTAGAGATGAAATCCTGTCCTGCTTTAAGTCATTGGCAAAACTCAAATACACCAAGACTTGTATTTAATGAGCCGTCTCTGAATGGAAATGCTTAGGTTACTAATTCACCAGCCACAAGAGAGTAGGTAATATATGGCATGAATAATTACAAAAAATATATGGCCCTGAAATAGATTTTTTTATCTGCTGCATTTTAAAATTTTCTTCTGTATGAAAATCCCCTTTCAAAACAAAGCTATATCACATCTAAACCCTATCCAAGATCTATTTCCATCTCATCCTTGCCCAGTTGACTAGAGGTTATAAGCTGAATAAAAAAAGAAACCTGCTGAATAAAAAAAAACAAAACGCTTTTTAAAAAAAATATACCAACTAATTTTAATTTTTTTTGGCTAATGCAGAGTAGGTTTTTCTGAACTGCTACTTTCATAGGAAGATGTGTGTTTTCATAGCAACAAAGATAACTACCAGCTATAAATTAAAAAAAAAGAAAAAAGATTCCTCTTGTCCTCAGGGATTCTTTATTCAACAGAGCAGAATGCTAACTGAAATAAAATCCACAATAACAGAGACCTGGACAACATGGCACAACACTTAGGTCACTTTGATATAACTTTAGGGCATTATAAAGTAAGATTAACTTTAGAAATTAGTTAAATGGATATGCCTGTATTATTCCTAAACATATATATGACAAAGCAATATGAAGGTATGTCTACACAGCAGCGTTATTTCGGAATAACTGAGTTATTTCAAAATAACACAGTGTGGATCTACACAGCAAGCCATTATTTTGAAATAATGTCGAGCTGGAGGACTTCTTACTCCCACTCCTGTAACCCTAATTTCACGAGAAGTAAGGGAAGTTGAAGGAGGAGTGTATTTCCTTCAACTTCCTGCTATATAGACAGCATCAAAAGCCAAACTGGGCTATTTCGACATCAGCTACACAACTGATGTAGCGGAAGTTGCGTATCTTAATTCAACTTTTGCCCTGCAATGACTTTAGAAATGTACCTCATTAAGCCCTAGCTGGCTTTACATCTTTCTATATACTTTCACCATATAAAAATGAAATACTAAAGAGGCAACTATGACTCTATTATGCCTTTGAACTGTAACGTCTGTTGGTAAATTTACACTGGATATAATACAGGCAGGCAGTCCCTGGGTTACGTACAAGATAGGGACTGTAGGTTTGTTCTTAAGTTGAATCTGTATGTAAGTCGGAACTGGCGTCCAGATTCAGCGGCTGCTGAAACTGACCGCCAGTTCTGACTTACATACAGAATCAACTTAAGAACCCCAGGCGTCCCCAAGTCAGCTGCTGCTGAAACTGATCAGCAGCTGATTCCAGGAAGCCCGGGGCAGAGCAACTCTGCCTCGGGCTTCCTGTAGTCAGCGCTGGTCAGTTTCAGCAGAAGCTGACTTGGGGACGCCTGGGGCAGAGCAGTTGGGGTCCTGCTGGGTTGCTCCAGTAGCTCCGCTCCTCGGTGCTACTGGACCAACCCAGCAGCACCCCATCTGCTCTGCCCCAGGCGTCCTGATTCAGCCGCTGCTGAAACTGACCAGCAGCGGCTGAATCAGGACCTGGGGCAGAGCAGCTGGGGTGCTGCCGGATTGGTCCAGTAGTGCCCAGAGCGGCGCTGCAGGACCAATCGGCAGCGCCCCAGCTGCTCTGCCCCAGGGTCCAAAACAAAAGCCTGGTCTGCTGGGGGGGGGCACACTAGCTGCACCCTCCCCCCCCCAGCAGACCAGGGACACGGGGAGCAGAGCCGCAGCGGCAGCGGGGTGCCGTGCCTCTGAGGCTTTGCTCTGGCAAAGTCTCAGAGGCGCGGGACCCGCCGTGGCTGCCGCTTCAGTCCCGGTGCCTGTGGTCTGCTGGGGACCGTCCCCAGCAGACCACAGGCACCGGGACTGAAGCTGCAGCCGCGGAGGGTTCCCACGCTTCTGAGGCTTTGCTCTGGCAAAGCCTCAGAAGCGCGGGAACCCGCCCGGTGCCCCTGGTCTGCTGGAGACGGTCTCCAGCAGACCAGGGGCACCGGAGCAGCTTACGAACGGGGCTTTCTCGCCCCGGAGCTCGCAGGTAGCAATCCGCCACCTCGATCTCCGGGGCGAGAAAGCCCCGTTCGCAAGTGCGGATCCGACATAAGTCGGATCCGCTTAAGTCGGGGACTGCCTGTATAATAAAATCATAGAATCACTTGTGGTATGAAGCACTTTCCACTGTATATCGAATCCCATTAATATTTATTTATTATAAGATTATGGACTGAAGAGCTCAGTAAGAATTTTGTCATAACATTAAAAGGCATGATTACTCCATTCTTTCTTATAATTGACAGAAACTAAGTAAATGTATCGATTTCATGACAAAGCTGGATTAAAATAAAGATGAGCTGTAGTTAAGCTACTGCCAAGAAGTTGTTCCTACTTTAATATTAATTCTATAGAAAATATTTTAACTTTGCAGTTTAGCAGGTATAAGAACTACAGAAACCAAGCCCCTCCTACTCTTGAGTTCCCTTGTTTCCTGACCAGTGCAACTGGAATGGGGGACCATTCTAATAAGTCTTCAGGCCTGTACAATAGTGCGAGGACTACTGCTCATTGAAGTGAGTAGATTGCCTGCAAGAATAAGGCAAGCAGGATTTGGTCAATGCTAGCAACAAGCAGGGATTACTTAAAACTAAGAGGATTTCCTCATCAAAGGAAAAGCAGTTTCTGCTGTGTTATAGATTTGGTGGCGTACATTCACGCTTCTAGGAGCTCCAAAGTCATGTATAAATGCAATGACTGTCTCATAACTTCAGTTATTTGGACTTTGTCTTCCACCAGTAATGACTAGTAAACGTGTTCACATACTTCTGGATTGGAAATAGTCAAATAAATTCATCTGGGTATGGATGCAAGAAGGCAGTGAAAGGTGAGAGACCCAGGCAGGCGAGCTAACAGATTTGCCAGGCACCAGGGCAAGTGTGGGAGGGAGGCCAGCTCTATCCATACTCCTGGAAGGGCCGAGGCCTTGAGTGGAAGGGGAAGGGCCAGAGCAGCCAGTCCTCAGTGGCAGTTGCCTGGGGCAGTTGCCTTCTTTGCCCCGTGGCCCTTCCCCACCCCCACCTCCCCAACAGTGGGCCTGGATCCAGGAATAAATACAGTAGAAATGGGGGAGGGGCTTTTAAAAGAGAATTAGTAACAAAGAGCATTCTGAAAGGGCAAGAGCATAAATTGCTGCCTTTTACTGAGATATAAGTAGAGTAATAGTGTGCCAGCCACATTCATATTAGAACCAAAAGGCAAGGAACCCTACCTTTGTCTGCTCTGGTAATCAAAAGGTCCAAAGCTTCCAGCACATGCATCTGTTTCACCTGGAGAGTTTTGTCAAATACTTGCACTGACGACTGGCCATCTTGAAAGGAAACATTCCCCCCCCCTCATTAGAACACATTTTGGAAACCACAATTTGCTGACCAGTGGTTTTAACAAAAACTTGCAGACTGCTACTTTATATACAGTGCCAAAGATGGCCATTCTTTCTTAGAAGGCATTACCACTGATGTGATTCATAAAGCAAGAGCAGAGGCTGAAAGGAACAGATTTTAGAAAGTTTGAGCTAAGAATCAATTACCCCCAATATCATGCATCTAAATCAAATGCCATATATAGCTTTTCGGGGAGGAGAACAGAATCACCAAATCAGTGCTAGGGAGAAAACAGGGTGGCATGGGTATATAAATGGTGCACAGCCACCTGTGGATGGCAGGCTCAGTGGAAGCATCAAGGACTGCGAAGTACCAGAAGGCTGCATGGATACCCTTGAGCTTGATTTGACTTAATAAAAAGTCCTTTCAGACAGCCAAGAAAACAGCATCTGAAACCAATGAAATATTCAGAAGTCTTCATTAAACAGGGCCCTCAAGATGATCTGATTTGCTTAGTTTTAGTGCAGAGCAAATCTTTGCTGCTAAATTCTAAAAGCCCTGATAGTAAGGTTCTATGGTCACAGATATGGTCTTAACTATCGTAAGTAATGATGAGTTTCTTACAACCTCATAGGCACCATTGATTCAAATGGTCAGGTACATAAATATTGACCTCTAGACAAATGCTGCATCATTTACTAACCGTCTATTAGCAGGACACCAACATCTGTAGAAACTAGCAAGGACCGGCCCCAAGAATCCGCACAAACAACTTCATGAGGAAAATTACTGCAGAAACACTGGGCCTCCCATGGCTGTGAAATGACATAAGCAACGTATGGTAAATACACTAGGACAGTGGTCTCCAATCTTTTTACACCCAAGATCACTTTTTAAATGTCAGAGCAAGCCAAAATCTACCCCATCCCATCCCCAAGACCCGCCCCTTCCTTGAGGCTCTGCCCCCTCCATTCCCCTCCTCTCCATCATTTTCTGTCCCGAGCCCTTACTCACTCTCACTGGGTTGAGACAGGAGGTGCAGGCCCTGAGGTGGGAATGAGGGATTTGGGTGTGAGAAAAGATGAGAGGTGCAAGCTCTGGGAGGGAATTTGGGTGCAGCAGGAGGTGCAGAAGGGGATGCTGGCTCGGGGAAGGGGCTCCAGGCTGGAGAATGTTGGGGTAAGGTGGAGAGTTGGGGTGCTGCTCAAGCCACAGGCTTGTGGATGTGGGGGTGCAGGACTTTGGGTTGGGGTGTATGACGGACTCAGGGCAGGGGGATTGGGAGTATGGTGGTCGTAGGACACAGATTTGCAGTGTGTGGATGGTGCAAGAGTGTTGCAAAGATTGGGATGTGGGGGTGCAGGCATTTGGGTATGTGAGGGGCTCAGAACAGGAGGTTCAGGTATATGATGGGCTCATGGTTGGACTCTGTGGGTGGTGCAGGAGTGTTATGATGCTGCGCCCAGATGGAGGCTTGGCCCCAAGTGGGGGCTTGTTGGCCAGGTTTCATTTTTAAATAAAATACTATGTCTAACATAAAACCTTTCAGCATTGTTTTTATTTATGGGAGGGGCAGGGAACCTGTTTTGGGTCAGGGGGCCACTGACCACATTAAAATCAGTGGGGGACCACACAAGTGAGATGCAAAAAACCAACCCCTCCAAAAAACCCCAACCCTCACTGATGTGGCCCCAACTGAGACACCTCAGTCCCCTGACACTCCAGCTCCATGACGGGGGGAAGAGTAGGTAGGACTGAGGTTCAAGGCCTCAGGCCGGTCTAACTCTTGTGGAGCTCCAGGGTTAGTGGAATTTGTGGGACCAGAAATGAGGGATCCATTGTGCGGGCAGAGCTGCCACTCAGTGGAATCAGTATGGGGGTGGGTGCCGATTCTGAGTGGAAAATAAGACACAGGAGCAAGCTGGGGGTAGGTGTCTGGCCAGGGTGCTGATGGGTGTCTGGGCAGGAGCAGGGTGCTTGTTGGTGTCTGGCCAGGGGACAGGGTGCTAGTGGGAATCTGGCCAGGGTACTGGCTGGTGTCTAGCCTGGGGCCAGGTTGCTGGTGGGGGCTTGGGCAGGGAGCAGGAGCAGCGTGCTGGTGGAGGTCTGGACAGGGGGCAGGGTGCTGGTGGGGATCCTGCGCCGCCATCTTAACCTCCCTCCCGCCTCCCCAGAGCCTGGGGAAGGAAAGGAAGACAAAAAAGCGCATGCACTATTGTGGGCAGAGTGTGCTCCCTGCCTTCCTGCAGTGGGGGCAGGGGGGCGGAGGGAGAAGGGGTGGGAAGTCCTGCGGCTGTGTGCCAGAATCAGCATCTCAGGAAGCACACCTGCTGTTGCGGGGAGGGGAGGAGCAGCGTGTGCTTCCTGAGAAGCCAGATCTGGTGCGCAGCCTCAGGACCTTCCCCACCACACTGCAGGAAGCTGGCACTAGCTCCATTTTGCAGGAGGTTGTAGCGCCAGCGCAGGCTCCTCGTTGGGGATTGGAGAGAACAAGGGGGGGCCAGGCACACCTCATGATTGACTGGCCATGCCCCCGCAATTGACCAGTTGATTGCGATCAAGTGGTTGATGTCCATGGCACTAGGAAATACAAAGCTTGGGATGTGAAATACCATTTAATTGGTTAACCAGTTAAATGCAATGTTTCACCAGACAACCAATTGAAGGTTGGGCAGGAGCTGCTCTGGCCAGGCTGATGCACTCATCTGTGGCGTATCTGGGCTGGGTCTGCTGTGGAGAGGGGCTGCTCCAGCTGGGCTGAAGTATCGCTGCCTGTGGTGCACTGGTGCCAGGCCTGCTGCAGACAGAGGCTGTGCTGCCTGGGTTGGTGCACCTTTGCCCATGGCAGGGCCTGCGGGGTGGAGCAGCCCGTGTCCTCAATGTGTAGGAACTGCTCCAGCCCACACCACTTAACCATTCACATCCCTAATTTAAAGTACAATGGCTGACAAGTAACATGTGGGCATCTTTAGCAGGACAGAATGCTCAGTGCTTAACTTCTGGAGTTAAAAAATATCAGACTTTGGTCTGTTTCCCTGGGGATGCAAAAACCCCTCACTGAGTTTGGGAAGTTAACAAATATAAGTGACATTTGTGAGACTGGAGCACTGAATCACCTTTTGAAAAAAGGACATTTCTAGCAGATGCAGGAAATGAGAGCACTTGGTGTTCAGACTGCTCCTGTACCTCAAGATAAGACATCTGGGGTAAATTCCCAGAAGTCGGGGCGCTTAGCAGTTTGACTTTGCTGAGTGTGACATACAGCAGACAACCAGTGAAACGCTGAAAGCATTTCCTCTGTGCTACTGTTTCAGAAATGAGGTAACAGACTAAGGATGTTAAGGACTAGTCGACTAATCTGATAAGCAAATGCCACTTATATTTGCAAATGCTTATCAGATAGTTGAGTCGACTAGTCGATTCCTGCTCCTCCACCCCGCTGCCTCTATCAGATAGAGGCAGCACAGGACAGAGGGAGGGGAAGCGGGAGTACTTCAAAGTGGCAGTGCCACACAGAGTCTGTACCTGGGCTCCATGCAATGCTGCCGCTTTGAAAGACCATGGTGGCAGCGGGGGCTCTTGTACATTTCAAAGGAGAAATGCGGAAGTGCCTATCGACTAGTCAATAGAAATTCCATCAACTATTCGACTAGTAAATTAACTGATATTTAATATCCTTAGTTCACACCCAGAACATACATGGTTACCAACATTTATATGGAATTCCCTTTTGCTCTATGGTTCAGATAGTGGAATTTAGGCACTGGTAAATGCTAGTGGTGGTGCAAAATTTCCCTTCTGAGTAGCTCTAGCAGGAATTATGAAGATGAAATGCATATGCTGCAGCAGCACTTTATATGACTCAGTCTTCTCTACTTGACCAGCTTCACAGATTGCAGCCAAAAGAGATGAGGCCATGGCACCACCTTATCTTTAACCTTTTCAGCATGCTGATGTCTCCGGGCATGACCATTCAGTGTTTCTCCACACACAAGAACTGTTACTGTATCTGGCCTGTGTGTGGAACGCACGAAGGGGCTCCTTGTGCTATCCACTCCTAGATACCCACACTATGGTCAGGAAAAATCTGGCAACAACAATGCAATTTCATTTTATTTGCAACACAAAGCAAAAGTTATGTGCACAAAAAAGAACTGGCTTTTTTTTTTTTTTAACTACTTCAGCCAAACAACAGTGGGATTGCTGAAACCAGTGTTGGTTCCAACAGATTCCATACCTATCCTTTGGCCACCTTTTACTGGGTTTGCCTGCAGAGTCATTTTAATACTATGCACTGAAACATGGATTAATATTTCAGTATTTTCTCTTCTGGTATGGAATCAAATGACATACAGACATGATAAGAACAGGAATGTAGGCCCATATTCAATAGCACCTGAAATGCCGAGATTTTGAGCAGTTATGCACATCATCATGTATAAATGTCCACTCACCTCCTTTTTATAGAGACTTGTGGTTGTTGAACTAGTTAGGGCATCTCCTCTCACAATGGTTTTCAGTTTCAGTGCCTTAAACAAGAGAGGTCTTCAATTTAAAGTGTGTTCTTAATCAGTAACACCCAATGGATGAATATTAAAGCTAAGGAGACTAGTCGACTATCCCAACTGACCCCGGGGTCCATGTGGCACTACCGCTTTGAAATGACACAGGGGGTACGAGGCCAGCAGGTGACTCAGTCCCCTGCTGGCCCTGTGTTCACCGCAGCGCTTTCTCCTTTGAAGTGTTGCGGAGGCGCCCATTTTGCATCGACTATTCAATTATAGCCAAATAATCTAATTTTAACATCCCTAATGGAAACAGACTGTTGGGGAAGGGAAGGAAGCCATTTCAGACTATCATTGCAATAGATCCAGCTGTGAATTTCTGTGCCACATTACATCATTTCTTTATAAGCCATTCCATGTGTGTTTGAGCAGAGATTAAACTGTTCAGCAAGATGCTGGAAAATTAAATATCAGGCAATATATATCTGCTGTTGGCTCAAACCAAATTAACAACATAGCAAATATCTTAATGGAGAACACCTTAAACAATAAAAAGTCATCACATCCACAAATACGTCCTTGAGTTAATTACGCCCTTCATGCCAGCACAAGGACTGCTACTGTACCTGGCCTGTTATAGTTCACGTAACATTTTGAAGAGTGCATTTCAATACATTAAGTGACACTATTCGCATATGCTTGTGGAACAATATATTAACTGTAGTTTGTAAATTATATTTTAAATCAGCTTCTGTACCTGTAAAGGGAAATCATGCCTTGCTAATCTATTAGAATTCTTTGAGAGAGTCAGCAATCATGTGGACAAGGAGGATCTAGTGGATATAGTATACTAAGATTTACAGAAAGTCTTTGTCAAGGTCCCTCATCAAAGGCTCTTAAGCAAAGTAAGTTGTCATGGGATAAGAGGAAAGGTCCTTTCATTCACTGATAATTGGTTAAAAGACAGGAAACAAAGGGTAGGAATAAATGGTCAGTTTTCAGAGTGGAGAGAGGTAACTAGTGGAGTCCCTCAAGGGTTAGACCAATCCTATTCAACTTATTTATAAATGATCTAGAGAAAGGGGTAAACAGTGAGGTGGCAAAATTTGCAGAAAACATCAAACTGTTCAAGATAGTTAAGACCAAAGCAGACTATGAAGAGCTTGGAGTCATTGTGGATAGTTCTCTGAAAACATCCACTCAATGTGCAGCAGCAGTCAAAAAAACAAACAAACAAACAAACAAACAAACAAACAAACAAACAAACAAACAAACAAACAAACAAACAAACAGTATGTTAGGAATCATCAACAAAGGGATAGGGAATAAAACAGAAAACATCTTATTGCCTCTATCCTAAATACACCCATATCCTACACCCATATCCTGAATACTGCATACAGATGCAATCACATCATTTCAAAAAAGATATATTTACATTCTTTACTCAGTGCAGTTAACCTATGGAACTCCTTGCCAGAGGATGTGGTGAAGGCTAGAAGTTTAAGAGGGTTCAAAAAAGAGCTAGATAGATTCATGGAAGTTAGGTCCATCAATGGCTATCAGCCAGGATGGGTAGGAGTGGTGTCCCTAGCCTCTGTTTGTCTGGAAATGGATGACAGGAGAGGGATCACGTGAGGATTACCTGTTGTGTTCCCTCCCTCTTGGGCATCTGGTGTTGGCCACTGTAAGCAGACAGGATACTGAGCTAAATGGACTTTTGATCTGACCCAGTATGGCTATTCTGATGATTTTGGTCACTCAAAATTGCATTCTTCCCTGATCTTACTCCACATAGCCTAATGAAGTGATTAATTTGACCAATACCTTCCACATGAAACCAACCTGACCAAGTCGGACAAATTCTGCTTGACGGGCCTCCTCTTTCTTCCGTGCTGATCTGGGGGATTCTGGTAAAACGTCGCTGAAGGACCTTCTATTAAGCATGTTCTTTAAAAAAAAACAAAAAACAAAAAACACATTACTGAACCAAACTTTTCCAATTTTTTCAAAAATTTCATCTGTCATCACTTGACTCTGTTGTATTTATTCATTATTTCCTGTGACTTCAGTTTAAGTTTAGATTATATTAATAAAAATAACCTCAGTGAAATATGCTCCTACTGATGCATCTAAGAATCTGAGCTTTAGCCTTTTGATTTACATGGTTGTGGAACAGTTATAATACTCTTCACACGTAACATGCTGCTATACAGTATATCAGGGATGACATATGCAGCAAGAGAGAGCTTGAGACTTCAGGTCCGGTGTAAGGGATATGGTATAAACCCTAAGGCCTGAACGAAAGTGAAGCCGTGCTACTATAAACCAAAGTTAATGAATCAGGCTATAAGCAAAAGTCAGACCATGTTACAAAACAGATGTCTGCTTGCAGGTTCACAGTCAAATACATGAACCTGACAAAACAGGGCTGTCTTGCAAATATATAAACACACCTAGACACTAAGTATTTACCTAAATACTTTCAAAAGGATACTACCAGAACATCCCAATACCAAGCACAATAGAACCTCAGAGCTACGAATACCATGGGATTGGAGTGTGTTCATAACTATGAACAAAACATTCTGATTGTTCTTTCAGAAGTTTACAATGGAACATTGACTTAATACAGCTTTGAAACTTTACCATGAAAAATATGCTGTTTTGGTTTCTTTTTAGTAGTTTGCATTTAACACTATACTATATATATTCTATATATAGAAAACTTCCGATAATCCGGCACCTTTAGGACCCAGGAGGTGCCGGATTATCAGATATGCCGGAGTACCGGAAGTGGGGTTATGAGGGGTCAGGGTGGGGGGGGGTCGGCGGGGAACTGCGCAGTGTGGGAGAGGGCGGTGCTACGGAACCAATCCGGCAGCCCCCCAGCTGCTCTGTCCCCGGCTTCCCCAAGTCAGCCGCTGGTCAGTTTCAGCAGCAGCGGACTTGGGGAAGCCAGAGACAGAGCAGCCCAGTACGGCCATTCTTATGTACTTATGTTCACTAGTTACCTCTCTCCATTCCAAAACCATTTATTTCCTCCCTTTGTTTCCCATGTTTTAACCATTTATCAGTTCATAAGAGGACCTTTCCTCTTATCTTATAACAGCTTACTTTGTATAAGAGCCTTTCATGAGGGACCTTGTCAAAAATTTCTGGAAATCGAAATACACTATATCCCATGTCTGCATGCCCACAAAACAGATATCAGACAGGATCACAAAGAAAAAACAGTGATAGTAATGTAGACGCGTTAGTCTGGTATAGGTGAAACAAAATACAGGACTATGTAGCACTTTAAAGACTAACAAGATGGTTTATTAGATGATGAGCTTTCGTGGGCCAGACCCACTTTTGATCTGAGGAAGTGGGTCTGGCCCACGAAAGCTCATCATCTAATAAACCATCTTGTTAGTCTTTAAAGTGTTACATAGTCCTGTATTTTATTTTAAAGAAAAACAGTTTCTTGCCATTTCAACCAGAAAGGACATTGTCTCAACGACTTGATTACCTGCATCCTGCTTCAAAGGCCTTTTAAGACTACACTTGAAAGAGAATCTTCTGAACTGTCATTCATGCTTAAATTTGACACTTTACACTTAAGTTTGAATAAAGATGCTAATTATCTTACCCATTACAATTAGCTTCTCCAATTATCACTTCTCATATCATTAAATCACAGACATTTACCTCCCCCCGCCCATTCCCCTTCTGTTCTGAAATTTGATTTGTCCTTTTCATATGTGATCATTTTTTTAATTGTATCCTTTGGTATATATGGTTGTGACAATTTTCTTCCACTATTTGATCTGAGGAAGTGGGTCTGGCCCACAAAAGCTCATCACCTAATAAACCATCTTGTTAGTCTTTAAAGTGCTACATAGTCCTGTTTTTTGTTTCAGCTACACCAGACTAACGCGGCTACATTTCTATCACAATTCTACAAGGTAAAGAGTGGTAACTAACCATGTCAGAGTGTCAATGCGTAACTTGTTTGCATTGATGTTTCAGTGACAAGAAACTTGGCCAACCAGCTTTGCCACTGAACTGAATCTGTTGTCCTAAGGGCAGTTCAATCCAACCTTTTCTACAGGCTATCTGGCCAGAGCCAGTGGAGCATGCAGAAAGAACACACATGCAGCTAACAACTGACAACACTGGTAGCCCCAGCGTCAACAAAGCACAGTCCTAACGCCCTAACTCAATGGCTACAAGGGCACTAACATATATTCTCCTTGCAATGGCCTCAGCTCAGTGACTGGTGGAATTTTCCGCCCTCCCCCCCCAGGTTGGACCCCTCCAAGACACTTCTTTACGCAGTGAAACAAACAAGTGTCCTTGCTTCAAGATTATCTAAATGGGCAATGCTCACAGCAATAGAAGAAAAGGTGCATCACTCAATCACTACTATTTTCTCTTTCTTTCGGTAAGTATTAACACAGCTCTTTTGGGGTGTATTAAAATTCTCTGACTCATTATCATCACAACAGGGTGACGCTGAAGTAAGATTTTTTTTATTTATCAGCAACTTACTCTTTAGCAAGGAGGAAAGGAATGACTTACCATCTCAGAACTGTGATTCTTGGAGATGTATTGTCCATGTGAACCCCACTCTAGGTGGGAATGTGAAGTTGCAGAATTACTAACTGTGGATTGTAACCTATCCTTTAAATCAGCTTCTGCACCAAATGACAGGAGGATAGCTAATATAATGCCAACTCTTTAAAAGGGCTCTAGAGGTGATCCTGGCAATTACCAGCTAGTAAATCTAATTTCAATTCCAGATAAATTAGCTGAAACTATAATAAATAACTGAATTGTCAGACACATAGATGAACATAATTTGAGTCAATATGGTTTTTTAAAAGGGAACTTGTGCCTTATCAATCTACTAGAATTCTTTGAGGGAGTCAACATGCATGCAGACAAGGGGATTTCGATTTCCAGAAATTTTTGACAAGGTCCCTCATTAAAGGCTTTTATACAAAGTAAGCTGTCATGAGATAAGAGGAAAGGTCCTCTTATGAACTGATAAATGGTTAAAACATGGGAAACAAAGGGAGGAAATAAATAGTTTCAGAATGGAGAGAGGTAACTAGTGAACATAAGAACGGACGTACTGGGTCAGATCAAAGGTTCATCTAGCCCAGTAGCCTGTCTGCTGACAGTGGCCAGCACCAGGTGCCCCAGAGAAGGTAGACCGAAGACAATGATCAAGCGATTTGTCTCCTGCCATCCTTCTCCAGCCAGAGGCCAGAGACACCATTTCTATCCGAAGGGTAATAGCCTTTTATGGACCTAACCTCCATGAATTTATCTAGCTCTTTTTTAAACTTTGTTATTGTCCTAGCCTTCACAGCCTCCTCTGGCAAGGCATTCCACAGGTTGACTACACGCTGTGTGAAGAAGAACTTTCTTTTATTAGTTTTAAACCTGCTACCCATTAATTTCATTTGGTGTCCTCTTGGTCTTCTATTATGGGAACTAATAAATAACTTTTCTTTATTCGCCCTCTCCACACCACGCATGATTTTATATACCTCTATCATATCCCCCCTCAGTCTCCTCTTTTCTAAACTGAAAAGTCCCATTCACTTTAACCTTTCTTCATATGGGTCCCATTCCAAACCCCTAATCATTTTAGTTGCCCTTTTCTGAACCCTTTCCAAGGCCAAAATATCTTTTTTGAGGTAAGGAGACCACATATGTACACAGTATTCCAGATGTGGGCATACTATAGTTTTATACAGGGGCAGTTAGATATTCTGTGTCTTATTTCTATCCCTTTCTTAATAATTCCTAGCATCCTATTTGCCTTTTTGACCACCGCTGCACACTGTGTGGAAGTTTTCAGAGAACTATCTATGATAACTTCAAGATCTCTTTCCTGATTTTTCATAGCCAAATTAGCCCCCATCATACTGTACCTATAGTTGGGGTTATTTTTCCCAATGTGCATTACTTTACACAGATCCACATTAAATTTCATTTGCCATTTTGTTGCCCAATCATTCAGTTTGGTGAGATCTTTTTGGAGTCCCTCACAGTCTGCTTCTGTCTTGGCTATCCTAAACAGTTTGGTATCATCCGCAAACTTTACCACCTCACTGCTTACCCCTTTCTCCAGATCATTTATGAATAAGTTGAAAAGGATTGGTCCCAGGACTGACCCTTGGGGGACACCACAAGTTACCCCTCTCCATTCTGAAAATTTACCATTTATTCCTACCCTTTGTTTCCTGTCTTTTAACCAGTTCTCAATCCCTGAAATGAACTTCCCTCTTATCCTATGGCAATGTAATTTACACAAGAACCTTTGATGAGGGACCTTGTCAAAGCCTTTCTGAAAATCCAAGTATACTATATCTACTGGATCCCCCTTGTCTGCATGTTTGTTAACTACTTCAAAGAACTCTAATAAATTAGTAAGACATGATTTCCCTTTACAGAAACCATGTTGACTTTTGTCCAAAAATTATGTTCTTCTACGTGCCTCACAATTTTATTCTTTACTGTTGTTTCGACTAATTTGCCCGGTACTGAAGTTAGACTTACCGGTCTGTAGTTGCCAGGATTGCCTCTAGAGCCCTTTTTAAATATTGGTGTTAGGTTGGCTACCTTCCAGTCATTAGGTACGGAAGCCGATTTAAAGGATAGGTTACAAACCACAGATAATAGCTCAGCAAATTCCCATTTGAGTTCTTTTAGAACTCTTGGGTTAATACCAACTAGTCCCGGTGATTTGTTATTGTTAAGGTTTTCTATTTGTTCCAAAACATCCTCTAATGACACTTCAAGCCAGGACAGTTCCGCAGATTCATCATCCACAAAGGACTGTGCAGATTTGGGAATCTCCCTAACGTCCTCAGCCATGAAGACTGAAACAAAGAAATCATTTAGTTTATCTGCAATGGCTTTATTGTCCTTGATTGCTCCTTTTATATCTCGATTGTCTAGGGGACCCACAGGTTTTTTAGCAGGCTTCCTGCTTCTAATGTACTTAAAAAACATTTTGTTATTTCTTTTTGAGTTTTTGGCTAGCTGTTCCTCAAAATCTTTTTGTGCTTTTCTTATTACATTTTTACACTTGATTTGACAGTGTTTATGTTCCTTTCTATTTATCTTACTAGGATTAGACTTCCACCTCTTAAAAGATGTCATTTTGTCCCTCACTGCTTCTTTTACATGGTGGTTAAGCCACGGTGACTCTTTTTTCGGTCTCTTGCTATGTTTTTTAATTTGGGGTATACATTTAAGTTGGGCCTCTATTATGGTGTCTTTAAAAAGTTTCCATGCAGCTTGCAGGGATTTGGCTCTAGTCATTGTGCCTTTTAATTTCTGTTAAACTAACCTCCTCGTTTTTGTGTAATTCCCCTTTTTGAAATTAAATGTCAGAGTGCTGGACTGCTGAGGTGTTTTTCCCACCACAGACATGTTAAATGTTATTATATTATGGTCACTATTCCCAAGTGGTCCTGTAACGGTTATCTCCTGGACCTGATCCTGCGCTCCACTCAGGACTAAATCGAGAATTGCCTTTCCCCTTGTGGGTTCCTGTATCAGCTGCTCCAAGAAGCAGTCATTTAAGCCATTAAGAAATTTTATCTCTGCTTCTCTTCCTGAGGCAACATATATCCAGTCAATATGGGGATAATTAAAATCTCCCATTATTATAGAGTTCTTTATTTTGGTAGCCTCTCTAATCTCCCTCAGCATTTCAATGTCAGTATCGCTGTCCTGGTCAGGTGGTCGGTAATATATCCCTACTGCTAATTTCTTAGTATTGGAGCATGGAATTACTATCCATAGCGATTCTATTGAGCATGTTGATTCATTTAATATTTTTATTTCATTTGATTCTACATTATCTTTCACATACAGTGCCACTCCGCCACCCACTTGGCCTGCTCTATCCTTTTGATATATTTTATATCCCGGTATGATTGTGTCCCACAGATTTTCCTCATTCCACCAGGTTTCAGTGATGCCTATTATGTCAATCTCCTCATTTAATACGTGGTACTCTAGTTCACCCATTTTATTAGTCAGACTCCTAGCATTTGTGTCATCCTTCGGGTCCATACTGGGACTAATCCTATTCAACATATTCATAAATGATCTGCAGAAAGGGGTAATCAATGAGGTGACAAAATTGCAGCTGATACCAAACTGTTCTGCAAAGAGCTTCAAAAAACTCACAAAAGTAGGTGACTGGGCAACAAAATGGCAGATGAAATTCAATGTTGATTAATGCAAAGTAATGCATATGGAACACATAATCCCAACTATATGGAAAAAATGATGAGGACTAAATTAGTATAGGAAAAAGAAAAAGCCTGAAGCACTGGCCTGGTGTAAAGCCTGAGGCAAGCCCTGTCAAAAGCAGGTGTTTGCCTGAAAGTTTGGACATGAACTAGGCACTAGAACTAGCACTGCTAAAACACATGGAATACATAAATATATTACACCAGAGCAATACAAGGACACCTCAATCAAGCACACTATAAAATAGTTTGACAAAAGTGATGAATAGTGATATTTTGTCTGAAACATCAGGAGTGAAAGCACAATAACTGGTGGCAAATAGGAATGTTTGTCTGAAATATCAGAAGGAAAATACAAGGGAAGGTAACAAACATGTTATTAACACGTAAAATGATACGGAAGGTGTGTATCATAGATTATTTGCCTCAGCCTATAAACGTTGGGGTACCTCAACTTAACTCTTTGCTCAGCGGGGGCAGTGGCAAATCACATGCTACATCCATTGTCACGGGCAGGCATTCTTAGTATCCTTGTAAAATCTACCAGATGCCATTACTGTGCTTCGTTTACAACAACACTGACTCTGGAGCCTTCATATCTGTGGTCCTTGGGGGCTGTCTCAAGGTCTGTTGTGTTGGCTACATGCGCAAAACCAGCATGACATACAGAGAGAGCGAACATGCCCACAGCCAAATGGTTATCTTCACTGACAGAGCAAGAGACTTGTCAGGACACCATACTGGTGCCTTCTGACCAGCCACAATTAGTTGTTACTGCTCAAGAGAGATCTTGGAGTCATTATGGATAGTTCTCTGCAAACATTCATTCAATGTGCAGTGGCAGTCAAAAAAGGAAACAGAATGTTGGAAATCATTAAGAAAGGGATAGAGAATAAGACAGATAGTATCTTATTGCCTCTACATAATTCCATAGTATGCCCACATCCTGAATACTGCATGCAGATGTAGTCACCTCATTTCAAAAGAGGTATCTTGGCACTGAAAAAAGTTCAGAAAATAGCAACAAAAACTGTTAGGGGGTACAGAATGGCTGTCATATAGGAGAGATTAATAAGACTGTGACTTTTGAGCTTGGAAAAGAGACGACTATGGGAGACTATGATAGAAATCTATAACTGGTAAAGAAGAAAAACTTTAAAAAAAAAAGAATAGTCTAGCAGCACCTTAAAGACTAACAAAACATGTAGATGGGATCATGAGCTTTTGTGGGCACCGGCCACTTCTTCAGATGACTGAAGAGTTATTTACTCCTTCCCATAACAACAGAACTAGGGATCACTAAATGAAATTAATAGGCAGCAGGTTATCTGGACTTCTTGGGTCCTCGGTAAGCTGTTGTCAGCAGGCTGCCAAGTGGAGGGTTGTGCATATGACTAACTGCTGATTTTTATGCAGTTAAAATATAAAAAGAAAGAACACCCCTTAGCTATCCAACTTACTGTGTGCAAATCAGAGCTTACCAGGGTAGACGTCTTCTTGAGCAACAGGCCAGTCAATATGCCATTGGGGGGATATGAAGTGCATAAAGATCACTCAGGGCTTGGATTTACCTTGTGCAGATCAGGAATAAGGTCCTGGTACAAAGAACGAATCAGCATGTCTAGAGTGCGCTGCCGTTTCTGAGCAAATGTTGGTGTTTCCAAGGTGGCTTTTTCCCCATTTATTACTAAAACACATAAAAAAAAGGAAGATGTGTTACTTATGGGGTTTCATGTCCTTTACAGAATCCAAGTTGTCTTTATCTAAGGATACTCACTTCAAAATTACTAATTTGGATTTGTTTCACATTTGTGCTTAATTTTGAATTAAAAATTCTAGTTGTTTTGAAGAGTTTAATGTTATTTGCTTTTGAGCATCTAAACTTTATTACGTTATTTATTTACAAGCATGTAAATTCCAGAAACTGTTTCACAGTCAATTTAAATGTGCTGAAGTTCTTTGATATATGACAAAAAAATGTACCACTGTACTGTCAATGGCACAGGTGTCAGGCCAGCTGCCTTAGACTGTAAAATTGAAAAGGTCACAGAGGTTCCTTCTGGGCTTTACTAAGTTCAATGTAAAGCTCAAACACTGATGTAATTGATATAGGGATGTTAAACATTGGTTAATTGAACAGTTAAGTAACCTCATTAAATTTTATCAGTCAACTAATCTATAGTCCCTGAGGGTGGGGCCAGCAACCACTGTATCAGAGGCAGCAACATGGGGTGCCAGGTGGAAATTGGTCTGCGAGGGGAGCCAGTTTAAAAACTGTGACTGCTAAGAGTTCGATAACCCACCTTGCACATATGATTGCCAGCAGGAAGAGCGTTTTCATGGTGGGAAAGGTAAGTGATGAAGTTGCCACTGGCTCGAAAGGTAGTTTTCTGAGTGAGTGGAGGACTAGTCGTAAGTCCCACATTGGAGGTATGGGTGTCCGTGGTGGGTGAAGGTTCTGTAGGCCCTTCCAAAACCTCTTAGAGGTGGGGTGGGCAAATATGGAGAATCCATCTATAGGGAGGTGAAAGGGTGTGATCGTGGCCAGGTGAACTCAGAGTGATGACAGAGATAAATTGTTGTTTCAGGTGCATGATGTATTCCAGGACCAAATGGAGCAGAGCTGTAGATGGTTGGACTCCTGGGTACACCACTGTGTGAGCCATTGCCATTTGTGCAGGTAAGTATTTTGTGTATTTTCTCTCCTGCTATGCAGTAGTGCAGTTCTTACTCGTTGCAAGCACTGTTGCTCCGCTTCCGAAAACCAGAAAGATAGCAAGCCATTAGGTGAAGTCTTTGCAGCTGGGGATGAAGTATCACGCCCTTGCTCTGGGAGAGGAGAGTCCAGGTGGGATGGAAGCAGGCAGGGAGGTTGTAAAACCAGTTGATAAAGACATGGAAACCATGTCTATCGTGGCCAAGCTGGGGCTATTAGAATTATGTGGGCCCCATCTGTCTGTATCTTCTGGAGAACTCTGGGAATTAGATGTAGAGGAGAGAAGGCGTATAACAGGTGAGTATTCCATGGTAAGAGCTCATTGCATCTCCCAAGGAGCTGTGCCCTATGCCCACTCTGGAACAATACTGGGAATATTTGGAATTGTGGCTGGTTGCAAAGAGGTCTATTTGCAGTTGACCCCAGCATTTGAATAGATCGTGGGAGACCTGACTTTGCAGGTCCCATTCATGCTTTGTGACAAAGTGGCGGCTGAAGGTATAGGCCATGGTATTCTTTTCCCCAGGTAGGTATGCTGCTATGACGGTTATGTTGTGTCAGATGCACCAATTCCAGAGCTGAATTGCCTCTACACAGAAAGAAGGGGATCTGGCACCCCCATGGTGGTTGATGTAGAACTTTGTGGTCATATTGTCGGTGAGAATATGCACTGAAGATCCCAGAATGTGTGGGAGGAAATATTTGCACCTGTTGTGAATGTCTCAAAGCAGGTTGATGTGGAGCTTGGACTCATTGTTAGACCACTTTCCTTGTACATATTGGAAGTGGGCATCCCAACCTAGAAGTGAGGTGTCTGTAGTGATTTGTTTGGATAGTTGATCTCAGTGGAGGGGCACCCCCGAGCAGAGGTTCTGTGCCTGAATCCACCATTGAGAGGAAATAAGGATTTTCGGTGGAGGCGAAACGTGCCTGTGGACGCGGTGCTTGGTTGGTGTATACACTGAAGCAATTCAGTTCAGTGTTGGAAACATCGAAAGAGCAGTCTGGCATGCGGGAAGACATATGTAGTGGCTGCCATATGCCCCATGAGTTTGAGACAGGTTAGAATGGGAATGGTTGGGCTGGTGGTCATGATCATGACCAGGCTTTTTATATTGTTGAAGTGTTGATTGGGGAGATAGGTGCGTGCTGTCATAGAATCTATATAAGCCCCTATGAACTCTAGGGAGTGTAGGGTGTAGAGTGGATTTTTGGTCAATGATAATGAAACCTATAGACTGAAGGAAGGCCTTTGTGAGTCTGATCATGTCCCTTGTGATCTGACTGGAGGGACCTCGGATGAGGCAATTGTCCAAATAAGGAAAAACTGTGATGCCTTTTTGAAGGAGATGTGCTGCTGCAACTGCCAAGGTCTTGGTGAAGACTCTGGGGGCAGAGGAAAGTCCAAATGGGAGGGCTCTGTATTGAAAGCATAGCAAATGTCTGTGCACAGGGTGTATTATGATATGGAAATATGCATCTTGGAGGTCAAGGGCTGCAAACCAGTCCTCCAAGTCCAGTGCAGGAATAAACATAGTGAATGTAACTATTTTGAAATGCTGCTTTTGAAAATATCTGTTTAGTTGACGGAGGTCTAAAGTAGGCCTCCAATCCCCTGTTCTCTTTCTGGTGAGAAAGCAGTTTGAGTAAAAACCTCTCCCGTGGTATTGTTTGGGGACCCATTGTACAGCTCTTATGTTGAGAAGGTGTTGGACTTCTTGGCAGAGAAAAGTTTCATGAGGACCATCACTGAAGAGGGAGGGATAGGGTGAGGAAGTTGGGGGAATCAAAACAAAAGGGACAGAGTACCTGCAGCTGATGATTTCTAAAACCCATGGATCTGTGGTGATTGCTGCCGATTGGTTGTAAAAAGGGTGCAAGTGGTGGTGGAAGATGTTGGGTTCTCCTAGCACTGGTATAGAAGGGAGGTCAAGCATACCCTTGACCAAATTCTCAAACCTGCTGTCTAGAGGCCTGAACTGTGGAAGAATGTGTGTTTGAGGCTCTTCCCCATTGGTTGCGCAGTCAGAAGCAGCTTTGGTCAAATATATCAGAGGGTAGTTATGTTAGTCTGAATCTGCATAAACACCTTACAGACTAACAGATTTATTAAAGAATAAGCTTTCGTGGGCCAAGACCCACTTCATCAGATGCATCTGACAAAGTGGGTCTTTGCCCATGAAAGCTTATGCTCCAATAAATCTGTTAGTCTATAAGGTGCCACAGGACTTCTCGTTGTTTGGTCAAATGGTCGATGTTGCTGCTGCCTGCCAAAGGTGGCATCCCAATGTGCGCGTCTTTGCTAGAATGCAAAGCTTCATCAGTCTTTGCAGTGAACAATTTGTCCTTAGTGAATGGTAGCGCTTCTACCTTGGCCTGGAGGTCCTTAGGAACTCCAGATGCTTGAAGCCAGGATGAGCATCTCATTACTATGGACATTGCTGTAGCCCTTGCTGTGGTGTTAGCGGCATCAAGGGGCATCTATAGAGCTGTTCAGGATATAGTATACCCCTCTTTGATGATGGCTTTGAGGATAGGTCTCCTATCCTCTGGGAGATGTTGCATGAACTATGTAAGTTTTGCATAGTTGTCAAAGTCATGATTAGCAAGAAGGGCTGTGTAGTTAGCTATGCGAAGCTGAAGGGTTGAGGAGGAGTACATTTTTCTCCCATACACATTCAAGCGTTTGTAGTCTTTGTCTTGTATATTTAGTTTGTACTGAGGCTTTTTAGACCTTTGATTTGCAGCATCGACCACTAAAGAATTGGGTTGAGGGTATAAGAATAAAAAGTCTGTTCCTTTTGATAGAACAAAGTCTCTCCTATCAGCTCTTTTGTTGGTTGAGTGGAGGGGGGACTGTGGCTGGCGTTTGCCATATTTCATCCACTGCTTCAAGTACTGCCTCGCCTACAGGCAGCACAATTTTGGTTTTTGTAGAGGGCTGGAGGTTCTTTAAAAGCTTGTGCTTGCTTTTACTGCACTTCTGATAAACCAACCTCCTGGCTGGCGGCGACCCTTTTGAATAAATCTTGAAAATGTTTCAGATCATCACTAGGTGAGGGATCATCTCGGATAACAGCTTCATCAGGAGCAGAAGACAAGTTGTCATTTGGTGGCATCTCTGATTATTAGATGGTGGGATCATCCGTGATCTGCTCTTCCTCGAGGTCTGAACCCTTTGATGGAGAACGTGATGGATCAGAGTGTATAGTCGGCAGTGATCTCTGTACAGGCGTGGGAGGGGCAGTGGAGCTGTGCTGTAGTGCCCAATAATTATAGGGGGACCATCGGCTAGGATGCTGAGAGTATTGCCAGTCAGGGTGCCACAGGAGGTATTGGTAATGCTGTAGCCTGTGCATCCCGTATGACACAGGCGTCTGACTGGGAATGAGTTGTGAAGAGAACACACTTCTTGTATCCCTCTGACTGAATTGCATAGGTGAGCGTGGTGAGAGCAGAGAGCTCCTCCTTGATAAGGGAAAGTAAGAAAGGTACCATGCTGAGGACTCGGCTGAGGAGCTGTTTCTCGCTGTTCTGTTAGTCATTGGGGGAGCACGCGTTTTATGCATTAGGGAATGGCAGCAGATTGCTGGGTCATACCGCAGCGCAGAGTCTGCCAGTGCTGGCGATGGAGGTATCGGCGCCATTAGAACCCTGGGAGATCTGGGGTTTGTCTGAACTGCGAGAGGGGAGTTGGAGCTTGCCCTGCCATTTCTCTGCGGCGGAGGTGAAAGCCATTCCAGGGACAGTGCCGGTGGTGCCTTTGTTAATTTGAAGCCCTTAGTGGGTGGCCTTTCAGATGGCTGGAGAGCCAGTTTCACAGCCTGTGTACAGCGTGTTTTCTAGCCCGTGAGTGAGGAGGCCCGACATTTTTCAATGCCCAAGTTGCCTGCCAGGGGCGGATATAGGGCAGGGCGAACGGGGCGGCCGCCCTGGGCCCCGCGCTTCAAAAAGCCCTGCGCATGCGCCGTGGCGTCACTGTGCATGTGCATGGCGTCACTGCACATGCGCCATGGCAAATGGGGGGCCCCGCAAAACTGTCATCTGCCCGTTGCCTGGTTCATCTCCCTTATTCATTCGTGATGGAAGGGAGCAGACTGGTGAGGGCTTTGTTTTTGAATGAGCTTTCTGCAGTGAAGGGCTTGAGTGTTTCCCCTGAGGGGATGGCGTCCCAAGCCCTTATTACCCCCTTTATATGGTTGTGGGTTTGGGCTTTACCTATGGGCAGCATGCATATTCTGAGCTCTCAATCCTTGTGAGCTCTGGCTGTCAGACTGCGACAACGAATGCATTTTTGTGAAACATGCAGCTCTCCCAAACAGCATATGCATTCACTGTGGCCATCAGAGGCTGGCATGGAATCCTGGCACTTCTCATATCTTTTGAAGCTAGGAGAGGTGTGCATGTCGTCCAGTGTCGGACTATGCCGCTTTCAGCTCCGAGTGTTATTTATGAGTAAAGCTGCCTTTCTCCCTCTTTATACATTTTTTTTGCCAGTTTATAGTTTGCTGCGGCTTGTTGCTGTGAGTCGGTAAACTGTTGTCCTGACTATAGTCAAGCCCAAGTAAAGAATTGTGGGGTTATTTTTTGTAACTATTAACGGTCTTAAAAAAAAAAAAAGGAATAGGAATAGGTTAAGTCTGTACTATCTAAAATAATTTTTTTCCTTCATAAGTGAGATTTAGAGGAGAGAAGTAAGAGCTCCATCCGTAGCTGAGGGTGCTAAAGAAGGAACTGACGAGAGTCGGGCTGTGCGTGCTAACTTCAAAGGCGGGAACACCAAGTGCCTCTTGCACATACACAGCCTGACTGGACACTGCTGTAAAAATCTGCAATCTGTGGTGTCAGGCGTGTCCTGGCACCAACAGAAGAGCACCCACAGGGACATCACTCGAAGAAGTACACTTTGTTATGAAGTGAGCTGATAAGCCTTAGCTAGGTGTAGACTTATACAGAGTGTATCAGGACAGTCATATATTACTAAGCAGCATTGCAAGCGCTGTTCTATTTATTCACCTTGGTAAAATAAAAATAAAGAGATTCAGCAAATTCTCTAGTTTGGCACTGGTCAGTTTGGACATCTGTGGGTACTAGATGTCACGTTATTGGATTTTAAAGTGAGCAGACAGATCACTGGCGCACCCATGGGGAGGTGTTTGCTCCCAAATTCTGTACAAAGTGGGCCATGTGAGGTGTCAAACGAAAGCTTATGCTCTACTGATTCTATGTATGCTACTCATGTACTTTTATTATGTCTATATGTGAAGTTATGAATATTGTCTCTGTTCTTGTACTGTATTTATTTTTGAAAGAGGACATGCAAATTCTGCAGGAATTTGCATATCTTCTTCCGATCTCACTTTCAAAAGTGGGTCTTTCGAAAGTGAAAATAGTCTGGATAAGATTTTTTCAGAAAAAAACCCCTTTTTTGAAAAACCACTCTTCCTTAAAAATGATTAGGGGTTTGAAACGGGTCCCATGTGAGGAGAGATTAAGTGATTGGTCAACAAAATGTTAAATGAAATTTAATGTGGATCAATGTAAAGTAATGCACATTGGAAAAAATAACCCCAATTATACATACAATATGATGGGGGCTAATTTAGCTACACTAATCAGGAAAGAGATTTTGGAGTCATCGTGGATAGTTCTCTGAAGACGTCCACGCAGTGTGCAGCAGCAGTCAAAAAAGCAAACAGGATGTTAGGAATCATTAAAAAAGGATAGAGAATATGATAGAGAATATCTTATTGCCCTTATATAAATCCATGGTACGCCCACATCTTGAATACTGTTTACAGACGTGGTCTCCATCTCAAAAAAGATATACTGGCATCAGAATAGAACATAAGAATGACCATTCTGGGTTAGACTAAAGGTCCATCCAGCCCAGTACCCTGTCTGCCAAGAGTGGCTAATGCCAGGTGTCCCAGAGGGAGTGAATCGAACAGGTAATTATAAAGAGATCTCTCTCCTACCATCCATCTCCACCCTCTGACAAACAGAGGCAAGGAACACCATTCCTTACCCATACTGGCTAAGAGATCTAATAGATTAGTAAAACATGATTTCCCTTTACAGAAACCATGTTGACTTTTGCCCAACAAATTATGTTCTTCAATGTTATTCTTTAGTACTGTTTCAACTAATTTGCCCGGTACTGACGTTAGACTTACCAGTCTGTAATTGCTGGGACCGCCTCTAGAGCCCTTTTTAAATATTGGCGTTACATTAACTATCTTCCAGTCATTGGGTACAGAAGCTGATTTAAAGGATAGGTTACAAACCATAGTTAATAGTTCCACAATTTCACATTTGAGTTCTTTTAGAACTCTTGGGTTAATACCAACTGGTCCTGGTGATTTGTTATTGTTAAGGTTTTCTATTTGTTCCAAAAGCTCCTCTAATGACACTTCGCTCTGGGACAGTTCCTCACATTTGTCACCTACAAAGGACAGGTCAGGTTTGGGAATCTCCCTAACATTCTCAGCCGTGAAGACTGAAGCAAAGAATTTGTTCAGTTTCTCCACAATGACTTTATCGTCTTTAAGTGCTCCTTTTGTATCTCAATCGTCCAGGGGTCCCACTGGTTGTTTAGCAGGCTTCCTGCTTATAATATACTTAAAAAAACATTTTGTTATTACCTTTTGAGTTTTTGGTTAGCTATTCTTCAAACTCCTTTTTGGATTTTCTTATTACATTTTTACACTTAATTTGGCAGTGTTTATTCTCCTTTCTATTTACCTCACTAGGATTTGACTTCCACTTTTTAAAAGATGTCTTTTTATCTCTCACAGCTTTTGTTACATGGTTATTAAGCCACGGTGGCTTTTTTTAGTTCTTCTACTATGTTTTTTAATTTGGGGTATACATTTAAGTTGGGCCTCTATTATGGCGTTTTTGAAAAGTTTCCATGCAGCTTGCAGGGATTTGACTTTAGTCAGTGTACCTTTTACCTTCTGTTTAACTGACCTCCTGATTTTTGCATAGTTCCCCTTTTTGAAATTAAATGCCACAGTGTTGAGCTGCTGAGGTGTTCTTCCCACCACAGGAACGTTAAATGTTATTATATTATGGTCACTATTTCCAAGTGGTCTTGTTATAGTTACCTCTTGAACCAGATCCTGCGCGCCACTCAGGACTAAATTGAGAATTGCCTCTCCCCTCGTGGGTTCCTGTACCAGCTGCTGTTTGAGGTATCAAGAAATTTTGTCTCTTCATCTCGCCCTGAGGTGACATGTACCCAGTCAATATGGGGATAGTTGAAATCCCCCACTATTATAGAGTAATTTATTTTGATAGCCTCTCTAATCTCCCTTAGCATTTCATAGTCACTATTACTGTCCTAGTCAGGTGGTCGATAATAGATCCCTACTGTTATATTCTTATTAGAGCAGGGAATTACTATCCATAGCGATTCTATAGAACATGTTGATTCATTTAAGATTTTTACTTCATTTGATTCTAAATTTTCTTTCACATACAGTGCCACTCTCCCACCCACATGACCTTTTCTGTCCTTCTGATTTATTTTGTACCCCGGAATGATTGTGTCCCATTGATTGTCCTCATTCCACCAGGTTTCTGTGATGCCTATTATATCAGTATCCTCCTTTAACATGAGGCACTCTAGTTCACCCATCTTATTTTTTAGACTTTTAGCATTTGTGTACAAGCACTTTAAAAACTTGTCACTGTTTATTTGTCTGCCCTTTTCTGATGTGACAGATTCTTTTTATGTGAATGTTTTTCATCTGATCTGGCCCATACTTTATCCTCTTCCATTCTCTCCTCCTCACTACAACCTAGAGAATCTCTATTAATAGACTCTCCTCTAAGAGACGTCTCTGTCCGATCCACGTGCTCCTCTGCATCAGTTGGCTTTCCCCCATCTTTCAGTTTAAAAACTGCTCACGACCTTTTTAATGTTAACTGCCAGCAGTCTGGATCCACTTTGGTTTAGGTGGAGCCCATCCTTCCTGCATAGGCTCCCCCTATCCCAAAAGTTTCCCCAGTTCCTTATAAAACTAAACCCCTCCTCCCTACTCCATCGTCTCATCCATGCATTGAGACTCTGAAGCTCTGTGCGCCTACCTGGCTCTGCATTTGGAACTGGAAGCATTTCTGAGAATGCCACCATAGAGGTCCTGAGGTTCAGAGAAGGGCAACTAAAATGATTAGGAGTTTGGAATGGGTCCCATATGAGGAGAGATTACAGAGACTGGGACTTTTCTGCTTGCAAAAGAGGAAACTAAGGGGGGATATGATAGAGGTATATAAAATCACGAGTGGTGTGGAGAAAAGTGAATAAGGAAAAGCTATTTACTTGTTCCCATAATATAAGAACTAGGGGCCACCAAATCAAACTAATGGGCAGCAAGTTTAAAACAAATAAAAGTAAGTTCTTCCTCACGCAGAGCACAGTCAATCTGTGGAACTCCTTGCCTGAGGAGATTGAGAAGGCTAGTACTATAACAGGGGTTAAAAGAGAACTAGATAAATACATGGAGGTTAAGTCCATTAATGGTTATTAGCCAGAATGGGTGAGGAATGGTGTCCCTAGCTTCTGTTTGTCAGAGGGTGGAGATGGATGGCAGAGGAGAGATTGCTTGATCATTACCTGTTTGGTTCACTCCCTCTGGGGCACCTGGCATTGGCCACTGTTGGAAGACAGGATACTGGGCTGGATAGACCTTCGGTCTGACCCAGTATGGCCATTCTTATGTTTATGTACTTTAGATTCTAAAGGACTGGCTCAGCATGCTCTTGTGGGTAAGAACCAAAGTGTAAATTGACTGGGAACTGAGGCTGGTTCTTTGGGACCAGGAGGAACTGTTTGGGGTTCGTGAAATTAGGTTTTATAATCTCTCACCTGTGTGTAGGTCCGGGGCTCACTGTGGCAGTGAGAGCTGGAGTGTCTGAGGGGTTTTGCTCGTGAGGCTTCCGGCTGGCCGGATTGGCAGCTGGAGCGCTCGGTGTAACTGGTTTGTGACCTATTTTGGGAAAGGTCTCCAGTAGAGGGCTGTAAGTAGCCCTGGTTTTGAGCAATTTGCCCGGAGCTGATGCCCGCAGCAGTGCCCGGACCTGGCCCAGTCCGTCACACTAAACCAGAGGAGTTAAACTTGTAACTTGCATGAAATGAACTGGTGAGATCTCAGTCAAGTATCTATTGGTTAGATATATGCATTACAAAAGCTATATCTAAGTGACCTCCTTCCTGCAGCAGGAGGTCACAACCTGAATCAGACCATTAAGATTGAGTTCCGTCCTCAGGAACTGGTGCATAACAGCACTAAAATATTTATAACAGCACTAAAACTAGAGAGGTTCAGCCTGTACTCTATTCTCCAAAGCTGCTAGTCTGGCACCTTTTACTTTTAAATATATGAAATGACATTAGATTAATATGTTTCTAAATATCAGTCTCCCTTGTTTTTAAGAAGAAATCTTTAGAAAAATGAACAATTCATCAAGTAATGAGACAAACATCTTCGAAATGCTCCAACCAGAGTATATTTGGTAATCTATGAAGCATTAGATGCATGAGAGTTTATCAAAACCAAAATAAATATTTGAGGGAATACATATTCAACTGATGCTAGACTAGCTAAATTTTAAAAATGACTTTATACAAAACTAAGATTGCACAGCAGAAACATTATTTACAATCTACAATATCCCAAGGAAGTGTGAAGTACAGATTCTTACATATCAGACTAAGAGTTTAAAATGGTTTCTTTGACTTCAAAAAGACTTACACTTTACGAGTACAAAGTCCCTGAATTCCTGGTGATCCGTGAACACGGGTGGGGTTGGAAGGGGAGGCCCAAAGAGAGGTACACTTTCTTCTGAAAAAATTTTCAGCCTAATGAAAAAAGTAACATACAAAGAATACCAGACACTCTGCTTAAGTAGGAACAAGAACTAGAAATTGTTACTGGGAAACATATCGACACTTAAGATATCACAAGTTTCAGTGGATGTTCCCAGAATAGTCACCTGGGATCAGATCAGAGCTGGGCAAAATCCGGACCACCCTGCGGGGACCCTCAGGAACATGCAGATGCCGCAGTTTAAAACACAGTCCCTGCATCTCTCTGCCCTGCAGGGAGGGGGAGGCTTAGTGTGATCTCCCCTACCCTCAGCCCAATCCTCAGCTCCTAGTGGCCAGAAACAACCAGCCAACCTCTCAGCTCTTATTGGCTGGAAACAGCCAGGCAATAGGAGCTGAGAGATTGCCCTAAGAGACTGGGGCAGCACAAGCCTGTTCCCCTATGTGGAGTTGAGAGCCACGTGGAAGAAGCAGCCTCCACAGAAAAGTGCGGCCCTTGATCACTTACCAAAACCTTGGAGTGGCTCCTCCCAGCAAAAATTATTGCCCACCCCAGATCAGATGCTGCCATCCATCCATTAATGAGTCCATTACTTTACATTCAGTGGACTCCTGAAGATTATACACCATGGCAGAATCTAGTCCTTATTCAAGTAAACAGGAAATTACAAACATAATATATGTTACAATATCCTACCATGGTGTACATTATTTATGTTACATTGTGTATTACAGACATTTTCCAACACATCCATGGCACATATGAGGAGGAGCCTGTGGCACCTTAAAGACTAACCAGTTTCTTTGGGCACAAGCTTTCTTGTGAAAAAAACACTTTTTCAGATGCATTTGATGAAGTGGGTCTTTGCCCACAAAAGTTTATGCCCAAATAAATTTGTTAGTCTTTAAGGTACTATAGCTTGTGAACCTGTAAACTTATATACTTTCCTACATACTTTCACTACACTCTAGCAGTAATTCAAGGGCCTATCCCATTTATAGATTTTAGAAGTTGTGAAAGGATTTGTGGTGAAATCTTCAGTTGTGTCAGGACACACATAATAGCCAGACTGGGATGAGAATACATGAGTCAGTGTCTTGTGAGGTCTAAAAGGGTCCAAAATGCAATGACCCAGCCAAACTGACATCCTGATCAATGAAACAGAAGGAACTGGTACCTGACCACAAGTTTCCATATTTCCCACTTTGGGGAATGTGTGTCCAAAAGGTCATCAAGTGACCTTTTCGTGCATATTCAAAAGGATTTCCCAATTTAATCATCCAAACAAATACATGTACCCTCAAAAATCTCAAGGTGTGGAAATCTGTTTTGGCCTTGAGGAGCTGGCTAAAGGTGATGCAAAAAAGGCCCATAAGACCCAATGGCAGTGGAGGTGCAGTAGGATGTCGCTTCCTCACTAAGGATTTTCTGTTCGAGGTTTGTCTACCTCAAACACTTTCCTTTACTTATTCTTTTCTAAGTTTTCTCTGCTATCATACTTCATCCTACGGCCTATAATGGCAAGGAGAAAGGAGGGTCAGGGCACAACAGGGAGGCAAGATCAAATCAGTATCTTAGATGCCTATATACAAATGCGAGAAGTATGGGTAATAAGCAGGAAGAACTGGAATTGCTAACCAATAAATACAACTATGATATCATTGGTATTACAGAAACCTGGTGGGATGGGACGCATGATTGGAATGTTGGTATGGAAGGGTACGGCTTGCTCAGGAAGGACAGACAAGGAAAAAAGGGAGGAGGGGTTGCCTTGTATATTAAAAATGTACACACTTGGACTGAAGTGGAGATGAATGTAGGAGATAGCTGTGTAGAGAGTCTCTGGGTTAAGCTAAAAGGGGTAAAAAACGAGGGTGATATCATGCTAGGAGTCTACTACAGGCCACCTAGCCAGGTGGAAGAGGTGGATGAGGCCTTTTTTAAACAATTAACAAAACTATCCAAAGCCCAAGATTTGGTGGTGATGGGGGACTTCAACTATCCAGACATATGTTGGGAAACTAACACAGCGAGGCACAGGCTATCCAATAAGTTTCTGGACTGCATTGGAGACAACTTTCTGTTTCAGAAGGTTGAAAAAGCTACCAGAGGAGAAGCTGTTCTGGATTTGGTTTTAACAAATAGGGAGGAACTAGTTGAGAACTTGAAAGTGGAAGACAGTATAGGGGACAGTGATCACGAAATAATAGAGTTCATGATCTTAAGGAAAGGTAGAAGGGAGACCAGCACAATTGAGCTAATGGATTTCAGGAAGGCAGATTTTGATAAGCTCAGAGAACTTGTAGGTAAGGTCCCATGGGAAGCAAGACTGAAGGGAAAAACAACTGAGGAGAGTTGGAAGTATTTCAAAGGGACGTTGTTAAGGGCCCAAAAGCAAACAATTCCGCTGTGTAGGAAAGATAGAAAATATGGCAAAAGACCAGCTTGGCTTAACAAGGAGATCTTGCACGATCTCAAAATAAAAAAGGAGTCATATAAAAAATGGAAACTAGGACAACTAACAAAGGATGAATATAGGCAAGCAACACGGGAATGCAGGGGCAAGATTAGAAAGGCAAAGGCACAAAATGAGATCAAACTAGCTACAGGCATAAAGGGAAACAAGAAGACCTTTTATAAATACATTAAAAGCAAGAGGAAGACCAAGGACAGGGTAGGCCCACTGCTTAGTGAGGAGGGAGAAGCAGTAACAGGAAACTTGGAAATGGCGGAGATGCTCAATGACTTCTTTGTTTCGGTCTTCACCGAGAAGTCTGGAGGTGTGCCTAACGTAGTGAATACAAGCAGAGAGAGGGTAAGTTTAGAAGATAGGATACACAAAGAACAAGTTAAAAATCACTTAGGAAAGTTAGATGTCAGCAAGTCACCAGGTCCTGATGAAATGCATCCCAGGATACTCAAGGAGCTGATAGAGGAGGTATCTGAGCCTTTAGCTATGATCTTTGAAAAATCATGGCAGACAGGGGAGATTCCAGAAGACTGGAAAAGGGCAAATATTGTGCCCATCTATAAAAAGGGGAATAAGAACAACCCAGGAAACTATAGACCGGTCAGTTTAACGTCTGTCCCAGGGAAGATAATGGAGCAGGTAATTAAGGAAATCATATGCAAACACTTGGAAGGTAATAAAGTGATAGGGAATAGCCAGCATGGGTTTGTGAAGAACAAGTAATGCCAAACTAATCTGATAGCTTTCTTTGATAAGATAACGAGCCTTGTGGATAAGGGAGAAGCGGTGGATGTCATATACCTAGACTTTAGTAAGGCATTTGATACGGTCTCGCATGATATTCTTATTGATAAACTATGCAAATATAACTTAGATAGGGCCACGATAAGGTGGGTGCATAATTGGCTGGATAACCGTAGTCAGAGAGTTGTTGTTAACGGTTCTAAATCCTGCTGGAAAGGGATAACAAGTGGAGTTCCTCAAGGGTCTGTTTTGGGACCTGTACTGTTCAATATCTTCATCAATGATGTAGATATTGGGATAGAGAGTACGCTTATTAAGTTTGCAGATGATACCAAACTGGGTGGGGTTGCGACTTCTTTGGAGGATAGGGACATAATTCAAAATGACCTTAGCAAGTTAGAGAAATGGTCAGAGGTAAACAGGATGAGGTTTAATAAAGAGAAATGCAAAGTGCTCCACTTAGGAAGGAACAATCAGTTCCATACATACAAGATGGAAAGCGACTGTCTAGGAAGGAGCATGGCAGAAAGGGATCTAGGGGTCATAGTGGACCACAAGTTGAATATGAGTCAACAGTGTGATGCTGTTGCAAAAAAAGCAAATATGATTCTAGGTTGTATCAACAGGTGTGTTGTAAGCAAAACTCGTGAAGTCATTCTGCCGCTCTACTCTGCACTAGTTAGGCCTCAGCTGGAGTACTTTGTCCAGTTCTGGGCGCCACATTTCAAGAAAGATGTGGAGAAATTGGAAAGGGTACAGAGAAGAGCGACAAGAATGATTAAAGGTCTAGAGAACATGACCTATGAAGCCAGGCTTCATGAACTGGGCTTGTTTAGTTTGGAAAAAAGAAGATTAAGGGGGGACATCATAGCGGTTTTCAAATATCTAAAAGGGTGTCACAAGGAGGAAGGAGAAAATTTGTTCCTCTTGGTTTCTGAGGACAGGACAAGGAGTAATGGGCTTAAAGTGCAGCAGGGGAGGTTTAGATTGGACATTGGGAAAAAATTCCTAACTGTCAGGGTGGTCAAATATTGGAATAAATTGCCAAGGGAGGTGGTGGAATCTCCCTCTCTGGAGATATTTAAGAACAGGTTAGATAGACATCTGTCAGGGATGGTGTAGGTGGAGCTTGGTCCTGCCTTGAGGGCGGGGGTCTGGACTCGATGACCTCTTGAGGTCCCTCCCAGTCCTATTATTCTATGATTCTATGATCCCTTTCACTGAGATCCTCGTTCCTCTAGCGGACGGAGGCTGGTCCTCTAATGCCCAGGTTCTCCAAGAAGGGTGTATGTGAGTATGGTATTATACTACATAACTGTAACTGTATAATTAGATAATTATAATTGTATGCTCAGGCTTCATTTATGCTACTCTCCGGGGTGATCAAATACATTTATTCAGTCATTGCTGTGAGCTTTGTATTGTTTGCAGTCTTAATACCAGTTGTAATAAAAATTGTTTTATTTTGCTACTACCCTTAGAGTAAGTGTGATTGTTGCGGTTCCCAAGACCTGCCTACAGAGCTCTACAGCTCTCAACCTCTATGACCGGGGTGGAGGACAAACCTAGAACCTTCTAGTCAGATTAGGCAGACTATACCCATACCTTATTCTTAACCCCAGGATACGGTACCACAGCACTTCCCATTGTTTTTTGCAGATACAGGCTAACATGGCTATCCCGCTTATATTTGTCACCTAGGCACATATATAAAAGGAGCCAAGAACTAGAGTACTGTATGAAGAAACATAGTTAAAGGGAGAGATTTTCCTGTCTACAAGTCTAGTTTCAATTGGATACAGAACGCAATACTGGATTCCTCGTCTGAGTATATTCTTGGTCACATTACTGCATCAGAATGTAAGAGGCTCTCCTTAGGCATAATAGAACACACTGTGTTTTATAAGGTGTGACTTATCTGGGGGAAAATTTCCCTAGATATCAACTACATTATGCCCACCAGCCATAATGCCCAGCAGAACTATTTACTGCTCACTTTCATGATAATTTAAAAACACCCAATTCATAGAATTTGATAGATGAAGAATGGTTTGCTTCTAGTATAACATCAAACTAACAAAGTAAATGGTTTGGTTAAAGTTAGCACCTACCTGTAACTGTCATTTTGCTTATTATATCTCACTAAGGCAAAAATATCTGCCATGCAAGTTAAAGAAATTAATCCATTACTTTCATGCCTATGGAGTTCACTTGTGTTTTGAAAATGCCCATTCTGTTGAAAAAGCAGATGAAATATGGTGAAATATATTAACTGTTTTATTACATTTGATATAATTCTAGTCTATGCACCTTAGATTGTTCTGATAAGCCATCTCTTTTAAATGTTTAAAATGGCAAGGCTTAAAAAGTGCAAGTATATTGAGAAGTTTTTCAATAACTCAACTCGCTAATATGATGGTCACCACATCTCTGTAGTCAGTATACATGAGGACAAACCGTACTCAGCAAAATTTTAGCTAGGGATGTAAAATCCCATTTCAAACGTTAACTGGTTAAATGTTACGTTTAATTGGTTATCTGGGATCCCATAGGTGCCCCCTATCTATGGCACAGTGAGTCTGACTGGGCCATTAGTTAACCGGTTACCAGTAAGCATCACCCAGTAAGGATAACGCTCTCTGAGTAACCAGTTATCCCTTTGCAAGTCATCACTAGGTTTAATGATGTTGAAAATAACTCGTTCTTTTCTACAGTCACCACCAAATGGATTATTAAAAACTCAAATAAAAATCTGAAAGACAAGATTCAACATGTGGATAAAAGATACAAGTGGACAGGGAGAAAGGGTTAACAGTAGACCATGTAGTCAATATCACAACTGGGTTTAAAAGTCACAAATTCCTGACTCTTAGAATTGTGCTAATTTCTATACACCATAATGCAATTTTAAAATATTAATTATCAGCTTGAAGGACTGAGCAGTCCTGTGGCACCTTAGAGACTTAAATGTATTAGGTCAATTTGTTAGTCGCTAAGGTGCCACAGCACTGCTCATTGTTTTTAAAGTTACAGACTAACACGGCTCCCCCTCTGAGACTTATCACCTTGAAATTTTTGTTAAAACCTTTAATTGTTGTATCCCATTCCATCTATAGTACATATCTAAAATACATTATTTCTAAATGTCATGAGACAGTTTTCAGTTGATACTGAAAAAATTCCCTTCAACAGCAGAAGTATTTTTCAGAAAAATACTTTTGGAAATGTATATGAAGTTAACTTTCTGAAGCCATCTAAAGAATTATTTAGTAATAATAAATCTGATCTGAAAGTGTCTGCTTGTTTTTAATCTGCACATCCTTGATGTAGCTCATGATAGAGAATTTTCACAAGGTAGATTTAGATACAAAATTGAGTAATCCATAACATGTCAGGCAGAGTTTCCTTTTAAAATAACTTCTCTCTTTTGTGAGTAGCAAATAGAAAAGAGTTAATAGGAGATTTTTAAACTAGCTTTATCCCACTAAAAAACAGAAGGAAAAAGATACGTGTAAAATGAGAGCGAATCATGGAAGGCTTAAATGCTGGAGAAGATTCTTCTCCTTCCTGGAATACAATGGTGACAATGTCATTTCCAATATGACGCTTCCTTTCTACCTGCAAAAAGGAGAAATAACATTGCTAGAATTAGATCCTGAGTACTAACGCAGTGAAAAAACAATGAAACACAACATGAGATTATTGAATTTAATGCACTTTTTCTATGATGGCAGTTGACAGTAATCTGAAACTTGCGCAAGCATCATTTGTATAAACATTTTATTCTGTTTCTATCTCAATACAGAGATTTAAAAGTGCAGTACAGTAATGTCAAAATACTATGAAGCTGCTTTATTCATTCTTGTTCTCATTGTACAATGGCCATGGGAATATGAGAAATTGATATTTATAGCCCAACCACAGTATTTGTCAAAATTAATTAGATTAGCTATATTATTTTAATTTATCTGATTTACATGCAAATTATATTTTTAAATTATTCTCAAACCTTTTTATGGAGGAAGGGAAAGCAAGGCTATATATATCTTGCAGCATAGTTTACTGCAAAGGACTTGTTAGGAGTTCATTTCTAATGTGAAAGCATCAAGGTGAGTCTAAATGCAATTGGATTTCAATAACCTTAATCAGAGAACCACAAAACAAAACTTCAGAAGTAGCTATGGAATGTCAAACTAAGCCAAAAGAAATGGTAAAATCTGATCAAATGAAAAACGTTTTGTCTGCTTTTTCAAAGCTTACATATTGATCCATTGCTTGGTTTAAGGTCTTATCCCTTGTGATTAAGCTCTCTAGGTGAGATATCCATTAAAAACGTAGCCAGTACTTTTCAGCCTGGGTGCAACATAGAATCATAGAACACTAGAATTGGAAGGGACTTAGAGAGGTTATTGAGTCCAGTTCCCTGCCCTCATGGCAGGACCCAGTACCGTCTAGATCCCTAATAGACATCTATCTAACCTGCTCTTAAATATCTCCAGAGATGGAGATTCCACAACCTCCCTAGGCAACTTATTCCAGTGTTTAACCACCCTGACCGTTAGGAACTTTTTCCTAATGTCCAACCTAAACCTCTCTTGCTGCAGTTTAAGCCCATTGCTTCCTGTCCTATCCTCAGAGGCCAGAAGAACAATTTTTCTCCCTCCTCCTTGTAAACGCCCTTTTTAAAATTGAAACTGATATTATGTCCCCTCTCAGTCTTCTCTTTTCCGAATTAAACAAACCCAATTCATTCAGTCTTCCTTCATAGGTCATGTTCTCTAGACCTTTAATCATTCTTGTTGCTCTTCTCTGAACCCTCTCCAATTTCTCCACATCTTTCTTGAAATGTGATATCCAGAACTGGACACAGTACTCCAAATGAGACCTAATCAGTGCAGAGCAGAGTGGAAGAATGACTTTGTGTCTTGCTCACAACACTCCTGTTACTGAATCCCAAAATCATATTTCCTTTTTTTGCAACAGCTTCACACTGTTGACTCATATTTAGCTTGTGGTTCACTGTGACCCCTACATCCCTTTCTGCAGTACTCCTTCCTAGACAGTCACTTCCAATTCTGTATATATGAAACTGATTGTTCCTTCCTCAGTGGAGTACTTTACATTTATCCTTCTTAAACTTCATCCTATTTACCTCAGACTCTTTCTCCAGTTTGTCGAGATCTTTTTGAATTATGACCCTATCCTCCAAAGCAGTTGCAACCCTTCCCAGCTTATCATCACCTACAAACCGAATAAGCGTACTCTCTAGGCCAATATCTAAATCGTTGATGAAGATATTGAACAGAAGCAGTCCCCAAACAGATCCCCTGCAGAACCCCACTTCTTATGTCCTTCTTGCAGGATTTGAACCATTAATAACTATTCTCTGAGAATGGTTATCCAACCAGTTATGAAGCCACTTACAGTAGCCCCATCTAGGTTGTATTTCCCTAGTTTATTGACAAGAAGGTCATGTGAGACTGTATCAAATGCCTTACTAAAGTCTAGGTATACCACATCCACCGCTTCTCCCTTATCCACAAGACTCATTATCCTATCAAAGAAAGCTATCAGATTGGTTTGGCATGATTTGTTCTTTACAAATCCATGCTGGCTGTTCGCTATCACCTTATTATCTTCCAAGTGTTTGCAGATGAATTTCTTAATTACTTCCTCCATTATCTTTCCTGGCACAGAAGTTAAACTGACTGGTCTGTAGTTTCCTGGGTTGTTCTCATGTCCCTTTTTATAGATGGGCACTATATTTGCCTTTTTTCCAATCTTCTGGAGCCTCTCCCAACTTCCATGATTTTTCTAAGTTGATAGCTAAAGGCTTAGATACTTCCTCTATCAGCTCTTTGCGTATTCCAGGATACATTTCACCAGGCCCTGGCGACTTGCAGACATAAACATTTTCTAAGTGATTTTTAACTTGTCGTTTTTTTTTATTTTATCTTCTAAACCTACCCCATTCCCATTAGCATTCACTATGTTAGGCATTCCTTCATCATCAGACTTCTTGGTGAAGAAACAAAGTCAATAAGTACCTCTCCATTTCCAAGTTTCCCGTTACTGTTTCTCCCTCCTCACTGAGAAATGGACCTACCCTGTCCTTGGTCTTTCTCTTGCTCCTAATATACTTACAGAAAGTCTTCTGTCTGGTTTCACTTTATCTCTGTAGCTAGTCTGAGCTCGTTCTGTGCCTTTGCCTTTCTAATCTTCCCCTGCATACCTGTATTGTTTGCTTACATTCATCCTTTGTAATTTGTCCTAATTTCCACTTTTTATATGACTCCTTTTTTATTTTTAGATCATGCAAGATCTCCTGGTTAAGCCATGGTGGTCATTTGCCATATTTATATCTTTCCTATGAGGCGGAATAGCTTCCTTTTGGGCCCTTAATAATGTCCTTTTGAAAAACTGCCAACTCTCCTCAGCTGTTTTTCCTCTTAGTCTTGCTTACCATGGGACCTCACCTATCAGCTCTCTGAACTTACCAAAAACCGCCTTCCTGAAATCCATTGTCTCTATTTTGCTGTTCTCCCTGCTGACAATTTTCTTCCACTATTTGATCTGAGGAAGTGGGTCTGGGCCACGAAAGCTCATCAACTAATAAACCATCTTGTTAGTCTTTAAAGTGCTACATAGTCCTGTATTTTGTTTGGGAAACAAGAAGACTTTTTATAAATACATTAGAAGCAAGAGGAAGACCAATGACAGGGTAGACCCACTGGTCAGTGAGCAGGGAGAAACAGTAATAGGAAATTTGGAAATGGCAGAGATGCTTAATGACTTCTTTGTTTCAGTCTTCACTGAGAAGTCTGATGAAGGAATGCCTAACATAGGGAATGCTAGTGGGAAGGGAGTAGGTTTAAAAGATAAAATAAAAAAAAAGAACAAGTTAAAAATCACTTTGAAAAAAGTTAGATGCCTGCAAGTCACCAGGGCCTGATGAAATGCATCCTAGAATACTCAAGTAGCTGATAGAGGAGATATCTGAGCCTCTAGCTATCATCTTTGGAAAGTCATGGGAGACAGGAGAGATTCCAGAAGACTGGAAAAGGGCAAATATAGTGCCCATCTATAAAAAGGGAAATAAGAACAACCCAGGAAACTACAGACTAGTTAGTTTAACTTCTGTGCCAGGGAAGATAATGGTGTAAGTAATTAAGGAAATCATCTACAAACACTTGGATGTGGCAAGGTGATAGGGAACAGCCAGCATGGATTTGTAAAGAACAAATCATGTCAAACCAATCTGATAGCTTTCTTTGATAGGATAACGAGTCTTGTGGGTAAGGGAGAAGAGGTGGATGTGGTATACCTAGACTTTAGTAAGGCATGTGATACGATCTCGCATGATATTCTTATCAATAAACTAGGCAAATACAACTTAGATGGGGCTACTCTAAGGTGGGTGCATAACTGGCTGAATAACCGTACTCAGAGAGTAGTTATTAATGGTTCACAATTATGCTGGAAAGGTATAACAAGTGGAGTTCCGCAGGGGTCTGTTCTGGGACTGGCTCTGTTTAATATCATAGAATCATAGAACTGGAAGAGACCTCAGGAGGTCATCAAGTCCAGCCCCCTGCTCTAGGCAGGACCAATTCCAACTAAATCAACCCGGCCAGGGCTTTCTCAAGCCGAGACTTAAACACCTCTAGGGATGGAGACTCCACTACTTCCCTAGGTAACCCATTCCAGTGCTTCACCACCCTCCTGGTGAAATAGTTTTTCCTAATATCCAACCTGGACCTCTCCCCCCACAACTTGAGACCATTGCTCCTTGTTCTGCCATCTGTCACTACTGAGAACAGCCTCTCTCCATCCCCTTTGGAACCTCCCTTCAGGAAGTTGAAGGCTGCTATCAAATCCCCCCCTTATTCTTCACTTCTGCAGACTAAACAGACCCAAGTCCCTCAGCTTCTCCTCATAGGTCATATGCTCCAGCCCCCTAATCATTTTGGTTGCCCTCCGCTGGACCCTCTCCAATGTGTCCACATCCTTTTTGTAGTGGGGGGCCCAGAACTGGACACAATACTCCAGATGTGGCCTGACCAAAGCTGAATAAGGGGAATAATGACATCTCTGGAGCTGCTGGCAATGCTCCTCTTAATGCAACCTAATATGCCATTAGCCTTCTTGGCTACAAGGGCACACTGTTGACTCATATCCAGCTTCTCATCCACTGTAACCCCCAGGTCCTTTTCTGCAGAACTACTACTTAACTGGTTGGTCCCCAGCTTGTAACTATGCTTGGGATTCTTCCGTCCCAAGTGCAGGACTCTACACTTGTCCTTGTTGAACCTCATCAGATTTCTTGTGGCCCAATCCTCCAATTTGTCTAAGTCACTCTGGACCTTATCTCTGCCCTTAAGCGTATCTACCTCTCCCACCAGCTTAGTGTCATCTGCAAACTTGCTGAGGGTGCAATCCATCCCCTCATCCAGGTCATTAATAAAGATATTGAACAAAACTGGTCCTAGAACCGAACCTTGGGGGCACTCCGCTAGAAACTGACCGCCATCCTGACATCGAGACGTAGATCACTTCCCGCTGGGCCCGGCCTTCTTGCCATCTTTCTATCCATCTTACCGTCCATTTATCCAATCCACATTCACTTAACTTGCTGGCAAGAATAGTGTGGAAGACCGTATCAAAAGCCTTGCTAAAGTCAAGGTATATAACATCCACTGACTTTCCCATGTCCACCGAGCCACTTACCTCATCATAGAAGCTAAACATATTGGGCAGGCACGACTTGCCCTTTGTGAATCCATGCTGACTATTCCTAATCACTTTCCTCTCATCCAAGTGCCTCAAAATGGATTCCTTAAGGATCCCTTCCATGATTTTTCCAGGAACCGAGGTAAGACTGACCGGCCTATAGTTCCCTGGATCGTCCTTCTTCCTTTTTTTGAAGATGGTCACTACATTTGCCTTTTTCCAATCATCCGGGATTTCTCCTGATCTCCATGACTTTTCAAAGATAATAGCCAAAGGCTCCTCAATGACATTTGCCAACTCCCTCAGTACCCTCGGATGCATTAAGTCCGGACCCATGGATTTGTGTACGTTTAGCTTCTCTAAATAGTTCCTAACCTGTTCTTTACCCACCACGGGCTGTCCATCTTCATCCCATCTTGCGTCACTTAGCGCAGAAGTCCACGAGCCAACCTTGTCCGTGAATACAGAGGCAAAGAAAGCATTGAGTACTTCAGCTTTCCTCACATCATCTGTCACTAGGGGTATGTCTACACTACAAAGTTAATTCGAACTAATGGACGTTAGTTCGAATTAACTTTCATAGGCGCTACACTAGCCCTCCGCTAGTTCGAACTTAATTCGAACTAGCGGAGCGCTTAGTTCGAACTAGGAAAACCTCATTTTACGAGGATTAAGCCTAGTTCGAACTAGCTAATTCGAATTAAGGGGTGTGTAGCCCCTTAATTCGAACTAGTGGGAGGCTACCCCTCCCCAGGTTTCCCTGGTGGCCACTCTGGCCAACACCAGGGAAACTCGTCTGCCCCCCTCCCGGCCCCGGATCCCTTAAAGGAGCACGGGCTGGCTACGGTGCCTGTGCCAGGTGCAAGCCTGCCAGCACCCAGCCAGCAGACCCTGCACCTGGCACGGCACAGAGCCACCCACCCGATGTCCCCCAGCCCACCCCCTCTTCCCGGGACCAGGTTGGCGGCTCCCGGGAGCTTGCCCGGGACCGCAAGAGGCGGGCACCCACCTGGGCTAGTGCAGACATCGTGGACCTCGTCCACGATCTCCGCACTAGGCACAGGAAAGTGGCCGTCTAGGGCAGGAGAGCTGCCAGCCTGGCCACCCAGGAGCAGGTGTGCATGAAAATCAAGGGGGTCCACTGAGACCCCCGACCCTGAGCCCTGAGCTTACAATGGCCGTACTGGGTCAGACCAAAGGTCCATCTAGCCTAGTAGCCTGTCTGCTGACAGCGGCCAACCCTAGGAACCCTGGAGGGGATGGACTGAAGACAGTGACCAAGCCATTTGTCTCGTGCCATCCCTCTCCAGCCTTCCACAAACCTTGGCCAGGGACACCACTCCTACCCCCTGGCTAATACCACTCCATGGACCCAACCTCCATGACTTGATCTCACTTCCCTTTAAACTCTGTTCTAGTTGTAGCCTTCACAGCCTCCTGCAGCAAGGAGTTCCACAGGTTGACTCTTTGCTTTGTGAAGAAGAACTTTCTGTTACTAGTTTGAAGCCTGCTACCCATTCCTTTCCTTTGGTGTCCTCTAGTCCTTCTTTATGGGAACTAATGAAGAACTTTTCTGTATGCACCCTCTCCACCCAACTCCTGCTTTTAGAGACCTCTATCCTGTCCCCCCTCCGTCTCCTCTTTTCTAAGCTGAAAAGTCCCAGTCTCTTTAGCCTCTCTTCATATGGGACCTGTTCCCAACCCCTGATCATTTTAGTTGCCCTCCCCTCTCCCAGCCTCTCTCTTCCCCTCTCCCACCTCCTTTTCCCAGTCTCCCCCAGTTTTGTTCAATAAAGACATTCCATTTTGGAAGACACGTTATCTTTATTTTGTACATCAAGAAGAGGGGCTAGGGAAGGGTAAGTGGAAGGAGGTGAGGGAGGAATGGGACACGAGCCCCCGATGGGGAGGACTGGGCTGGCTCTGGGTGCGGAAGCTCTCCTGCAGCCCCCCAATTGGCCCCTCTCCCCAGATGGCAGCCTGCGGCAAGTGCAGCCGGGCTGATGACCGAGTGCTGTGATGTGCCCAGTGTGGGTAGTCCGGGCACTCCAATCCAGGACTGCTTTGCTAGGGGGGCACCCCTGAGAACTGTCTGTCCGGGGCTGGGGTCGGGACCCTTTAAGCACAGCCCTCGGCTAGCCTGAGACAGCATCTCCACGCTCTAAGTCCTCCTCTGATGCCCTGCCGGCACTGCTTCTGGCCATCCGTAAGCCCGGTTCAGGGTCTACTTAATGTGAACGTGCTAGTTCGAATTAGCAAAACGCTAATTCGAACTAGTTTTTTAGTCTGGATCCGTTAGTTCGAATTAACTAATTCGAACTAAGTTAGTTCGAATTAACTTTGTAGTGTAGACATACCCTAGGTTACCTCCTTCATCCATTAGGGGCTGCACACCCTCTCTGATCACCACCTTCCTGTTAACATGCCTGTAGAAACCTTTCTTGTTATCCTTCACATCCTTAGCCAGTCGCAATTCCATTTGTGCTTTCGCCTTCCTGATAACCCCCCAGCATTCTCGAGCGATACATTTATACCCCTCCCTGGTCATTTGTCCAAGTTTCCACTTTTTGTAAGCTTCCTTTCTGTGCTTAAGTTCACCAAGGATTTCCCCTGTAAGCCAATCCGGTCTCCTACCATGTTTGCCTCTCTTGCTACGCGTCAGGATGGTTTCTTTCTGTGCCTTCAATAAGGCTTCTTTAAAATACTGCCAGCTCTCCTGGACTCCTTTCCCCTTCATGTTAGCATCCCAGGGGATTCTGCCCATCAGATCTCTGAGGGAGTAAAAATCTGCTTTTTTGAAGTCCAAGGTGTGTATTTTACTACTCTCTTTTCTTCCTTTGGTCAGGATCCTGAAATCTACTATCTCATGATCACTGCTTCCCAGGTTGTCACCCACCTCCACTTCCCCTATTAGTTCCTCCCTGTTTGTGAGCAGAAGGTGAAGCTGTGCCCAGCCCCTGGTCGGATCCTTCAGCACTTGTACCAAGAAGTTATCCCCAACATTCTCCAAAAACTTCCTGGATTGCCTGTGTACTGCCGTATTGGTTTCCCAACAGTTGTCAGGGTGATTAAAGTCCTCCATGAGAACCAGGGCCTGCAATCTGGAAGCTTTGCTCAGTTGTCCGCAGAAAGCCTCATCTACCTCATCCACCTGATTCGGTGGCCTGTAGCAGACACCAACCACAAGCTCACTGCTGTTGTTTGCTCCTTTAAACTTAACCCATAGACTCTCAACAGGTTTTTCTCCCTCTTTATACTGGAGTTCAGAGCAATCGTAGTGCTCTCTTACATATAGTGCAACTTCTCCTCCTTTTCTCCCCTGCCTGTTCTTCCTGAACAGTCTATACCCTTCCATGACAGTGCTCCAGTCATGCGAGTCATCCCACTAAGTCTCTGTTATCCCAATTAAATCATATTTCTTGGACTGGGCCAGGGCCTCCAGTTCTTCCTATCTGTTGCCCAGGCTTCTCGCATTAGTGTACAAACATTTCAGGTAACCAGTTGATTGCCCTATCTTCTCCATTCGAAACAGGGGTCCTCCTTTCTTGTTTCTTCCTCTCTGCATTTCTTCCCGGTATCCAACTTCCCCACTCCCCTCAGGGTTTTGGTCACCATCCCCTGACAAACCTAGTTTAAAGCCCTTTTCACTAGGTTTTCAAGCCTGCCCGTGAAGATGCTCCTTCCTCTCTTCATTAGGTAGATCCCATCTCTTCCTAACAATCCCTGTGCCCGGAACAGAGTCCCATGGTCGAAGAAACCAAAGCCCTCTCTGCGACACCACCTGCGCAACCACGCATTTACGTCCTCAATTCGACGATTCCTGCCCAGTCCTTTCCCTTCAACAGGGAGGATGGACGAGAACACCACGGCTACATCTAGACTGGCCCCTTCTACGGAAGAGGCATGCAAAGCAGGCAAGTCAGAATAGGGAAATCCGCGGGGGATATTTAAATATCCCCCACGGGATTTAAATAAACATGGCCGCCACTTTTTTTCCGGCTTGGGGAAAAGCCGGAAAAGAGCGTCTAGACTGGTGCGATCCTCCAGAATAAAGCCCTTTTCCGGAGGATCTCTTGCAAGTAGGAATAAGAGATCCTCCGGAAAAGGGTTTTATTCTGGAGGATCCCGCCAGTCTAGACGCTCTTTTCCAGCTTTTCCCCAAGCCGGAAAAAAAGCGGCGGCCATGTTTATTTAAATCCTGCGGGGGATATTTAAATCCCCCGCGGATTTCCCTATTCTGACTTGCGTGCTTTGCGTACCTCTTCCGGAGAAGGGGCCAGTCTAGACGTAGCCCACTTGCACTCCAAATTCTTGGATCCTTCTTCCCAGCGCTACATAATCCGCAGTAACCCGCTCAAGGTCATTCTTGGCTGTATCATTAGTTCCCACGTGGAGAAGCAGGAAGGGGTAGCGATCTGAAGGTTTGATCAGCTTGGTAAGCCTCTCAGTCACATCCTGAATGCGAGCTCCCGGTAAGCAGCACACCTCTCGAGATTCCAGGTCCAGACGGCAGAAGGATGGTTCAGTCCCTCTTAGGAGGGAGTTCCCGACCACCACCATCCGTCGTCAATGATTTAGATATTGGCCTAGAAAATACGCTTATTAAGTTTGCAGACGATACCAAGCTCGGAGGGGTTGCAACTTCTTTGGAGGATAGGGTCATAATTCAAAATGATCTGGACAAATTGGAGAAATGGTCTGAGGTAAACAAGATGAAGTTTAATAAAGACAAATGCAAAGTGCTCCGGTTAGGAAGGAACAATCAGTTTCACACATACAGTCTAGGAAGGAGTACGGCAGAAAGGGATCTAGGGGTCATAGTGGACCACAAGCTAAATGTGAGTCAACAGTGTGATGCTGTTGCAAAAAAAGCAAACATGATTCTGGGATGCATTAACAGGTGTGTTGTTAGCAAGACACGAGAAGTCATTCTTCTATTCTACTCTGCGCTGGTTAGGCCTCAGTTGGAGTATTGTGTCCAGTTCTGGGCACCGCATTTCAAGAAAGATGGAGAAATTGGAGAGAGTCCAGAGAAGAGCAACAAGAATGATTAAAGGTCTAGAACACATGACCTATGAAGGAAGGCTGAAAGAATTGGGTTTGTTTAGTTTAGAAGAGAGAAGATTGAGGGAGGACATGATAGCAGTTTTCAGATATCTAAAAGGGTGTCATAAGGAGGAGGGAGAAAACTTGTTCATCTTGGCCTCTGAGGATAGAGCAAGAAGCAATGGGCTTAAACAGCAGCAAGGGAGGTTTAGGTTGGACATCAGGAAAAAGTTCCTAACTGTCAGGGTGGTTAAACACTGGAATAAATTGCCCAGTGAGGTTGTAGAATCTCCATTTCTGGAGATATTTAAGAGTAGGTTAGATAAATGTCTATCAGGGATGGTCTAGACAGTACTTGGTCCTGCCATGAGGGCAGGGGACTGGACTCGATGACCTCTCGAGGTCCCTTCCAGTCCTAGTATTCTATGATTCTACATCGGCACCAAGCTGGGAAAAGGAAATACCGGCCAGCCCAGATTAAAACGATGTGACCCTCCAGGAAGATGCGGGTTGTAGACCCCTAGCATGACATCATCCTTTTTAATATATAACACAACACCTCCTCCTTTTTTCTCCCCAGATATCCTTCCTGAATAAGCCATACCCACCAAGTCTCTGTGATACCAACAATGGCATAGTTATGTTTATTTATTAGCACTTCAGGTTCTTCCTGCTTATAACCCATACTTCTTGCATTTGTATACAGGCATCTAAGATACTGATTTGATTTTGCCTCCCAGTTCTGCCTTTTTCCTCCTTTATCGCTGCTATTTTAGCCCATGCTTCCTTCTATTTCCAACCCTCTCCCAGGTCTCCATGTTCTTCACTTACCTGTAAGCTTTGGTCACCTGCCCCCGTCAAACCCAGTTTAAAGCCTTTCTCACTAGGTTAGCCAGTCTGCATCCAAATACAGTCTTCCCCTTCCTCAAAAGGTGAACCCCATCCCTGCTTAGCAATCTTTCTTGGAATAGCATCCCAAGGTCGAGGAAGTCAAAGCCCTCCTGGTGACACCAACTTCACAGCCAGGCATTTACCTCCAGGACGCACCTGTCTCTGCTTGGGACCCTACCTCTGATAGGAAGGACTGAAGAGAATACCACCTGCGCTCCAAACTCCCTCAGCAATACTCCCAGAGTCCTTTAGTCACTCTTGATCTGCTCAGTGTCACACCTTGCAGTATCATCAGTGCCCACATGGATTAGTAGCATGGGGTAGTAGTCAGAGGTCCAGATAATCCTCGACAATGCCTCCGTAACGTCTCAGCTATGGGCCTCTGGCAGGCAGCACCTCCCGAGATGACATGTTAGGCTCCTCTGTCCCCTTCAGAAGAGAGTCTCTGACCACCACTACCCTACATTTCCTCCTCGCAGTGGTGGCAGCAAACCTCCCAGCTTTGGGGGTAAGAGGCTTCTCCTCCTTTGTTTTAACCAAACAGTTACACTCCTTTAGATACAGGAGATAAGGAAATACACCCTGTATCAAAAGCGTAACTGTTTCCCTATACCATGGTGCGAAGGTTGGGAGCAGAGTGGAGCACTACCTGCCACCAGAAGTGACCAGCTGCGTGTCCCTCCTAAGCTATCTCCTCCTCCACCAGTGGTGTGTCAGCAGTCTTGTGAAGTGGGACAGCTACCTCAGCTGTCTCCACATGAATACTGTCCAGGAACTGCTCGTGAATTCAGATACTCCTCAGCTTAGCCACCTATAGCTCTCCCACCTGATTCCTGAGAGATTCCATCAGCTGGCACCTTTCACATTGGATGTTTCCCCCAGCCTGGATTTCAGTCAGTGGGAATCGCAAGCCATAGTCCTTGCAAAGCCACACCAGGATCTGGGTAGAGGCATCCATGGTCAGGTGGTCTGCCTGGCTACAGGCTCAGGTGGAGGAGACTGAAGCAGTGCTGGCATAAGTGTTGCAGGTCTTCCTAACATAGTAGGCCTCCCTCTGTCAAACTCTCGCTTAAACTCCCCTGTCCGCAGCCCCCTGTCCACTTTACTCCCCTGCTCGCTCTGCCTCTTGAAGCCTGTGCACCTAGGTTAGGCCCACCCCCTCGTTGGCCACACAGGGGAAAGCTGATTGGTGGCTGATCAAAGGCAATCAAAGGAGCAAACACTCCCAGACACACAATCCCAACTGCCACAGTAACAAATTGAAATCACCTGAAATCAGAATCAAAATTCAAACAGCAGTAGCATGACACTTTAGTAAAACTTTGAAATTCTTGGGGAATTTGGAAACAGCACAGGTCTCTAGGTTTTTGAATATATTTCTGATCAAACTATTATTCTTTAGTATACATCTACCTGAATCTCTAAGATACCATGGATCTATTGTCTAACAGGCTAAGCAGACAGCCTGTTCTATCTGCCATCAGTATGTGCTCAATCTTATTTTGGGATTGATGCTGATTGTTAGTTTTGAGGTAGGATTTAAGATTCTGGCTGGCTGGCTGGCTGGCTGGCTGTCTCTCTCTCTCTCTCTCTCTCTCTCTCTCCCACACCCACACCCACACCCCCACCCCCACCCCCACACCCACACCCCCCCCCCCCCCCCCCCACACACACACACACACACACACACACACCACAGGGGAGAGCTATATACAGAATGTCCACTGAGGACAGCCACACCACTACGAGTGGCCAGCAGAGCTGAGACTCCACCATCTTGCCTGTCACCAGACAGGATAAGTAGCCCCCATTTCCCTAAAGGGGCTTTGCAACTGCGGAATCAGGGACCAGCAGGGGACTCCAGCAGGGGTAGCGTAGCATTAACACCTGCGATTAAGGCATTAAAAAAATTCATCCTGTCCAGTGTTAATCCTAATGTTCTAAGATTCTATTAAAATGGAAATATACGTCCCTTAAGTTAAGAGCAGGATACCAGTCTCCCAGATAAAGAAAGGAGAAATGGGGCCAACGGAGACCAAAGTAAACTTTAATTTGAGGGACTTGTTGAGGCATTGGAGGTCTAGCATAGGTATGAGGTCTCCTTTTGCTTTTGGGATCTGGACATCATGTGAGTAAAAATCTTTCCCTCTCGTGTCTGGAGGAACCTCCTTTACTGCCTCGCAGCTGCAGAAAGTTCTTGACCTCCTGTTTGAGTAGCTGCTTGTGAGAAGAGTCCCTGAAGAAGTGGGAAGGAGGGTCAGCCACAAACTGTAGGGTGTAGCCCAAAGAAATCACGTTAAGCACCCAATGGTCTGAGGTCAGCTGCAACCAGGCTGATCTGAAGGGCTGCAGACGGTCGAGGAGAAAGTAGGGGGTTGGATCCTGAGCAATGTGTGGGGTGCTGATCTTGGGTGTATCCCTTCTGGATGCCCAGGTCTCTGGAGGGGTCAGGTTGGGCAGAGGAGCAGGAAGACAAGGGGTGCCATCACTTAAAACCCTTCTCTTTCAGTATGATCTGGACCAGAGAACATCCCATTAACTTGATGGAGGAGGAGGTGGCGGTGGAGGCTGGAATGGCTTTCTAGCCTGTGGAAGGATGTGCAGGCCCAAAGACCAGAGGGTAAGCATGGGAGTTTTTAAGGCCACGAAGCCATGCATCAGTCAACTCCAAGAAGAACTCTTCTCCCTCAAAGGTAGGTCCTGAAAGATAGTGTCTGCCCCCCCCCCCATGCGACAGCAGATAAGATTGTATCTAGGAGTTGAGTCTCATGACCACTGCAGAGGAAACCACCTTGGCCACCAAGTCTGTAGCATCCTAGGTCATCTGGAAGGTGCCTCTCGACACCACTTTTCCCTCATTCACTAAGGTAGCAAACTCCTGGGGTTGATCCTGTGAAAGTCTCTGCTTGAATTTGCTGATTGAGTCCCACAAATTGAAATTGCACCTACCTATCAGGTACTGATGGCTCAATATCTGAAATTGCAGGCTGGCTGTTCAATACATTTTCCTGCCAAATAAGTCCAGTCTCTTTGCATTTTTATTTTTAGGTGTACTGCTGGCCTGTCCCTTCCTGTTCCCTTCATTGATGACAGGCACTACCATGAATGCTGCTGAAGATGGCTATACAGATACTTAATTTCCTGTATTGGGACATATTTCTTTTCCACTTTCTTGGAGGAAGGCAGAATGGAAGATTGGGGACTTCACAATTTTCAGGAGCCCTGGGTGGACAGGAAACATGACCTTGGGGTGGAAGAAGATATGACAATGAAGAGGTTGTCAGACTCCTCTGCTAGTTCTTTGACCTCCAAGTTCAAGTTAACAGCCATGCTTCTGATCAGGGCCTGGTGTTCTTTGCTAGAAGTCTGATACCTGGCTGGGGTAGGCGTCTGAGCATAGCAGCACCCCTGTGAGGGCACATGGCCTATTACAGATCCTTTGCCAAAAGCCCCCTTGTCTTGCAATGCCAAAGGGACCTTGGGCTCAGCTGTTTCTTGGGCACTGGTAAGGGGAAAGAATGCTGGGAGTGTTCCAGTGCCAGCAGTCAGCAGTGTGAAATACTAGGCATGGAGTCCAATCTGGGGGACTCCAAGTCAGAATGAAGCACAGCCTCCACGAGGAGGGGCCCTCTGCGGATATCCTGTTCCTTCTGAGTTTGAGGGTGGATGTTTTTGCAGATTCTGCACTTAGCTTCACTGCATGTTTCCTCCAGACATTTCAAAGAGCTATCACAGGTATGGGCAACTGGTACACAATAAGCATGGCTTAAAAGCCTAAGGAATGGGCATGCCCCATTCAGTGACAAAATCCCCACATAATCCTTCCAAAACTAACTATGAAATAGGTAATGTGATGCAGTGTTTTGGTAATAAATGTATAAAAACTTATCAGACACAATTTTGAATGTCATAAGCTTTGAGAGATTTGAATTTTTACATTTCAAAAATAAGTTGCACTGACAAACCAGAAAAACTTTCCTTTTAAATATGTTGTGGTTTACTAAGTAAAATCAGTATGAAAACCACATACTTGCTGCTTGTTCTCTTTAGAATATGGTAGCAAGGTTGAAACATGGAACATTATCTCATGCCCTTGATAGACTGTATAGATGGAATATATTCCTGTTGTATCATCTGCAAAGGAAGAAAATCACTCTCAGTGGGATCATGCAACACTGCATTTTTAAGGAGAAAAGGAAATTTCATTCCTTGTTACAGGACAGTCTCAGGGCACCTCCTTTCAGATCCATATTTCTTACTTGTCTTAAAAATAGATCAACTTTAATTAAAAATCTTTGATGTCAGGCATATTTTAAAATATATGCAAATGTGGACTACCAAAGCTAATGATGAAGCCACATTAACATTTCTGCCTATAGGTCAGGACTTGCCCTGAAAGGAGATGTGTATTCAACAACTCAGTGAAAATGCATCATGAACATGACCAAATGCAGCCACCCACATACACCAGTAGAATCCCCATTCAATATTTTTATAATTTAGCAAAATATCCACCTGTGTTTGGGGCTAAGAGCCAGTGCATATCTACATTCTTAATCATTGCTTTGACTGGATAATGACCTTTCCTGCAGAGTCCCCCTGGAAGGCACATATCCAGTTTAGTCTTATTTTAGTACCCCATTAATTTAAAAAGGTTCTATCCTGCAAAGACTGGTGTCTGACAAGTGTAATTTTAGCCTTTCATAGAAAAGGGAACGGAATGTGACTCTTCTTTATAACATGTGAAGTTGTTTTGCTATTTAACCTGTTGTAGCTACCACTATAACACAGAATACGTGGCCGATTCATGATAAGAACACAATCTAAGAAAACAGACTGTGAACTTGTGAGGACTAAAATTGGGCTGATGAGGAAGCATTATGGAAATCCTACAAATTCTAGGGTCTGTCAGAGGGCAGAAAAGGATGGTAGTGAAGCTATCCTGAAGCTGGGAGGCAGGTGCCTGATACATTATGTCTTATTATTGCCATTGTGGATGCCTTTCCATGTTGATATTCCCAACCCAAGCACTGTTATGAGGAAGGGAGTGTCTCACATTGCTTAGCCATAACCAATCCAGATGACTGAGGAATAGTATTAGGAGGCTTTGAAAGGAGTATGACATGACAGACAAGAGCTGAGTGGTGGTAACTGTATCACAGATAGATAGCAGCAGTGGGAGGGAGATCAAGATTTACCAATAATATTAAGAACATTACGATGATTTGACGAGAAATTGTAAAATGTGTCTAAACATGTGTTTCAGAAATACTACCCGAGTAGGTCTCTTCTCAGATTCGACTGTTTCTGTCTGTTATGTAGACAGTATTCTACACATACGCATGCACACTAACAGCATGTTCCCAACAGACCTGTCATCAGTTACTTCAGCTGGAATCTTACTTTTGGTGTCCAAGCCTCCTCGGTAGCCTGTCCAGCCCTTCAGTGTAATTGTGTCACCCAAAAGATTCAAAAATCGTTGAAAGCTGTCACTTCCCATTTCTACAAGTAGAGAAAGACATGAAAGAGTATGGCAGATGCAACTGTACATTAACCACAATATAGAACACAGGCTCTATTCCTGAGCTTATTGTCAGGGTTTTTCATGTGAACGTCCCTTTCCTACGTTAACCCCTTAAGTATCTGTGTGGGCATATCAGATCCTTAATTCACAATACAGGAATGTGTGAGCTGATGCATTGGCCCAACATTAGAGCAACATACTATCATGTGAGGACCCAGAATTTCAGTTGAGTTCAATTCTCTTCCTCTCACCCAAGCCTTGGAGATCTATGAAAGCTGTACTCTGAGTCTTGAGGAACAGGGATCACCGATAGTGTTCTGGCTCCATGTACCTGACTGACTGAGCAGGGTTGATTAATCACCTGTGAAGCTGTGCTGCCATTAGTGTTTACTAAACAGTGGGTCCCCCCTTTGCTAAATCTGAAGGCACTGTCACAATCATCATGATGCAAGGCCTCAAACAAGGGAAAATAAAATGGGAAATGAGTGGCCCCTTGGGATCCTGAGCACTACTTCCTTCAATCACTTCAAAAATGATGTCTGAGTTTAAAAATTTGACTCTACCTGAAAACTGCACCAACACACCAAAAGCTGGTCAGAGCTTTAATCATACAAAATGCAATTTTATATCAAGTTTAAATTATACAATGCCTTCATTAAGAAAACAGTCAAACCACTAAAGCCTGAAGTTTTTATATTGTTGATATTACTGGTTGTCAGATGAAAATAAAAATGCACATATACTACTATACAGAATATGGGGTCTATTCCCCATCGTATAGTCAGGCTCATAGCCATAAAAATGCACAATTTGTTCAAAGAGATCATATGTTAATGTGTGAAAAATCAATAGTAGTCATCTGGGTATAAAACCTTGCAGTACAACAACCTCAAATGGGGGCGGGGTGGGGAAGGGAGAGGACAATGGATCCAGCTTCTTTCCAGTTGCCCAGAAGGTTATTTTCAAATATCTCAAGAATTACTGTAAAGAAATCCCCAGTTCTTGGACACGTCTCTACATATTCCCATTTATGGGATATTGCATTATCCTGTGGTGCCTTGAACTCAACCACTTTGTCTAGCAGCATACTATAGTGCATGTGCACCGCTATCCTGCTCTTCGGCATACCCACCATAATCAAGATGAAGCTATAAATGAGGCAGAGCACTCTCCCACCTCTGCTGCTTCCTCCACGTAGCCAAAGACATCACAATTAGGATTTTGACAGAGGGGACGGAGGATGAGACATGAATATGAGAGCCATCTCGAAGAACTCCACTTAAAGGTAAATAACCTTCATTTCTTCTTTCAGTGGCTCTACATATTCCCACTTATGAGACAGATTGATAAGCAACACTGAGACTAATATGGAGGTGGGAACAGAATCTTAATTGAATAAAGACTAACGCGCTTCTTGCCAAGCGCATACACTCTAGAACCCAAATTCAGAGCACAATGCTTAGTAAAGGTGTGTACTAAAGTCCAGGTTGTAATTTTATAGATCTAAGCATCTAGCACCTGCTCAAACAAGAGAAAGAAGCATCCACAGCTGCAATGTAATGTGGTCAAACCGAATATACTGTTTAATACACCTGGAAATAATCTAAGAAGAAACTGTATGCCCCATAAGAACAACCATACTGGTCCAGTATCCTTTCTTCTAACAGTGGCTAATGCCAGGTGTCCCAGAAAGAAACAAAAGAACAGGTAATCATCAAGTGACCCATACCCTGTAACCCTGTGATGGGACATACTCATCCCAAACTGGACAGGAGGGTGTTAACCTTACATTATGGGCTGAAGTCACACCCTCTTCATTCTACTGGACATGCTCTAGGTGTATCAGTATAAAAGAGCTTCTTGGCTCAGTTGGGGCTGACAGCGACAGGAACTGTAGCAGGAAGCAGTTCAGGGGAAGGCAATGACAAACAGATGAATGAGCCAGAGTCAGCCTGTTTTGGACAGAGTCTTTCCCTGCTGACTCAGTGGCCTGAGTTAGGGCCACTAATAATCCCTGAGCTGAGTTTCAGTGGAAAGAGAGGCGCAACTCACTGCTTTCATTGACTCTGGCCCTCAGGCCTTACTGCCCTACGAAAAGGGGAGACTTCCTGACTCTCGCCTGTGGGTCTTACTGCGCTGTGAATAGGGGTGGGTTTTCTTACTCTGGCCATAGGGCTGTACTATTCTGCCCAGAAGTACAGATTTACTGATACTGTGCCACAGCCTTGCAGCCCAGTTGACAAAGACAAACCAAAGGACTCTGTTCATTAAGCCGTACCGCCCCACAGATAAAGTGTGTAGTAGTGTATGGTGTATATACTTGGGTTGAGAGGAACAAAGATGGAAGATACACTTTCCCCACCCATTCTCCAAGGGAAACTGCACTCGCCCTACAATGTACGGGCTTTCCCCCAACAATGTGACATATACATTCCCAGCTTCTGACAAACAGAGGCTAGGGACACCATCCCTGCCCATGCTAGCTAATAACCATTGATGGACCTATTCTCCATAAATGTATTTAGTTATTTTTTGAACCCTGTTACAGTGCTCATCATCTGATAAAGTGGTTTTACCCATAAAAGCTCATGATACTATATATATTTTTGTTAGTCTCTAAGGTGCCACAGGACTACTCATTGTTTTTAAAGTTACAGACTAACATGGTTACCCCTCTGCAACCTATTAAAGTGTCAGCCTTCATAATATCCCCTGGCAAGGAGTTCCACAGGTCACCTGTGTTGTGTGGAAAAAATACTTCCTTTGGTTTGTTTTAAACCTGCTGCCTATTAATTTGGTGACCCCTAGTTCTTATATTATGGGAATCAGTAAACACTTTCTCCACACCAGTCATCATTTTATGTATCTCTATCATATCTCTGCTTAGTCACCACTTTTCCAAACTAAAAAATCCCACTCTAATTGATCTCTCGTCAGATGGAAGTTGTTCCAGTTTCCTAATCAATTTTGTTGCCTTTTCTGAATGTTTTCCATTTCCAATATATCTTTTGTAATATCTCTAGTAAGATGAAGGCCTAAAATGTAAGCCAATGTAGCACAGGCCTGGTTTGAGGCCTGAGGACTAGCTAACAACAGACAAAACATGGCTAACATAAAGCAAAGCTAATGTGGCAAAGTCTGGTTCTTGTGGGCCTCAGAGGCTCACAGTGACCCTAATTACTGTCACAAAGGCAAGAGTACCCTGCTACCAGAGACTCTTTCATCATTGGCCAGTCCAGTGTCCTTCTTTTTCCAGTTCCTGCTGGCCCTTCTAGCCAGAGGGGAGGATTGGGGGGAACCCGGTCCCACCCACTTGCTCCAGGTTCTGGCCCACGGCCTTATAGGAGGGGGCAGCCCCAAGCAGGCCATGCAGCTTGGCCCTTGCCCCCAGCGTAGCAGCCCCTCCCTGGGCCACTTCCCCAACCCCTCCTGCAGTATCTCGTTCCCGATATCGCAGAGCAAACCTTCAGGTCACTCGGGTGTGTTCTCTTGCTCTGGGTTGCTCCCTTCTCCTTGAGTTCTCCTCTAATCTGTCTCTTTTCTCCTTCCCCCTAGCCTTGCCTGGGGAAGTGTTTTTATAGTGCACACATCAACCTTAAGTGGTTGCAGGTGTTCCAATTAGTCCTCCCTTCAGGCTGATGCCAGATAGGATTCAGGTATGGCTGGCTGGCCATAGTCTTTAACAGCCTATTCAGGGAACATAAAGCCACATATCAAGCTCCCCACATATCTGCCCTCCAGGAGGCTTCAGCAGCTCCCTGTTCTCAGGCTGCCACACTAAGCTGTGAGCAAGAGGAAGGCCTCCTGCTCTCAGAACTTGGCACAAACAGGGCTGAGAGAACAAAACACTAATTGGCAGAGTTGTTGACTCGAGTCCCACAACTTGAACTCGAGTCTGACTTAAGTCGCCTAGGTTCATTGTTTGTGACTTGAGACTCAACTTGAGACTTGCTAATTTTGTTAAATCAACTTGGTGAAAAAATTGTCCAAAAATGCCGATATTGATGGCTTGTACAAAAGTGACTTGACATTTTTTAAATTAAGACTTGAGACTTGAACTGTAGTGACTTGAGATTCGACTTGGACTTGACAATGAAGACTTGAAGATAACACTGCTAATTGGTAATAGGTCCTAGTGTAGAACAGTAATTGGTAATGGTGATAAGTGGAAAGCACATGGTATCACTAGATCCTTAAAAAAGACCATGTACCTACTCCTCACAGATACAGACCCAGGTTCAGGAAAGGGTCCAAAATGACAGCATAATGGCTAGAGATGATCTAATCAAATCATGGGGTACAGGATGATGGGTGGTATCTAAGTAGCATCAGAGGGCGGTAACCTGACAAAGTCAGAGGGTGGAAACATGATGCATGAGCAGTGATGTGTGATTTGTTTATAAAGTGGTGTCTTGGGGGAGGGACAGTCTTTGTATGACCTAGGGGGCAGTGGAAGTTTCCCACTGATTGAGTCATTCCTTGTTACAGGGTACACATGCATAGTCATTCAGTAGAGTCTACTAACAACTATTACTCTACTTTGTTTACCATTAACCTGGCTGGGCACCTTCAATCCTTATCTGGTTTATGGACTTTGGGGGCTCTCTGTGGTCTGCTGTGAAGATTAAGTGCACAAGTCGACACAGCTCACATCATTGAGCACACACGCAAGCAGCTTCCTGGGTATCGTCATCAACAGAGTCACAGACCTGTGAGGACACCTTGGCAGTAAATCCTGACCACTTCCTGAATAACTGCAATATCTGCAAAACATTTTGCCACCTCACTTTTTATCCTCTTTTTTCAAATAATTTATGAATATATTAAATAAGATTGGTCCCAGTACAGACTCCTGGAGGACAGCCCTAGTTACCTCTCTCCATTATGAAAACTATTTATTCCTATTCTTTTTTTCCTGACTTCTAACTAGTAAACAATCTATGAGAGGACCTTCCCTCTGATCTCATGACAGCTCATAGAATCATAATCATAATAATAAAATCATAGAACTGGAAGGAACTGTGAGAGATCATCAAGTTCAGTCCCCTAACCTCACGGCAGGACCAAGCACTGTCTAGTTGTTATTCCTGGCACACAACACAGTCTAGACATTTTATAAAAACTCTTAGTTCTGTCCAAATAATATGCAAGAGTCTTTTGGGCAACTATCTGGTGGAGTACATATTCCTTTTTATTGGGGGGGGGGGGGGGGGAATGGACTAATTAATGTGGAAATCAGCCACTACTAGGAATGTTATATTGTGGAGATGTTCTGCCTCTTGTATGAGCAGATGCTCATGACAGGGGTCCCTGAAGAGAGACAGGCAAAGGGGATGGGAGGGCAACTTAGGGTTGCAGTAGCCAGTTCTCACAATTTCCTGCACCCACTTGGTGGTGGTAATGGCATGCCAGACTGGATAAAATGCAGCTAATCTGTTGCCAAATATTGTGGATGGTTCAGATTGCTGCCTCGGAAATTTCAGGGTTGTTAGACCCTCGACCAGGACATCAAAACTGTTGTCTGGATGTTGAGCTGATGACTGGTTGGAGGCCTATCTATGCCTATTTTGGCATTCTCAGCATCTGTTGTTATAGTGTTGTTGATGCTGGTTGAATGGTGAAGGTCTGTACTTTTGGGTGAACTTGTTTTCTTTTTGTGACAGGTATGTGAATGCCAGGAGTCTTCAATGTGGCCCTTGAATCCTTCAAGGTATGCAGAGAAGTGTTTGTGGACTCCAGAAAGAGCTTTTTACCCTTGAACAGCAGGTCCTCTACTGTCGATTAGACCTCTCTCAGAAATCCTGGGAGCTGAAGCCAAGAAGCTTGCCTCATTACCACTACCCAGGCTAAGGATCTGGCTGCTGTGTTTGCTGAGTCCAGCACCACCTGTAGGGCCGTTCAAGATATTAGTGTGCCTTCCTTAATGTTTGATTTAAACCGTTCTTTTCTGTTGTCTGGGAGCGTCTCAATAAAAGATGTTAGTTGATCAAAAATGTGATGTGTATATTTTGCTAGTAACGCAACATAGTTGTCTATTCTAATCTGGAGGCTTGCTGACAAATATACCTTTTTCCCCATTCTTGCAATCCCTGTCTTAGGGAACGGTAGTGTGGCTTGTTGCTTCCCTCTTTGATTCACAGCTTCCACCACAAGGGAGTTTGGTGTCAGATGAGAGATTAGGAATTCTGCTCCTTTGGGACTGACATATTTTCTGTCTGCTCATTTGGAAGTTGGTGACAGGCATGTGTCAGATATCCTTGGTGGAATTCATAAGTACTTTGTTCACGGGAATAGCCAATTTTGCATGGAGAGATGTGTGCAATATGTTAGTCAGCTTCTGTTGTGACGGTGGCATATTTGACATGGAAATCTCTAAGGTGTCTGCAACTCTTTTGAAAAGTTCCTGGAACAATTTAAAATCACCCAATGTGGTTGGTTGTGGGGGCATAATCATATCATCGGGAGGTGAAGGTGAAGTATGAGTGGGTGGGGGAGACTGGGATATCTGTTCATCCCCCATAATATCCACATCCTGCTCCTCTGCATCTGAACTGTAGTGCTCTAGAGACTGCACAGTTGGTGAGTGGGACCACAGGGTCAGGGATGGCTGTTCTGGCTGTTGCACCTGCTGTGGTTTATAAGCCACCCATGGGTCCCAGTTATGCAGAATAGGTGGTGGATATCACTGTGGAGACTGCCATTGTTGCATTTGTTGTTGAGGCTTAGGGGAGGAGTGTCACGGAAAGTGTGCTTGATTGGACACCTCCTCCGCATCATCGGGGCAGCTGAAGTGGCTGGAGTGGATGAGAAAGTATACCTTGAGGTGTTTGGGGTACCATCAGTGCCAAATAGAGGAGTCGCCAGTACCGAGTTTACAGAGAGTACCGCTGCCATTATAAAGTGTGGTAATGGCAGGGGAGAGGGTAGTAATGGAGGTTGCAAGGTGAGCAGAGTGTTCAGCAGATTTAATTGGATTCCCAGCTTCTTTTTGTGCCAGGTCAGCACCAAGTGCTTTGATGGTGCCAGTGCTGCTGCCTCAAGCAAAGCTTGTGCTCAGTGCTGCTTGCAGGAGCTGTTTATTTTGCACCGTAGCTGGTGCTGAGGGTGTTTTAACCGGTGCTGATGAGGAGGCTTTGCGTTTTGCCTCTATCGGCGCCTTAGCTGAGGCACGTTCTTGGTGCTTGGGGTCACAGCTCCTTTCACTGCTGGCCCCATTTGTAGGATGCTTGTCCAACCCCTTTTGTGCTGGGAGTAGGGGTGCAGCATTTTTCTAGAGAGGATGTTTCCTCAGGGGAGAGTCAACCCTAAGGAAGAATAGGACCTTTTTCTTTGGGTATTATCCCAGTCTTTTGGACTTAACCCAAGGGAGTTGCTCTCTCTGACCCCATCCCAGGTGATTTCTGTCTGGGAGGGGTAGATTGCTTGGGGTCAGAAGCCAACAAAGCCTTCTTCTCCAGCTGGAGCATTTTTAGTTGTAATTCTCTCAATTTTCTGGAACATGCTGTCAATTTCTGACAATGAGGGCAATGTTCCGTGGGGTGTTCCTTCCCTCAGACAGCGGATGCACTGTTTGTGTCCATTTGAGACTGAAATAGATAGCCTGCAGCCCATACACTTTTTGAATCCGGGTGAACCAGGCATATCTCAGCCTGGGAACACCACCAGTCCATGCATTTCCACTTAACTGCTTGGCTAAAAAGCTAACTATGGTAGGGCATATCTATTGAAAGTATATTTTTGTTTCGTTTTAATCTATCACTAAAATCTAAGAGAAAGTTTAATGAGTATCAACTAGGAAAGGATTTCTGAGGTAATAACTGTGACGTAGTGGGGGTACCTGGCTGGTTTCTATGCTGCTGGCTCTGGGGGAAGCCCCACTGGCTGCCGTGGGTACCACGACCCAGCAAAACAGGATGAGTCACTATGCAAACCAGTGGCCAGACACCCCCCATGGAGAGGAACAAAGGAAGGTGGAATGCTGCCCTGGCTGGGGGGCAGGGCTGGAAGTTAGTTAGTTGGTTGCTGGCTGTCGGAAAGCATGGAGGAGACAGCCTAGGGGAAGGGGCTGGAGTTTAGGGGCCCAGTCTCCCCCATCTCAAGGGGGCCTGAGGCATCCTAGCCCAGCTCTGGGACCAGATTACATCTAGGCTGTGCTGTATCCTGGAGAGGCAATAAACTTCCTCTATTCCACCGGCTGGTGCAGTCCGTTTGTGCCATTTCGGGGTCACAACGCGCCGTCACAATAACTTTCTAAAAAACTGGGTAACTACATAACTTGTCAATGAGGTAAAGAGCAACTGCTGAGCTGCAACTGAAGCCGGCAGCAGTTGGGAAGTACCTGAGTATTGCCAGCTGTGCATGTGCAATAGCCTCTTCAGATAGCATGCCGGTACTCCGCACACATAGCTGGCCAAGGGCACTACTGTCACAAATCTCTGATCAGAGGTGTAGCAGCGCTGATGCACCTAAAGGTGGAGCACCCACGGGGACACTCCTCGGAGAAGAATCCAGTCATCTTACTCACTCCCCTGGCTGATATACTGGCAACAGTGAAGACCATACTGAAGGACAAATAATAAAATAAACACTCTGCCAAAGATTCAAATGGAGATTTTATCAATGTTGTCAAAACTTAATTATGGTCCCAAAAGGGGCAGGATATCTCATAGTAGGATGCAAATTTGAAAACCTTCCATGATCTTCTTACTGGAAACATGAACAATGATCAACCATCAACCAACATATGAGTTATGGAGACTGTTGCCAAATGAACTCTTAACAACGAATTAGACAACACTTGATTCATTAAGTATACCAGAAGATAAGGGATGGAAGATTATAGGGCAATAAGACTTCCCAAGCATACATGCCTGAAATCTGGACCACTTTAGGTGGTGGTAGTTTCTAGTGGGCTGTTTTCTAAAACTAAATGAGTACGTCCTGCACAGATGACATATAAAACTGCTTATGGATTATGCCCATTTACTCAAGCCATCAGGTGCAGGGCCTGCGGGCGCAGATGAAAGATCCTCTTCCTGGACAGATCTGAGGACAGAGGAAGACACGTTAATGAGATAAGCAAATCACTGCTGACGTGGCCACATCTGGGCAAAAAGCATCACTCATGCCCTGTGTGATGGGGCATCAGGGATCCCCCCGATCCTGCACCCCCGTAGCAGCAAGATGAGACTCTGCCAGCCAGTAGAATAGAGAGAGTTTATTGCTTCTCCAGGATACAGCATAGATGTGAAGTGGTTAGAGGAGTCAGGGCCAGGCAGCCTCAGACCCCTTGGGGTGAGGTTTACCTGGGTGGTCGACAAATACCTTTGATGTCGACACCCGCACGTCCAGACTATCGCGCTGAGCCGACAAACAGCTGATCAGCTGTTTGTCGGCTCAGCGCGGCAGCCATGTAAATTTAAATGAAGCGGCGATTATTTAAATCGCTGCTTCATTTTACTATGTCTGGTAGCATAATCTACATGCCTCTGATGACAGAGGCATGTAGTCTAGACGTACCCTTAGAAAAGAGGAGACTAAGGGGGGAGGGATATGATAGAGATTTATAAAATCATGTCTGTTATGGAAAAAGTGAATAAGGAAAAGTTATTTACTTGTTCCCATAACATAACAACTAGGGGTCACCAAATGAAATGAATAGGTAGTAGGTTTAAAACAAACAAAAGGAAGTTTTTCTTCACTCAGCGCACAGTCAACGTTTGGAACTCCTTTCCAGAGGATGTGGTGAAGGCTAGAACTTTAACAGGGTTCAAAAAAGAGCTAGATAGATTCATGGAGGTTAGGTCCATCAATGGTAATAGCCAGGATGGGTAGGAATGGTGTTCCTAGCCTCTGTTTCTCTGGAGGTGGGTGACAGGGGAGGTCAGACAGGGGAGGGGAGAGGAGGGATCCTGTTGGATTACCTGTTGTGATCCTTCCCTGTGGGGCATCTGGTATTGGCCACTGTCGGCAGACAGGATACTGGGCTAGATGGACCGTTGATCTGACCCAGTATGGCCGTTCTTATGCAGAATAAAGAAGAACGATTTGAGAGTCAAAGTCCAATTGCAGTATGCTGATGTTTGATGCTCTTTCCCAGGATGACCAGAGCCCTCAAACTGTCAAATAATTCAGGTGTGCCCTCCAACCATTGTTTGAAACATTCAATGTTACTGTCAGGGATGAATCAGAACAACTGAATTGCACAAACCCTTGAGAACATTTGTCCTGTTTGACCACCAGTCTGCAGACATTCTAAGGTGATGAAGCATGGTGATCAGTAATTGAAAGCTGACATGGACCGTGAACCCAGTATATCCAGTGTCGAATGGGTCTCGTTATCAGCCATGCAGAGAAACTCATGAGAAACCTTGCCCTTCTCAATATTTAATATACTCTGTCTCATTCTTAATAAGCTGTCATCTGGCAGAAAACCTCTCCCTTCTGAAGAGCTTAATATGGTCCCTTTAAAGAGAATCCTTTAAGCAAGATAAAAAATCCTAGGTCTGAGAGAAGTTTGATCATAATGCCTCTATGGTTCATCAGAGTCCTCATGCACATTTGCCTTTAGCAGCTAATCTTCCAAGAAGGATAAATGACTATACCTTGATTCTTTAAATAAGCCACTACCACAGAGATACTTTTGTAAGTACTCTGGGTGACAAGGAAAAGCTAAATGAGAGCATTGTGCCAACAAGGTGCCCAGTCATCATAAATCAGACACTTTAGATGATTTTGACAAATTGCAATATGAAAATGGTACACCAGGCATGTCAAATACGAAGCCTACTGAGGGCTGCACAAACAAAAACTGATAGCTTTCAGGGACACCAACAAAAGTGTACTAATATCAGAAAGTCATAATTATTCATTATTATAGATTATGTTTTAGGTATATTTCATAATATTTGTTCAGATCTTGTTTGAATATAATACAATAATTAGATGTGCAAAATCAAATTTACACAAGAGCCCCCAGTTACCCTGCTAGAAAAAGGGTTCTATCACAAAGTGACACAATATCTCGTAAGTGGGAATATGCAGAGCTACTCCTAGTGCATTTGCAATATCACACATGTTGGAACAGCATTTGGGAGCAGGCCCGGCCGTATGGCAAGGTGGCTGCCTTGGACCCCACACTACTCAGCGCCCACGCGCTCCCACTCGCCCGGCTGCTCACTCGCTGCCCTGGCTGGGACCCACCCAGCCACACGGTGCAGCCAACCACAACGTGCCATCTTGGGCACTGCAAACTCTTTGGCCGGGCCTCTTTGGGGGAAGAAGACTTTTTAATCCTTCTAAGTTTACATGTAAAAATAATGCAATATTACACTGGATTAAATTTGCAAGTCTTTGCACACAGAAAAGACCCACCACTAGCATACCACTAATAACCATATCTCTTCTAGCTTCTCCAGGGTTAATATGCAGTCCTGTTGATTTTCCATTTGGGCAACCAAAAGTGTTCAACTGCAGATTAAAAGGCAAAAAGACTGTATAGACTCACCATTACTGAACATTTCATCATCTGTAAGTTGACCATCTTTGGAATACAGAACTCCAAACTTGAAATTTACACATCCCTGAGAAACAAAATCAGGGATATAGAGTGTTAATCAGGCCAGGTTGGCAAATATACTTTTTATTGATTTTTCATTAAGGTTTTGTAGAGCAGTCCTAATTCTGGAAATATATAGCCTACACCCTTGTGTTATACACAAATACCCCTAAAACTTTGTTTTCCAGCTTGTCTGGGGGGCAGGGAGAGACAGTTAATCAAATATTCTGGTAAACCAAGCATTTGGAGTGTGGGAGGGAGCTCTGGGATGAGGCAGGGGGGTGGGGTGTGAAAGGGAGTATTTACTTGCAGCGTGATGCCAGAAATGAGTGGATCAACTTACAGGAGGGGAATCTGGGATAAGGCAGGATGTTGGGTGCAGGAAGGGGTGAGGGCAACTCTGGAGTGGGTCCAGTGACTAAGGATTTGGAACGCAGGAGGGGGATCCAGGCTGTGGGGGTGTCGTTCAGAGTGCAGAAGGTGGTTCAGGATGGGGTTCAGGGCTGGGGGTTGAGATGTGGGGGGAGTATTGGGGTAACAAAACTGGGTGGTGCTCACCTTGGATGGTTCCCCCCAAGCAGCAACAAGTCCCTACTTTCCCAGGTAGAAGCATGGCCAAGAGACTCTGCTTGCTGCCTCCTCCCACGGGTGCCATTCCTGTAGCTCGCACTGACTGTGGTCCCAGCCAATGGGAGCTGCAGACCCATAGCTCTGGGCGGGGGCAGTGAACAGATTCCCCGTAGCTGTTCCTCTGGTTAGGAGAAGTAGGGACATACTGCTAACTTTTGAGGAGCCACATGGAGCCATGAAGAGAAAATGCTGGTCCCATGCCAACTGAACTATAAATCAGACTTTCAGTGAAGATCAGAAATGCTAGTTTATAGAACTTTCTGGTTAGTACAGGACAGAACAACACAGCTTTCACTGTACCACATTTGTATTTTTCTCCACTACTTTGTCTTTGAGACATATAACAAAATTCTATTATGTACTTAAATGGGCCTTCATAATGGAAATTATAATCTTCAGCTTTGCATGCTCTTCAGTGTCCCACATTACAGTTCTTGTTATAAGAAATAGCTAGTTTCTCAGTTATAAAGAGGAACTTACTCTAAATGTAAAGCTAATATTTGCAGAATGGGTTTTATGAGTTCAAAGCGACCAGTATACACTTACCTCTTGCTCTTCAAGAACCAGTAAATCCTGTTTAAACAAAAATAATTTAAAAACACAGTTAGCACTCTGACAAAGATTTAACCATCTTATTTCCACTGCTTCAAAAATCAAAGTTGTTTTCCTTTTCAAGTGACACTTTAAAACTCTTTAAGCCACAAAGTTTATTGGCAATATCACATGTCTTATGTTTATTGGCAATATCAATACTTTGTATGTCCTGCCACTGCAACTGAGCAATACATACTGCAATTTATTTCTATAAATAAAGTTTATTTTAAAATACCAGAGGAAGAAAATAGCCTGTTTCTTACCTTCTGTATCTCAGGGTGAGGAATTTCCCTAGGGCTCTTTTCAAATTTGTCAAGACTCATTGCACTGAAATGCAATTAAATAATACATTTTGTAAGAAAAGACATTTGTCATTATTAGTCATTTAGTGATACATGCCTGCACATAAAGAATTAACACACTAGCCCTGTTATCACACATGTTTTCATTTTAATGATCTCTTTGCTCTATAAGGCTGACTACTAAAAGGAAATTTGAGAGATTTTCATTTTAGAGAAAGAAATGAGTAAGATATTGCACTGCCTCCAACTTAACCTTATTTTGTTTGCATCCAAAGTTTTGGGCTAAGGACTATCTCTGTTACCCTTTTGGTATCACAAAATAGTAAATTTTGCTTTCTAAACTTTTCCTCCACTTCCTAAAAAGTAATATGAGGAAAGTGAAAATCAAAACAAATGGGCATATTAACAAAAGAAAATTACGACCTAAAAATGCACAAGCAAGACAGGAAAATAAAAAAAGTCAACTGTCTACATAAGAAACAAGATAAAATCTTTGTATATGGAGAAAAACATAAAATAGGACTTTCATTTAACAGACAAAAATAATGTACCCTTATCTAACCTCTGACTTTACTTTTATCCACTATCACTCTCCTAGTATTGTTTTATCCAACATTTCAGGATTGGGCACAAAGAACCAACTGGGAGGAAAGAAAGCGAAATGGACAAAACTTACAATTGTTCTTTATTGTCTCAGTTTTCTTTAATTAATCTCTATTTGGTAGGGTTTCAACAAACTTCAAAAGGTTAAGCAAGTGTAACCAATTCAGTGATTGGTTACGCTTGAGATTGGAGAGAGCGTGAACAATAGCTCTGTAAGCTGCAAATTGCCCTTTTGATCTCATCTGTCAATGATATTCTAAATGTTAACACTGTTAACTATTACGCTTCACGGTCAGGGGAACAAAAGATTAGGAGGGAGGTTGGGAGGTCCATGGAAGAGGCGTACATAAAGATTGCTAAAGCGACGAGGAGTCCTGTGGCACCTTATAGACTAACTGAAGTGTAGGAGCATAAGCTTTCGTGGGCAAAGACCCACTTCGTCAGATACATGCATCTGACGAAGTGGGTCTTTGCCCACGAAAGCTTATGCTCCTACACTTCAGTTAGTCTATAAGGTGCCACAGGACTCCTCGTCGCTTTTGCAGATTCAGACTAACACGGCTACCCCTCTGATAAAGATTGCTAACACCTTTAGCTACATATAATGAGTTTGTGGGGGAGAGGAAGTGCATTTGATTTCCTTTTCTAAAAGGTGGGGCAGAGGGGCAGCTTTCAAAAGCCTGAGAAACAGTGCAAAAGAAAATCCATGATATCCTAAGCTATGTCTAGACTGTAGGCTTCTTTAGGAAGAAGCTTTTTTCAGAAGAGATCTTCCGAAAAAACTTCCAAAAAAGATCATCTACACACAAAAGCGCGTTGAAAAAATGATCTGCTTTTTCAAAAGATAGCACCCACATTAAATGGACACTATCTTGCATTTAAGCTGTGATTACTATGGACTGAGGCTACGTCTAGACTGCAAGCCTCTTTCGAAAGAGGCTTTTTCAAAAGATACTTTCGAAAAAGCCTCTTTCGAAAAAGAGTGTCTAGACTGCAAGCAGTACTTTCGAAAAAGCAAGCCGCTTTTTCAAAAGAGAACACCCAGGCAGTCTGGATGCTCTCTTTCAAAAAAGCCCTGTTTGCATTAAAGAACGCCTTTTTTTGAAAGAGAGCTTTCGAAAAAAGGCATTCTTCCTCGTGAAATGAGGAGTACCGCCATCGAAAGAAAAGCCGCGTTCTTTCAATTTAATTTAGAAAGAACACGGCTGTAGTCTAGACACAGGTGAAGTTTTTTCGAAAAAAGGCTACTTTTTTCGAAAAAACCCTGCAGTCTAGACACAGCCTGAGTGGCCACCAGGGCACCTGTGCTTTTTCCTCTTTCCTCTTCTTTTGAAAGAACTCCCTCTTCCCTGTCCACACACACCTTTTTCCAAAAGAGCTCTTTTGGAAAAAGGCTTCTTCTTCATAGAAAGAGCAGTGGCGGCCCATCAATACAGGCAAACTAGGCAGTCGCCTAGAGTGCCAAGATAAACGGCCATTGAGGGCTTTGGAAGCGGGGGCACCGATTGTGCATTTCACATAGGGCGCCAGTTGCCGGCAGCTCATCTAGGGCCGCTCCTGAGAAAGAGGATTACCAATGCCAGAAAAACCCCTCTGTTCTTTCCATTTACTTTCAGAAGACGCGATTTCAGTGTGGCAGTAACTCAGTTTTTGTTGGAAATATGGCCCTTTTTTGACACAGCTATGTAGAATAGACACACACCCCAGATGAGAAAGCCTTGCCGTGCCTCCACATAGGAGCCAGCCAGAAGGGGGACACGAGTCTACTTCTGGGAGCTGCTCGAGGAGATAAACGCAGCCAATCACTGAGCAACATTCATGCTCCAATCTCATGTCAAAGCTCTGAGCCCCCTCCCTGACTCTGCAACCCCCTCCCTCCCCAACACCAAAAACCTCTTTCCCCCCTGGACTCCATACAATTTCTATACCCTCATGTGGCCCTCAGGCCAAAAAGTTTGCCCACTCCTGATCTAAGGGCTCCAATCCATTTTGTATTATTTGTTTCTATCCTGGTTTCCTCTACTCACTCAGCCACATTCCAATCAACTTTGTAAGGTTTCCTGTCCCAATCTGCTCACAAGCAAGCCCAAGATCATTTCCTCACAAGCACCAGTTAGTTCCAGTTAGTGCCCAATTTCTAACTTGAAGATATTTCCTCCCTTCCCCGCCTCCAAAAAAAGGAGTTATGTTTCTTCATTGCTGTGACACAAGGGTATATTAGTTGGCATTCTATAGCACCCAAACTGGAGGCATTGTGCATATATGTGCCTTCCTTAAGACCTGTATTCTTTGTTTCACTTCTTTCTACAGCCATAATAGAATAGAAAATATGAACCGAAGTAAAGCTTTTAAGTGACAGAACAGGAAAACAGGGAACTAATACATTTAATAACTCATTCATGAATATTTACCTTAAAATAGATTTCACTGATAATGTTTTCGTGGGACTGTAAGGGAGGCATATTTTCTGAGTACCCTATAAAGGAAAAATACTAAGAGAAATTAAATCAAACAGGTTAAAATTCTCCATGTAATTAAGTATGAATCTTAGTGAAAAAAAGCAAACTGAAAAACCAGGATCCTATCCTCAATGTTATTTGAAATACATTTGTATTACCTGTAAAAGAGAAGGACAAGAGTGATGTGACAATCTCTGTACATGATGCAATATTATTTAGGCTAAACTAGAGTATAATGGAATGTGAGAAACTGCAGGATTTCTAACAACATTAGATCACTTAACAGCATGAGAAATGATGAAATTAAAATGTGCACAACTGCAAGCCAATGCCAATATAGAGGAACTTTTGAACTATACATACAAAGTAATGGATTCTAAGTTAGCTACTTAGGGAAAATTGTCGCTGTGTATCACTATGAACTGCTAAATTGTATTTTCTGAATGTACAATAGTAGACAAAAAAGCAAAATAAAATCTTAAGCTTTATTATAGTTGTATAATGCCAGTATATAAATTAATAGTATGCCCTCACTTGGAGTACTGTATTCCATTTTGACCACTCATCTCAAAACGAAAGTGTTACAGATAAGAATTATGAGGGCATGTATACACTATGGGATAAGGTCAAATTAAAATACGCAATTTCAGCCATGTTAATTGCATAGCTGAAGTTGAAGTATTTTAACTCAACTTTTGCTGCTGTCCACATTGCAGGAAATCAAAGGAAGAACACTCACTCTCTTTCAACTTCCTTTATTCCTCCTGGAAGCAAGACTACCAGCATTAACCAGAGTGCCCCCTCAGTTCAAATCAGCATATCTTTAGTAGACCTGCTAATTCAAACCCTGGAAGATCGACAGCAGCCGTTTTGATCTTCTCTGTAATGTAGACATACCCTGAGAGAGCTTGTATAAGAGATGATGTGTTACAAGAATAAAAATAATGATTTATACAGGAAAAAGTAAGTCAAGTGCTCCTCTTTACTGTCTTATAGTCCAAGAATAAAGAGATAGCCAATCAGAATTATGCCCAATAAATAAACAAATAGAAGACAATGTTTTTACAAAATGCATTTTTAAACTTTGGAACTCACTGCTATGAGATACTGCAGCAAAAATCACAGAATTAAATAAAATATACAATATTTAAGTGGATAATAAAATATTCTATTATATTAGCTAGAATAAAACTTCTTAAGGTATACAAATCCTCATACATCGGGACACAATCATTAACTACCTTGAGTTAGGAAGAAACGTCACCAATAGGCACGTTATTGCTTAACTATCAATTATAGAGACTCTTAAACTTTCCCATAAAGCATCTGATTCTAGCACCTGTGAGAAGCGGCAGATATAGAGCAGGGAGAGTGGGGTGGCTGCCCCGGACCCCACGCTGAGCTGCCGTGCAGGGCCCAAACGGCCACTTGAGCCACTTGCTCTTGCGCGGCATCCCAGCAGAGCGGCGCAGAACTCAGCAGAGCACCATGGCGGGAGGCAAAGGAGGGCGGCGCGGTGATGTACACGGCCGGGGGGCAGAAGAAAGAGAGAGTGAGGCAGGAGGGGGAGGAGGAGAAGAGAAAGAGAGAGAGTGAGGCAGGAGGGGGAGGAGGAGAAGAGAAAGAGAGAGTGTGAGGCAGGAGGGGGAGGAGAAAAAGAGAGAGTGAGGAAGGAGGAGAAGAGAAAGAGAGAGTGAGGCAGGAGGGGGAGGAGACAAATAAAAAAGAACATTTTTAATTATTAATGAAGAGTTTTGTTTAAGAATGACCTACAATATAATTAAAATAAAAATTATCCAACTAAATTAAGTTTCTATCAAATTTACCCAATTCACATTTAATATGAAAATAGCCCTCAATTTGCGCATTTGACACCTTTTTTCTATTTTTTCTCCAAAGGGGGGCCCTGGTAAATTGTGCTGCCCTGGGCTCCACAAAACTCTCAGCCGCCCCTGCCTGTGAGAGAGAAGTTACCTGACCATCTTAACCCAAGGATGGCTTAAATAAGGAATAGGCATTACAGCCCCGTGTCTGGGGCCTCAGCTTTCAGAGCCAAGTGATTATATGAGAATCTCAGCTATTTCAAAAAGTTTCTAGTTCCCATATTTGGGAAGAAAAGCCAAACATGGACTGACTAATATAACATATCTCCCTAAGTTTGCAGTGAGCCTGAGACTATAGGTTTGAACTACCTCATTTATCTCTATTGCATATTAGTTCCAAGACCCTCTTCCCCGGGGGAACGCTATTAACACCCAACCAGCAGAAGACTGCATGGCAGGAGAGGAAAAATGCAACAGGCACTGGACTGGCCCATCTCCCTAAACACATGCACCTTCATTACCAAGGGAAGCATTGAGGATGGGTTCTCCTTCCTATCATCTCTGCCTATCTAGGACTAGGGCAAGGATCGGGATCCCATGGATTTGTGGGATCCTATGTTGCCACACATAACTCTTGGAGTGGAGAAGGGACCACTGCTATTGCCATTCTAGGTTGGGGACGGGTCACAATGCAGAGGCAGGACTCTGAGAGATGTTTGTTCAGGATTTCTCTATTAGAATTCCTGTAATAAAACAATTTGTTCTTTTTATGACTGCCATAAGTCAGAGTAGGAGACTGGTTTCCCTCCACCTTGTCAATAGATCCAATATACCAGCCGTGGCCAACCTGCAGTTTGAAAGCCGCATGCAGTTCTTCCCCCACAAAAGTGTGTCCCCCCCCAAAATGGCCCCAGGCTCCTCCCCGCCTCCCCTGTGCTCACCGGATCGGTGATTAAAAATGATGCCCAAGATGGCAGCTGTTGACGGGAGCCTGATATGGCCAAAAAGCTTGCTTGCTCTTTAAAGGGGAAGCCTCCCCATTTTTGTTTTTTGCTTGAAAATTCTGGGGGGGGGGGTTCTTTTTTTTTTTTTTTGACAATTCGGGGGAGTAGCTTTCTTTTTTTCCCTGTTTGACAATTCAGGGGGGCTTTCCTTTCCTTTTTTTTTTGCTTGACAATTCTGGTGCAGCTCTTTGCATTTTTTCCACTGCTGTTTAGGCGCTCTTTGTTAAATGGGTTGGCCACACCTGCAGTATACCTTCAAATCTCCACGAACTGTTTCTGGAAGTGCTGGATGGGACTCCAGCTGTACTGTACTGCACATGCTGCAGATCTCGGGATGGGGTGTGGCCAACAAGGACCTTTTGAACACGGTGGCATCTGCCAATCTGACCAGTAATCCACAGCTAAATCCAGTTTATAACATGATCCGTAAGAAGGATCCTCTTGCAATGGTTCAGAGCCAGAAATTCTTTTAAGGATGTACTAACTGAAGATAGCACCTCCCATTGGTAACTGTATACAGATTTCAGATCTGATACCAGATCCAATCCAGGACACAGAGGTTCTGGCACTGGATAACCTGATTTACTAGGAATTTGACCTAGTTTTAGGAGGATGAAGCAGAAGCCATGAATAGCACTCCTCTACCCTTCTCTTTTGAGCAGAAGATGAGTCTGAATGTGATTTCCTCTTTCTTAATTCTTCACTCTTGGCTTCAGTTAAGATGCAGGCATCATATCCAGGTGGCAAAAGCATGTCACTGCAGTAACAGGAAACTGGGTAAAAAGACTGGAAACAACATGTAGATCTGGCACAATTCATTCTTTCTAATTTGCACTGCTGATGATAAATTCAGATTTTTTTAATGTCTGGACTGGATATAACAAACAGAACTAAGTCTGTAATAAGATTTGTTACTTCACTTGCAAATATTTTCATTCTGCTGGCAGAGTTTTTGTGTGGAAATTCTCTACTTGGTTCTAAGATTCTCGGCTCTGAGGAGTTTCTTATTCATTGGTTAGCTCTGCTCACACATGCTATTTCTACTGGTCTTTTTTAGGATTCTCATCCATGGATTTAGGATTCTTTCTAGATATCTTCTTAGAGGTCAGAACCAAAGAGGATGGTGAATGGGATGATGGTCCCTTATGCTACTTCCTCACAGATGTACTTCCCCAAAGATGGAACGGAAACTACTCTGCGCATCTTCTTGGAATATTGTGCTGAATCAAGCAGGCTTAATTGCTGCATTTCTTGACAGAGGAAAGCCTGAAGCCTGTTTTGTCTCTTCCTTACATCTGACTTCTTGATCTTCAGATCTGCCATCAGGATTTCTTCCAGAAGGGAGACTATGCTTGAAGAAGCTTCAGGGAGTAGTCGAGTTAGTCTATACAGGATAAACTTAAAAAACAACAACAATAGTCTGGTAGCACTTTATAGATGAACATGTTTTGTTAGTCTATAAAGTGCTACCAGACTGTTATTTTTTAAGTTAATGCTTGAAAAGGATACACTAATACTAAAAACCAGGGGTCGGCAATCTTTCCGAACAGGCATGCCAAGAGTTAACCCTCCTATCCTGGGCTATGCCCTTCTCCTGGGAGGGAGAAGGGGCTCTCTCTACTGCACATCCCGCTTGGTCTCCTGCCCTGGGCTCTGCCCCAGCTTTTTCTGTGGGGAGGGGAGGAGCAGTACATGCACACTTCCTCACACTTGGGTGCAGGATCTGGGGGGGAGAAGGGGTGCAGGAGCAGGCTAAGAGTAGGGTGTCTGACCAGGGGGAGGGGGCAGGAGCAGGCTATGTGTAGAGGGGAGGGGGCAGGAGCAGGATGGGGGTGCAGGGTCTCAGCACAGAGAGGGGGACGGAATGCAGGGTCAGGGAGACACTTAATTTTTTTCCCAGTGTCTGTAACAGGGTTTATTTATTGTAACAGTCACTCCTACATGGCAGTCAGATGCTGATACACATGGAATAAGTTAGCGGCCCATGGGCTGAGTGTGGAATGGAGGCCGTTCCTCGCCAGAAGTGCAGGGAGTCCAGCCAACAGGTCCAGGCAGCTGGCTAGGATACAGCTTGCCAGGACCTGGATGACAGACTCCAGTGGCCCCATGGAGTCTAGTGCAAGGCGTACCCAGGAGGCGCGAGGCGAGGGCGGAGCAGTGCGCGGAGCAGTAAGGACATAGCCGTGACAGCAGAGAGTCCTTCACAGGAAAGATGGCAGCCAGGTCTGCTTTTGCCCCCCACGCTGCTCTCAGACTTCCTGTCCCAGGCATGGCTTCCCGCTGCTCCACTGGCTGGATTCTGGCCAATGGAGCAGTGGGAAAATCCTGCAGGCAACATGCCAGTGCACTGCTTTGTTTCTCCAGCCCGGGAAGGGGGAGTTTGTGCACATGCATGGAGCCATTCATGGCTCGACTTTTTCCCACGATCACACAGTGAAGCTCGGGGCTTTCTCCACACCCACACTCCTGCATGCCACTGAAAATCATCTTGCATGCCACTGAAAATCATCTTGCATGCCACTTACGGCACGCATGCTGGACATTACCAACCTCTGCTATCAACATATTTACAAGCTTAATAAAACCTTATATTACATAACTATAAGAAATAGCTATATCTAGAAGAAAGTTTTAGACCACAGGTACAGTCTGGTTCCCAATCCATCACTGCTGTTGTTGGAAGGGACTGATGCAGTTTGTATGCCAAATCTTTTGTAGCCCAGCCGGCGAACTTTATGATGGTGATGGATTGGGCAGATGAGGGACCGAGAGCACTTCAAACAGGCAAGATGAGTAAAGTTCCACCATCTCAGCCACAGAATGTCAATGAATCCCACAAAAGGCAATACAGGCAGTCCCCGGGTTACGTACAAGATAGGGACTGTAGGTTTGTTCTTAAGTTGAATTTGTATGTAAGTCGGAACTGGTACATATTGTAGGGGAAACTCTAGACAAACATTTCTCCAGGGCTCAGTTTTATTCTCCCACACCTCACTTCCCTCAATCCTTTATTCTCAAGCTGAGGTGTCTGCTGAGAAAAGCCGCTCCGCGTCTCCCTGGTCTGCTGGGGGTGGGGGGGGGTGCTAACTTCACGTCTCCCTGGTCTGCTGGGGGGAAGCAGCTAGTGCGGGGTTGCCTCACCCCATTTGTAAGTAGGGATCCGATGTAAGTCGGATCCATGTAACCCGGGGACTGCCTGTATACAGAGACCACCCGAAGGACAACTATATGTTGTAAACATATTAGAAGCTTTTACACACAAGTTTTTTCAAGAAAAAACTCGGGGAGGGGGAAGAGATCAGAAAGAAGCTAACAGTAACTCTGAAATAACAACATCATCCCTCTAAACTGTGGCCCACATTGTACCTATTATTGCTGGTCCAATCTGGGGGTGAAATGGAGCAGCATTACCGTAGGAAGAGCGCTGAGAAGCACAGTCCTGCTGGGTACTCCTACAGATATATGTTCTCTAAGTCAATTAATAAGCTCCAAAGGCTGTGTGAAGGGGAATGGGCCATGCCTCTCTCTCCCTTGGCTAGGAAAATAGGAGTCAGGGACATTTCTTGAAGGCTTTACCTGCTGCTTGGGTATCTGCCAATAGGAGCAGCAGGAGGTCATGCTTCTTGGGATCATGCGAAAGCAAGTAATTTGCAGGGGGGCGCCAGGAACCAGTGCATCTCAGCTAGGCTGTGGTGGGAGAGGGGGGTGCCAGAAACTGGCACTTGGCTCAGCATCCTCTCTTCCTTCTGCCCCATTTTGCTCCCAGATCCAGCAACCCAGCACTATTCCACTCACTGGCAGCTCTATCACACACATTGAACCACTCATTTTTGTCCCCACCCCAGAATCTAAGGGGATCCATAAAATCCACCAGAAAAGTAAACCTGACCTATGTAAAGACCTGAAACTCAGTCCTTCATGTCACTTACCCTCAACTCCTTGGAGTTGGAATGCCAGAGGAGTGAGGTGTCTCAGTTGGGGGCCACCTCAGTGAGATTTGGGGGGTTTGGGAGGAGTTCTTTTCTTCTCACTTATGTGGCCCCCAACTGATTTTTCTGTGGGTCAGTGGCCGCGACCCCCAAAAAGATTGCCCACCCGTGCCATAAATAAAGAAAACATTGAAACCTTTTGTGTTGGACATACATTAATATTTTACTTTATTTAAAATAACATTTAATGAACTAACATGAGAAAGTTAAAATGCTTAGTCTGTTTAATAGTTGAGAACCACTGAAATAGAGGCACTCCTGGCCTCTCCCTCCAAGAGACCGGCCCAGGATCCCTGCTGCTCCACAAGAGCCCACAGAGAGATCAGGTCTGTTACCATGGCAGTGAAATCACCATGTCACTCCGGTGTGAATGATGGACAGACTCTTTGTGAGTCTTCCTCATCTAAGCAGTTGATGATTTAAACAGAATGTTAAGATACCACGTGAAAACACTTGGTGCATCCACAGCGAGGCAGGATGTATCCTCTGTCTCCAAATAGGATTGTTATGACTTGTGTGTCTGGGTAAACAAGCCTTTTGTGAGCTCTGTGAAGAGGTGAGATGTTTTGACTTCCAGTTTCAAGGCATTTGTTCTTTTGTCTTTCGACTGCACATTGCCTACACCTGAATGGAGTTAGCTGTGACAACACATTTCTGAGTAATTCTGACACACAAAGTGAAACCTGTGCTAAAGACCCCACATCCAGTGTGAGAAAGTGCTGGTGTCAGAAGAAGTCAATTCAAAGTCTCTCCAATTTTCTTCAAAGATCGCCTCTACCAGGCAGTGGGGCTTTTACTGATTGGTCCCTTATATTTTTGAAAGGTGACTAAATGTTAACTGGGTCTTCTTGGGTAATGTCAGCAGCTTGCTTTGGGCCCAATCCTAGCTTAAAGTTTAAATTGGATCAGGCCCTTTGTAAGCAGGTTGGGAAGTGGTCTCATTTGGCAATTATTATTAGGTATTGTTTACATAATGTAGGCATTGTCATCATGGTATTGACATATACATTTCTCAGTAGCTTAAAATATAAAATAGCCCGGACCCACTGATCTCCATGTTAAATATACCTTGCAAGCAGTGGTACTGAGGGCTACTGACATGGTCTTCTGCACCCTGTAACTGTCATGGTTGTTCAGTATTGTCATTCTGGCTTGTGGAAATGGAGGACAGTTGATAGTTTTGCAGTAACTTCAAAAAATGCAGTTGCAGTACATCTCATTAGGGATGTAAATTCCCATTAATCAGTTAACTGAATCAATGCTTCCATTTACAGCCAGCTGGAATGGGAGAGAAATCCTGGGTGTGTTTATGTAAATTCATTTTGCCCCTGCTTCACTTAGATGTATTAGATATTCAATTTTTTCAATTGTGTTTTGTTCCTTGTAACCAATTTGGCTTGTGTGGGGTCACTAAAAGCAAGAAATATGGGAAATGATCAACAATTCTTGCAGTTTTTGTGGAAAGGCAGAAAAGTCAGACTGTGTTTAATTCAGTTAAAAGGAGAGACCCTGTCAGTGTAAATACACTTGGATGGACAGAGATTTGACTTACGGAGTCCTCAAGAGTAAGCGGGGGAGTCTGCAGGCTGAGTCAGCTGGCTGCATGCTCTCTAGGCGTGAGCTGTAAGACTGGTTCAACTTATTTCTCCCTGCTGTTTCAATGATGAGTTAAAGAAAGGCTCCATAAGAGTCTCTTTTGTATGTAAAGTCCAGTGAATTCTGGAATTTCTTGTGACTGGACTGTGCTTTGGACTAAGAGCTGAAATCACTAGGTTTGGCCCAGAGCCAAATCCACCACAAGCCAGCGGAAGATGCAATGAGTGGCCAGTATGGTGGTGAGGGAGAAGTGTGAGGAGTGGCCAGCAGAATGGCGGCAGCAAGAAGCAATGAATGGCCAACAGCAGCTCCAGAGAGCAGCAAGCAGATGGTTTGAGAATGACCAGCAGAGTGGGTGAGATGCCTCCTATTCCCCCCCCCCCCGCCCCCTCCACACACTCAGGACGCAAGGTAAACTCTGAAGATCACCCTGAACTCTGGTCTGCCCTGACCAAAGGCCAGCGACTGTGAGTGGGGTGCACAGAAGGGTTGGGCATGTGAAGGGGACATTTACATTGCTGGACTTGAAAAGAAAAGGACATTGCCCAACCTCCCTGAGCGGGGACATGTACTCATGAGTGGTTTTTGTTATGAATGGTGTTTGTGGTGTTTTCTCAAATTAATGCCATGTTACTTCTTTCCCCTTTTATTAAAAATTTATTTTCCACACTCAGACTCTGTGCTTGCAAGTGGGGAAGCACTGCTTCCCAGAGGTGTCCAGGGGTGTTATGTGAATTTCCCAGATTACTGGGTGGGGACTCGAGCCAATTCTGTGATGGATGGATGGAGAAGAACCCCTAGATATTGAACCTGGCCCTAGCTGCTGCTGGTGCAACCTGGCAGAAGGATTACACATCTATTTTGCTATTGCAGTGCATGTTATTTGACCTTTCAAAAGTGTGTCTATTCTTTGTTGTAGAGTCAAGAGCATAACAGATCATATTATGGTGCAGGGACCCTATACTGTTATGCCAAGAAGACAACAGGGAGAAGGAGCTTCCCTTCCACTTACATCTCCTATTGAGCAAACCCAATCCAGCTGGTTATGTTCCCAGCCCTATCACAAACAAAAGAAATATACTTTTTAGAATCACAAAACACACACCACAACAGCAAAATATTTTACAAAAAAATAAACACTGAAGAGCAACGTCTCAGTTTTCTTCTTTGTGCTGGAAGAAAATATACTAACATATACCCATTTAGTAGGTATCTGTAAAGATATTTAAAGTTGATTTAATAGACTCCCAGAGATACCTCTTTGCTACCTTACACTTTAATTTTGATGCTGCATAAAACTACTAATATTCTTTTGACTAGTATACTGACATGAGGTTTACTACTTATTTTAGCTCATTGTTTCTGAGCACATAGTGGAGTTTTACTCTCATTTAGTAACCCATGGAGGGAAATACTGCAAGGCTCAAACCTATACCACATCAATTCTCAGCGGCAGATTCTAGCTATTGTATCCCTGCTCCTGAAAATTAGACAGAGATGCTCAAATGGTTGCTGAAAGACAAATGTTTCCATGATCCTTATATTGAGTATAGATTCGGTCTTTTTATACATTGGCTGTCATGTAATATCACACAGCAAATAGGGCCAGTGAGGACATCACCTTGTTTCAAACTCAGCCTGGGAGTTAGTTAAAATTCATTTTAACTGTTACTGCTAAAATTATGTGGAAGACTATTTCTGAGTTAAGGTTTTATTGGCTAGTGATCACATCATTAAGGAACCATATCAGACAAATAATAAAAGACAAACTAAGGAAATTCACGAATTTTTATTCATTTGTAGCTGATATTCATAAGCAGCACTTCTGATGACAAACATAGGACTATTAAGGCATCCAGTAGGCACCCAACAATACTCACAAGCAAAACTACATAATCTAGGCACTGTCCAGCTTTTCCCCTATATACTGAGGGTGCAATTAAAAAGTTAATTCCAGTTTTAAATATACTTCTATATTTAGAATGGATAATACCACTAGACCCAGCAATATCTTGAGAACTGGAGTGAACTTAAAGTGCTCACTGTACAACACTTCATATTTTACATTACCTTTTTCCCTTTAATGAATTTCTACTACTTCTGACCAGGCCACTCCTCTCCCTCCACTTGTTTCATCTTGCCTTCCATATCAACTTTAACTTTCTTGTCCTCATCTACATTAAGGCCCTCAACAACTCAATCCCTACTCCTTGCCTGTGTCTCACCTCTCTTCTAAGTGTCTCAGCTATCTGCTCTAAGTCACCCTGCTAACACAACACTTCCTTTGTATCCTTCTCTCATCTTTACTTCTCCCTTTATGTTATCTAATAGACAAAGATCTTCCTTCCTCTTCTTATGGTCACACCCCCCACTCTTTATGCAATTGTACCCATCCTTGAAACAACTCCATGAAGATTTTCACAGATAATTCAGCAAATAATTAAAATATGTCCATTTATGACTAAACCTCTGGGCAAGTCACTCAACATATTGACAGTCCAAAATGTATGATCTTGGTCAATGCAGAACAGAAGGTCCTTATAGTAGGGACCATCACTTCTCCTATGTTTGATATAAAGCTATTCAACACTGGGAGTTCTCAAAAATAGCAAATACTTAAAAATAAGTAAGTTTTAATAACTAGTGAGTTTGTGGCCTTTAGGGGGAATCCAAAGGTTTCTTGTAGGTGAAGGAAGCCAGGATGACAAAAAACTAGCATCTGGTAACATGAACCTTTACAGAGAAGATTTCTTTGCATTCTTCTCTGGGCTTACTAGTACTACGTGTGTCTCTTCTGTGGTAACCACATCACAGTAGCTAGGGAAAAATACGGAGAATTCAGTGATACAAGTAAGGGAAAGAAACGCCCTAACAAACCATGGAGAGCAGGCAGGAAGGCAACAATTAGTATTTGTTCCTTACTGTTTTTTTCCAGAGAATTGAGCGGTATTGAGGGACACGCTGATTGTTTTGGTTGGAGAGCACAACAGACAGGAAAAAAGGGCTCTTCTCTGCATCTGTACCTACGTAATTCTGATGAACTGGAAAAAAACACAAATGGAAAACAATTATACAAGGAAACTCCAATTGTTACAAGAGGAATTACACTGTTGGTAGGTTTTCAGTAGCATATTGCCAAAATGTCCCTACTCACTTCTTTTGAGCTTCTGAAAACCTCGTCCATATGCTGTGACCTCTTGCCTTGATTAACGTAACCTTCTCTTGTTCAATCTCTCTGCCAATCCTCCAGCTCCCACCACTCCATCCTCTGAATCCTTCTACATACTGTATCTAGTTTGAATTCCTCATTCTAGCAATTTCTGTAATAATCTCACAGTCGCATTTCTCTTTGAACTCTCTCAAGCTCCACTAGACACTTCCTACTTCTTTTGCTTACTACTCTATCCTTTGTCCCCTTTTCTAGTGTTGGTTTTGTGCTCTCTCTCACACTGCTCATGATACCTGAAATAGTCTCCCTGCACTGAGTAGCATTTGAGTGTGTGCTGCATTTAACATTTGGTCTCTGCTGATCAATAGTGACTTTATTGAAGTCTAATAAAACAAATATGGATGCCCTTGATTTTAAAGAAAAAATGTGATTTGAGATTTAATTATGGAAAGTTTGTGTTATTGTTTGTATTTTACATACCCAGAAAGGTTGTAGAAGTGATAATTATGGTTCTAACAGCAACTATGCCTCAGTCACGTTACTGATGTACACTGAAGGCACATCTACACTACAGCATTATTTCAAAATAACTCCTGAAATAATTATTTCAAAATAACATGTCCACAACACAAATTCCTATTGAAATAGCACAGATCTCTATCAAAATAGCGTGTCCACATTGACTGGCGCCTGAATCGGATTTAAGGCCCCCCCAAAAGCACTCCGGGCAGGGCATCAGGACAGCATCTTTCTTGAAATGTGGTGCCCAGAACTGGACACAATACTCCAATTGAGGCCTAATCAGTGCAGAGTGGGGCAGAAGAATGACTTCTCGTGTCATAAGAACATAAGAACAGCCATACTGGGTCAGACCAAAGGTCCATCTAGCCCAGGATCCTGTCTGCCGACAGTGGCCAGCACCAGGTGCCCCAGACAGGGTGGACTGAAGACAATGATCAAGCAATTTGTCTCCTGCCATCCCTCTCCAGCCTCTGACAAACAGAGGCCAAAGACACCATTTTATCCCCCGGCTAATAGCCTTTTATGGACCTAACCTCCATGAAATTATCTAGCTTCTCTTTAAACTCTGGTATAGGCCTAGCCTTCATAGCCTCCTCTGGCAAGGAGTTCCACGGGTTGACTACACGCTGTGTGAAGAAGAACTTTCTTTTATTAGGTTTAAACCTGCTACCCATTAATTTCATTTGGTGTCCCCTAGGTCTTCTATTTAGGGAACTAATAAATAACTTTTCTTTATCGGCCCTCTCCACCCCACTCATGATTTTATATACCTCTGTCATATTCCCCCCTCAGTCTCCTCTTTTCTAAACTGAAAAGTCCCAGTCGCTTTAACCTCTCCTCACATTTCTTCTTTAAAATCAAGGGCATCCATCCTGTTAATGCAGCACACATTCATATTTGCTTTTTTTGCAGCCATGTCACTCTCTTGACTCATATTTAGTCTGTGGTCCACTATGACTGCGAGATCCTTTTCTGCCGTACTGCTTCCTAGGCCAGAGCTCCTCAACTTTGGAAGCCCCAGGGGACACAATGATACTCCCAGCACATGCCAAGGGCTGCAACTTAAGTGTGGTTGCATATACATGCAAATATATATGCAAGTGTATGTGCAAATAGCTTCTTTCACACTGACAGCATGAATAAAAAGATTAAGGCAAGACTACACAACACCCCATTTAAGTCAGTTCTGCTGAATATTAGTAAAAAGAAATATTTACCTAATTTCCACCCATATGTCAGCACTTTTAATGAGCAACGATAGTCCAGGAATTTAACTACGGAAATGCATATCAACCGAAGACTGTTATATTGACTTGCCGTTGTGGAGTGTGTTCCCAGTGGAAGCCATGTTCAAAGGATCCCACCTGCAGGCTGCATGTTGAGCCCCATGTAAACCCAAATCATACTGCAGGCCGCAAACAAACTGGCCACAGGCCAAATGAGGCCCATGGGCCACGGGTTGAGTAGCCTTGTCCTAGGGCAATCACTTCCCATTATGTACGTGCGAAACTGATTGTTCCTTCCTAAATGGAGTACTTTGCATTTGTCCTTATTAAACTTCATCCTATTTACCTCAGGCCATTTCTCCAATTTGTCCAGAACAATTTGAATTATGACCCTATCCACTAAAGCAGTTGCAACCCCTCCCAGCTTGTGATCATCTGCAAACTTAATAAGTGTACTCTCTATGCCAGTATCTAAGCTATTGATGAAGATATTAAACAGCTTTGGAGCTGGGTGCTGGTTCGCTTGCAGCCCGGAAGGGGGGCTCAATGGGAGTGCTGGGGTCACCAATGAGAGCACTGATGTGTGCTGTTCTGTGGAAAAAGGCTGGCAGGGCTAATGAGGTGCCACAAACACTTTCCCTGCAGCCTTTAAAGGTGCAGAGAAAAGGGATCCCTGTCACAATGAGCTTTTAAGGCAAACCCTAACCACTTAAAAGCACAGGACCTCTGAGGCAAAACCAGAGTTTTGCCACAGTGTGTACTGAAGTAGTGCTTAGGAGCCCTTGTTATGGACCTTGTGATAGGCTCTGTAGAAACACAAGGTAAAAATTATTTTAAGAAATAAATGTTTAAGATTCAATAAAACAAAATGAGGAAAAGAAAGACTCATGAAAACACATTAAGAAATCCTAATACTGTCAACAGCTTTAAAGGACTCAGTGAAGAAAGCATGGTAAACAGAAACTTGCTCCAAATCCTCTCTACAAAAAAAACATGGCTTAAATTTAGAAGAACTAAGAGAAAATGTATTTTGTTTTTTAAAGTTTATATATTGAGAATCTCAAACAACAGGATTCTGCCATCCCAGTTCCCTCCTACAAAATCTGTGGAGAAAGGCCATTTCTGCTGATTTTTCTTAAAGTCTTGTGCAAATATGTCATCTCACAAAATACTGCTAGATTATATGTGGCATCATGTGTGTTATTTTTAGATTTAGAAAGCTGAGAAGGGGTCTGTGACAGGATGGTCCTGCCATTCTCTGCCCTAGAAAAGGCCTTAGACAAGTCCTCCAAAGAGGCAAGAAAGGCAGTAGAGAGGAAGGCCTACAAAAAGAACTGCAAAGCAGAGAAGTAGTTAGTGCAGGGCAGATCTCAAGGAGGGAAGACAGAGGGTGACTGGCTGACTGATGGAGGCAGCACCATGGAGAGCTCTGAGTGGAGAGCTGGATAAAGACTGATGAACTGATAAAGCCCTGAGCTAGGGGCAAGGAGTAGACTCCAGGAGGGGAAGCCATGGAGGCACCACTCTCTCCGAGTGGGGAACAGACTAAAAGGGACAGTAGGAAAGGGCACCAAGATGGGTCTATGTTAAGTGGGTACCCCGAAAGGATTTGAGATTCATACAGGATGTGACTCGGCCAGAGGACTGAGTTGCTGAAGAACTGAGAGAGTGCAGGCACACATACTGAGCCAAGAGGGGACACTCATGCGAACTGAGGGCCACCTCATTACAGAACCTAAGTGATTAATTTGATAGAATCTGAACAAGTGCATGAACTGGTTCTGAAAGTGATTGGGGGGAGGACAATTGACTGAGCCACTTCAGAACGGATATACACTAACTTGAACCTTCAATCAAGTCTTAACTGAGACTAATTTTTTCCTGATGTCAAGCATATTTATTTTGCCTGGGACAAGAAGTAGAAACTCAAAATCCCTAAATAAAGTGTTCTGAAAGAATTTCTACCTTGTTAAAAAGTGAGGGGCACCAGAATTCCTGAAGGAAAGCCTGATATGACAAGACTTCTTGGGGTTGGGATTTCTCTCTTGCTAATGAAGCATTAATGCTAGAAGTATACTGTTGGTTTATTGGAAGCTAAAGTCAGCAGTGCAGTGAATTCTCTTGCCTCTGCCTTAGGAGGCAGGGGCCCCAATAGGGGCCTAGACACCTCTAGTTTGTTGGAAGCTAAAGTCAGCAGTACAGTGAATTATTAGAGCTTTAGTGACCCAATACATGCATGTGCTTTTCCTGGATCGTATTGTGCCTGTTATAACATCAGAACATAAGCTCTCTGGGGCATGGACCCACCTATCTGCCACAGTTCATCTCATGTACAGCACTGCACAGGCAGAAGACACAATATTAATAATAAGAAACAAAATCAGTTCCATGCACCTTAAAAGTTGCAATTGCTCAAATGTGAAAGATATTTCTCATTTTACTTAAAATTACAGAAGTGTAATTACCTTTTCCTAGAAAGTATTTGAAATACCATCTGGTGTGGTACTCTGGGTTTTCCAAGTGCACATCTGTTCTGCGCCATGTACCTGGTGTGAAATCTGCATTCTGAAGCAGAAAACAGAATTGGGAAATTATTAGAATAATTCTTTCCAAATGTAAAGGGAATGGAGGAGCAGAAGGAAAAAAGTCAAGCAAAAGTAGTTCATGGGCACTAGAAGAGTGTGATCCTTATGCCCTTTCTTCATTTAAACATGTAAAGCTGATTTGGAAATCTATTTTAATATACAGGTAGTCCCCGAGTTACGCGGATCCGACTTATGTCGGATCCATAGTTACGAACGGGGATTTCTCGCCCCGGAGAACTAGAGCAGCGGGACGCCTGGTCCCGCCGCCCGCCTTCTCTGGGGCGAGAAAAGCTGCTCCCCGTCTCCCTGGTCTGCTGGCGGAGCCAGCAAACCAGGGAGACGGGAGCAAAGCAGCAGAGCACCAGGGCCGGACCCGCGGCCGCTTCCAGATCAGCTGGAAGCGGCGCGGGTCCAGCCGGGTGCTCCGCCGCTCTGTTCAGCGTCTCCCTGTTCTGCAGACCAGGGAGACGCTGAACAAAGCGCGGAGCACCCGGGGCCGGACCCGCGCCGCTTCCAGCTGATCTGGAAGCGGCGCGGGTCCAGCCGGGTGCTCCGCCGCTTTGTTCAGCGTCTCCCTGTTCTGCAGACCAGGGAGACGCTCAACAGAGCGGCGGAGCACCCGGCAGGACCCGCGCCGCTTCCAGCTGATCTGGAAACGGGCGCGGGTCCGGCCCCGGGTGCTCCGCCGCTTTGTTCAGCGTCTCCCTGGTCTGCAGACCAGGGAGACGCTGAGCAGAGCGGCGGAGGACCCGGGCAGGACCCGCAGCGCTTTCAGCTGATCTGGAAGCTGTGGGTCCGCCCGGGTCCTCTGTGGCTTTGCTCAGCGTCTCCCTGGTCTGCAGACCAGGGAGACACTGAGCAAAGCCGCGGAGGACCCGGGCCGGACCGCGGCGCTGATCTGGAAGTGCCACGGTTCGGCCCGGGTCCTCCGCAGCTTTGCTCCACATCTCCCTGGTCTGCTGGGGGGGGGGGGGAACGCAGCTAGTGCCCCCCCAGCAGACCAGGGAGATGTGGAGCAAAGCCGGGGGCCTGTGGTAGAGCAGGTGGGGCACTGCCGGTTGGTCCCGCAGCACCGCTTCTTGGCGCTACTGGACCAACCCGGCAGCACCCCAGCTGCTCTGCCCCAGGCGTCCTGATTCAGCTGCTGATCAGTTTCAGCAGTGGCTGAATCAGGATGCCTGGGGCAGAGCAGCTGGGGTGCTGCTGGGTTGGTCCAGTAGCTCCGAGGAGCAGCCGCGCTACTGGACCAAGCCAGCAGCACCAGAGCTGCTCTGCCCCAGGCGTCCCAAAGTCAGCCGCTGCTGAAACTGACCAGCGGCTGACTACAGGAAGCCCGAGGCAGAGTTGCTCTGCCCTGGGCTTCCTGGAATCAGCTGCTGATCAGTTTCAGCAGCAGCTGACTTGGGGACGCCTGGTGTTCTTATCTTGAATCTGTATGTAAGTGGAACTGGTGTCCAGATTCAGCGGCTGTTGAAACTGATTAGTTTCAGCAGCGGCTGATGCCAGTTCCGACTTACATACAGATTCAACTTAAGAACAAACCTACAGTCCCTATCTTGTACATAACCCGGGGACTGCCTGTATTTTGTATATTGCAGTAATTCCCCTTCATCCATCTCTGGTAATCTCTCCCTGAACTGAATTTTCTACATCCCTAATCATATAGAGTCTGGAGTTTCACTTTTTAGTATGGATTGATTGCATGATTCAGTTTTCTGGTAGTGGGGGAAGTTAGACTAACTTTTTTATTAACTTGGAATTCTGAGACAGTATTAGACTTTCTTGGCAAGGCAAGATATTTCTTTCTTAACCTCCATTTCTTCATATGCAAAATAAGTGTACACTTTTCATAAAGGTATTGTGAAGCATAACTGAATTAAGATTACAAGCTATGATATAAAGGAAAGTGTAATTAAAAAACTTATGAAGGTGGGTATGGAACTCAGGAGTTTGTGCATTTCTCCACTGCATCTGGGCTGTGTGGTGACAGTGGAGATAGAGATGGTGATTGCTAATGCTGTAGGAATTTTCAAATGAATCCTCTTTCCTGAAACTTTGCACAATTTTCTTTCTAAGAATCCGCTCCTCAACATTTTTCCAATTGCACGAACAAATTTTAATGAATCCAATTGCAGCATGTGTTTGCAATACAAAAAGCTCATTCCCAGCTTTTGCCGCCCTTACTCACCTTCAGTAGTATTCTACCACATAAATAGTCCCATTGAAGTTAATGGAGTAAGTGTATCAAAATCTTGCCAGAGACTAGGCTATTATCATCTATGAGTTTATGTAAGAATATATGATATGTTCATGACACCAGAGACAATTTTGTTGAGTGTCAGAATACACAGAACAATGACCTAAAGCAAGGATTGCCACAGTGGATAATTATTTGCATAGAGTTGTAGTTTATTCCTAACTACAGGCAGTCCCCGGGTTACATGGATCCGACTTACATCGGATCCCTACTTACAAACGGGGTGAGGCAACCCTGCACTAGTTGCTTCCCCCCAGCAGACCAGGGAGACGCGAAGCTAGCACCCCACCCAGCAGACCAGGGAGACGTGGAGCGGCTTTTCTCAGCAGACATCTCAGCTTGAGAATAAAGGACTGAGGGAACTGAGGTGTGGGAGAATAAAACTCAGCTGTGGAGAAATGTTTGGCTAGAGTTTCCCCTACAATATGTACCAGTTCCGACTTACATACAAATTCAACTTAAGAACAAACCTACAGTCCTTATCTTGTACGTAACCCGGGGACTGCCTGTAACTGAAATAAAAATATCTTACAGCTTGTTTGAATATTGGCTTGCTTAATAACAGGAATATACATAGACCCTTGCCTCCGTAATTTTCATTCCAATTCATCTAATGAAGTGTTTTTTACCCACAAAAGCATATGCTCTCATAAATCTGTTAGTCTCCAAGGTGCTATAGGATTCCTCATTTTTTAGCAAAAATGATGTTTTAAAAATTCTCTTTAGAAAATTTTGAGTTCACCAGCGCTTGATGAAATACATCCTAGAATACTCAAGGAGCTGATAGAGGATGTATCAGAGCCTTTAGCTATCATCTTTGAAAAGTCATGGAAGATGGGAATGATTCCAGAAAACTGGAAAAGGGCAAATATAGTGCCCATCTATAAAAAGGAAAATAAGAACAACCCAGGAAACTACAGACCAGTCAGCTTAACTTCTGTGCGAGGGAAGATAATGGAGCAAGAAATTAAGGAATTCATCTACAAACATCTGGAAAAAAATAAGGTGCTAGGTAACAATCAGCATGGATTTGTAAAGAACAAATCATGTTAAACCAATCTGATAGCTTTCTTTGATAGGATAACAAGTCTAGATAAGGATAAGGAAGAAATAAGTGGTATACCTAGACTTTAGTAAAGCATTCGAAACGGTCTTGCATGATCTTCTTATCAATAAACTAGGCAAACACAATTTAAATAGGGCTACTATAACTGGCTGGATAACCATTTTCAGAGAGCTGTTATTAACGGTTCACAATCATGCTGGAAGTAAGGGTGTTAAATACCAGTTAATTTACTAGTCGAGTAGTTGATGGAATTACCATCAACTAATCAATAGGCACTTCGACATTCCTCCTTTGAAATGTACAAGAGTCCCTGTAGGGAGTCCTGTAGGGGCTCTTGTACATTTCAAAGGAGGAATGCGGAACTCTGCATGCAGCCCAGGACCAGCAGGAAGTCCCGCTGACTCCAGGTTCCACGAATGCACTTACCCTTTTCCATTTCAAAGTGGAAGCACCCGCGTGGTGCCCAGAGTCAGCAGGACTTCCCACTGGACCTGGGCTGCACAAGGCGTGCCAGCTTTGAAATGTACAAGAGTCCCTGGTGGGGGCTCTTGTGCATTTCAAAGCAGAAGCACCCACATGGACCCTGGGCTCCATGCAATGCTGCCACTTTGAAATGTCACACAGAGCCAGAGTCAGCTCGGGATTCCCCAGCTGACCCTGGGCTCTGCACACTTTGAAATACTGCACGCGGCGGCCGGGGTCAGCTCGATGCCAGGCTCCACACTGCATTTTCACGGAACCTGAGATCAGCTGGGGACTCCCCAGCTGACTCTGGGTTCCACGGAAATGCCACATGGAACCCGAGGTCAGCTAGCGAGTCCCCAGCTGACCCTGGTCTCCAGGCAGTGCTGCTGATCCCAGGCAACCCAGGGTCAGCTCCATGCAGCGTTGCCACTTTGAAATGCTGCAGCAGCGTTTCAAAGTAGCAGCACTGCACAGAGCCCAAGATCAGCTGTGCAGTGCTGCTCCTTCAAAGCAGCACTCCACTTAGGAAGGTACTGACAGTACGCCCCTTAGGAAGGAACAATCTGTTTCACACACATAGAATGGGAAGCGACTGTCTAGGAAGGAATACTGCAGAAAGGGATCTAGCAGTCATAGTGGACCACAGACTAAATACGAGTCAACAGTGTGACATGGTTGCAAAAAAACCAAACAAGATTCTGGGATGCATTAACAGGAGTGTTGTGAGCAAGACACAAGAAGTCAATCTTCCACTCTACTATGCGCAGATGTGACGGGGCAGGACCGCCCCGCCACTCGCAAGCAATAGCGGGGACCGCCGGGGAGCTAGGCGCGGCCGCGGCAGGGCCCGGGGATCTAGGAAGCGGGGGCGGGGAGGCCGGGACGCGTCATCACGACGCGCCCGGGAACGCGCCGGAGGACGTCACGGGCGCGGCGACGGGGGGAGAGGGCGAACCCGGAAGAGCCGGGGAACAGAAAGGAGCGCGGGGTGAGAGCGAGAAGGGGGAAACGGAGAGCGGAGGAGGGGTCCGCGGGTGGAAGGCGGCGGAAGGAGCACCCCCGGAAGGGAAGGGGCCGGTCGGGGCGACCAAGTAGGCCGAGCGGCCTAGCGGAGTGGAGGAGGACCCAGGGCGGGTCGCGTATCCCGGGAGCAGGTGCGTTTGGGGTCTTAACCCCCCTGGTAACCACCGAGAGGCACGCTCTCGGTGTCAGGGCCCTGGGTCGGGGTCCGGAGTGAGGGTGGGCCCGGACCCCCCCACTCCGCTGAGGAGGCACGAGAGCAAGTGGTGCATTGTGCACAACGTAACTGTTGGCAAGGCAAGGGGGGGGCGGCGGACTGGGGCCGCGCCCCGTGACAGCAGATTAGGTCTCAACTGGAGTATTGTGTGCAGTTCTGGGCAAAACATTTCAAGAAAGATGTGGAGAAATTGGAGATGGTCCAGAGATGAGCAACAACTTTCTGTTTCAGAAGGTTGAAAAAGCTACCAGAGGAGAAGTTGTTCTGGATTTGATTTTAACAAATAGGGAGGAACTAGTTGAGAACCTGAAAGTGGAAGACAGTATGGGGGACAGTGATCATGAAATAATAGAGTTCATGATCTTAAGGAAAGGTAGAAGGGAGCACAACTGAGGTAATGGATTTCAGGAAGGCAGATTTTGATAAGCTCAGAGAACTTGTAGGTAAGGTTCCATGGGAAGCAAGACTGAAGGGAAAATCAACTGAGGAGAGTTGGAAGTATTTCAAAGGGACGTTGTTAAGGGCCCAAAAGCAAACAATTCCGCTGTGTAGGAAAGATAGAAAATATGGCAAAAGACCAGCTTGGCTTAACAAGGAGATCTTGCATGATCTCAAAATAAAAAAGGAGTCATATAAAAAATGGAAACTAGGACAAATAACAAAGGATGAATATAGGCAAGCAACACGGGAATACAGGGGCAAGATTAGAAAGGCAAAGGCACAAAATGAGATCAAACTAGCTACAGGCATAAAGGGAAACAAGAAGACCTTTTATAAATACATTAAAAGCAAGAGGAAGACCAAGGACAGGGTAGGCCCACTGCTTAGTGAGGAGGGAGAAGCAGTAACAGGAAACTTGGAAATGGCAGAGATGCTCAATGATTTCTTTGTTTCGGTCTTCACCGAGAAGTCTGGAGGTGTGTCTAACGTAGTGAATACAAGCAGAGAGAGGGTAAGTTTAGAAGATAGATACACAAAGAACAAAGTTAAAAATCACTTAGGAAAGTTAGATGTCAGCAAGTCACCAGGTCCTGATGAAATGCATCCCAGGATACTCGAGCTGAGAGAGGAGGAATCTGAGCCTTTAGCAATGATCTATGAAAAATCATGGAAGACAGGGGAGATACCAGAAGACTGGAAAAGGGAAAATATTGTGCCCATCTATAAAAAGGGGAATAAGAACAACCCAGGAAACTACAGACCGGTCAGTTTAACATTTGTCCCAGGGAAGATAATGGAGCAGGTAATTAAGGAAATCATATGGAAACACTTGGAAGGTAATAAAGTGATAGGGAAGAACAAGTCATGCCAAACCAATCTGATAGCTTTCTTTGATAGGATAACGAGCCTTGTGGATAAGGGAGAAGCAGTGGATGTCATATACCTAGACTTTAGTAAGGCATTTGATACGGTCTCGCATGATATTCTTATTGATAAACTAGGCAAATATAACTTAGATAGGGCCACGATAAGGTGGGTGCATAATTGGCTGGATAACCGTAGTCAGAGAGTTGTTGTTAACGGTGCTAAATCCTGCTGGAAAGGGATAACGAGTAGAGTTCCGCAAGGGTATGTTTTGGGACCTGTACTGTTCAATATCTTCATCAGTGATGTAGATATTGGGATAGAGAGTACGCTTATTAAGTTTGCAGATGATACCAAACTGGGTGGGGTTGCAACTTCTTTGGAGGATAGGGACATAATTCAAAATGACCTTAGCAAGTTAGAGAAATGGTCAGAGGTAAACAGAGAAATGCAAAGTGCTCCACTTAGGAAGGAACAATCAGTTCCATACATACAAGATGGGAAGCGACTGTCTAGGAAGGAGCATGGCGGAAAGGGATCTAGGGGTCATAGTGGACCACAAGTTGAATATGAGTCAACAGTGTGATGCTGTTGCAAAAAAAGCAAATATGATTCTAGGTTGTATCAACAGGTGTGTTGTAAGCAAAACTCGTGAAGTCATTCTGCCGCTCTACTCTGCACTAGTTAGGCCTCAGCTGGAGTACTGTGTCCAGTTCTGGGCGCCACATTTCAAGAAAGATGTGGAGAAATTGGAAAGGGTACAGAGAAGAGCGACAAGAATGATTAAAGGTCTAGAGAACATGACCTATGAAGCCAGGCTTCATGAACTGGGCTTGTTTAGTTTGGAAAAAAGAAGATCAAGGGGGGACATGATAGCGGTTTTCAAATATCTAAAAGGGTGTCACAAGGAGGAAGGAGAAAATTTGTTCCTCTTGGTTTCTGAGGACAGGACAAGGAGTAATGGGCTTAAAGTGCAACAGGGGAGGTTTAGATTGGACATTGGGAAAAAATTCCTAACTGTCAGGGTGGTCAAATATAGGAATAAATTGCCAAGGGAGGTGGTGGAATCTCCCTCTCTGGTGATATTTAAGAACAGGTTAGATAGACATCTGTCAGGGATGGTGTAGACGGAGCTTGGTCCTGCCTTGAGGGTGGGGGGCTGGACTCGACGACCTCTCGAGGTCCCTTCCAGTTCTATGATTCTATGACAAGAATGATTAAAGGTCTAGAGAACATGAGCTATGAGGGAAGACTGAAAAAATCGAGCGTGTTTAGTTTAGAAAAAAGAAGACTGAGAGGGGACACGATAGTGGTTTTCAAGTACCTAAAAGAGTGTTACAAGGAGAAGGGAAAAAAATTGTTCTCCTTGGCCTCTGAGGATAGGACAAGAAGCAATGGGCTTAAACTGCAGCAATGGAGGTTTAGGTTGGACATTAGGAAAAACTTCGTCAGGGTGGTTGAACACTAGAATAAATTGCCTAGGGAGGTTGTGGAATCTCCATCTCTGGAGATATTTAAGAGCAGGTTAGATAGATATTTATCAGGGAAGGTCTAGACGGTGTTTGGTCCTGCCATGAGGGCAGGGGACTGAACTCAATGACCTCTCGATGTCCCTTCCAGTTCTAATGTTCTATCACTCTATGATTCTCTCTCCTACTTGGGAATGATTATGCTACCTCCACTGTGCTCTAAAGCCATATCTCTCACTTACTAGTGTATCCTGCAATGAAAACCCTATTTTCATACTTCATATCCAATCCTGACTCTTAAGTACTTAATAGATTCATAGGTTTCAGCTGTACCTGGCCTTGTTTACAGAAAACAAAGCAGTACAGTTCAAGGTGCCTGTGCACTTTTGCACTGCCACTGAGTGATCAGGCAAAATGACTGTCTTTGCATTCCCCTGAAAACAAGGGCCACTCATCACTAGTGGCACTCTTTTGCTAACCTTTCTAAGGTGCAGAAAGGAAACCTCTGCCACTACTTCAGACAGCCTCACATGCAGCACTGAGGAACGCATCCTGAATCTTTTCAAAGGGTAGTGCATGCCTGGAAGCATCAAGCCATGCTGAGCAATGCCTCCCGGTTTTCCTGCTGAGGACATATGCCCCTGAAATCAATGTGACATTAAATCACAGCTGAACCCAATACAGTTCTTTCATCATTCCAGGGTATTTTTAATGTACAATTCTTTTATCTTTTGATGACTGCAATAGTTAATTGGAATGCTTGCTGTGGGAGTGCTATATTCTCTGGGCATCCGCAATACATGCAATTTATATTTAAAGGAGGAACAAGCCAGAAACAAGTATAAAATCACAGGCGGTGTACAAAATACTGGGCATGGAAATATACCCCACAGAATCTCAGATTACAGATTAACATAGTACTGACATACCTTTCTGATCTGGCTACTGTACATCTTCATAGTACATTAATATTCAGTAATACTGCCATTAGTCTTTATTTTCTAAGGAACCATAAAATAGCCTGTGTCAGCTCTGGCAGAAATTATCCTAAATTGCGTATTGCAAGCTGCGTGTTCCATAACTGCAATACAAAACCCTGAAAAAGATTTTCAGACTTTCAGCAAGAATCTTGGTGCTTGACTATTCCTGGCTGTTAAGCTGACTCTGTGGATCCGCTATTGATAGTTTACATTACCAGCCTATTTCACAAAAATTTTAACACACCATAAAACCTGCTTTAACTGGAATTTTATTTCAGATATATCTGGATTGTGTACAGAATACTGCAGTTTTAAGATCTGAATTTTGTGACCTACCAAGTCTATGACCAAAAGTCTAATGGCACTGGGGTCCAATTCTGACTAGAATTATATGTACCTAAATTTATATAAATGAAGAGAGGTTAGAAAAGAGCCATAAGAACGATCTGAAGAATAGAAGGTATGTACAGTAAAAGCTCTGTTATCCTACATTCAGTTTACCAGACATCTCAATCATAGAATAGAATAATAGAATACTAGAAATAGAAGGAACATTGAAAGGTCATCAAGTCCAGTCCATTGCACTTTACAGCAGGACCACGCACCATCTAGACCAGTATTTCCCAATTGGTATTCCATGGAAAATAAGGGTTCTGCAAGAAAATTCTACTCACTCCCCTCCCTCTGCATAGCCCGTAGGCAGCTCCCATTGGAGCTTTGCCAGTGGGGGCAGGCTTCTGGCGGAGTGCAGCTCTGGCTGCTCCACCACCCACTGTGGCTGACACACCACCGTGCTCAGCATGGCCCCCTCCTCACCCTGCAGGACTGCCCCCATCCTATGGGGCATCCGGTGCGGCCACGCGGTCTCCTCCTCCTCCACGTGTGCAGGCAGTGGCTTGTTTCAGTGGCCGCTGCTTCCGGGAGGGGGAGGGGTAGCTGGGTCTGAGGTGCTGAATAACTACTCCTGGAACTCGGCATTTTTAAACTGTCACTTGCGCCCCAGCAGGGGCCACAGAGAACTCTGCTTGGGCTCACTGCCACCACCCCTCAGGGTGCGCTTGGGCCCGTTGCCCCTTGTGTGCTGCCACTCTCTCTCCCCCACGGCCCTCCCCACCCTGCTGGGGAAGCAGCAGAGTCTGGTCTGGAAGGGAAGGTCAAGATTTCCCCCCTCCCCCCCCACACACACACACTCCACCCTGCAAGCCTGACCTGGTGCTGCAGCTGCGCTGGGATCCCTGCTGCATGCATGGGGGGGACTGAGCTCTCTCTTCTGCCCCCCTTCTTGGGGAACAAGAGCATGCTGCTTGGAGACTTCCCCTGCTGCAGCAGGGTACCAAGCCAGGTGTGTTGCCCTCATGCCCACACCCTTAATCCCCTCCCCCCACCAAGACCCCACATCGACACTCTGCCCCAAGTTCCCTCCTGGCGAGGACATTGCAGATCATCTTTGCGACCCCCCCCCCACGCACACACCCCCACATGCAAGTATTTTCCAACCATGAATGACAACAACTGGATTCGAAATCCATTAAGTATAACAGAAAAGCCAGTCAGTTTTTCTATGCAAAGATTATGAAAACCTAATTGAAATTGCTTCAGACGGCCAATTAATACAAAAATGTAAAGAAGTTTATCTGATTACATTTTGAGACGGCTTATGTCAAGACTATTCAGCTTTAACAAGAGGTGCAGTTAGTCAATTGCTACCCTTCACCAGCACATACTTTTGCGAAACTGGGTTCTTGAATTATGCAACAAAAACAAAATACAGAAATCGACTGAATACCATGCCAGATATGCGAATCCAACTTTCCAGTATTAAACCAAATACAAAAAGAATTTGCCAAGAAAAGAAGAAAAAACACTGTTCGCATTGAAAACTGCCAATATAATGCATATTAGTTTTTGAGCTTTATTTTTTGTACACATTAAATGGGATTTTTGTTTTTAAAAATGTGCAATTAAACTAAATGTTGATCTCATGACCCTGGTTAGCATTTGTTTATTATTATTCTTACTTATTTGTGGTCTACTTTTTCAGCTTCATATATAAGACTGTTATTAGGGGTTCCGCCAGATTCTTGAGAGTTTAAAAAGGTTCCGTTGCCAAATAAAATTGGGAAACACTGATTAGACAATCCCTGACAAATGTCTAATCTGCTCTTGAAAAGCTCCAATGATGGAAATTTCACAATCTCCCTAGGCAATTTGTTCCAGTTCTTAACCACTCTGACACTTAGAAAGTTTTTCTGTATGTCCAACCTAAATCTCCCTTGCTTCAATATAAGTCCATTGCTTCTTATTCTAGCCTCAAAGATTAAGGAAAATAATTTTCTCCCTCCTCATTGTAACAACTTTTTATATACTTGAAAGGTTTTATCATGTATCCTCTCTTTTCCAAACTAAACAAACTACGGAAGTTAAGAGGCAGGTAATTGTGTACTCAATACAATTTGTATCAACTATACAATTAGTTGATAAGGGAAGGCGCTCTGTCCTGGCTTGCGCTGGGTCCAGGAGTTACCTCTGCTGTGGCTCTGCAGTTTACATGTAGTAGGAGCCAGGCATGTAGGCAGACAGGCTCCTACTACATTTAAAATGGAGAGCCACTGCAGTCCCGGACCCAGCATGAGCCAGGCTTACTCAGTCCCAGCTCTCACCAGGTCTGGGAGCTACCCCCACTGAGGCTCTGCATTTTAAATATAGTAATAGCCAGGCAGCTCTTACTACATTTAAAAATACAGAGCCACAGTGGCAGTAGATTCCGGACTTGGAGCAAGCCAGAACTGAGGAAGCCTGCCTCATGCTGGGTCTGGGACTGCTGCAGCTCTGCATTTTAAATGTAGTAGTAGCTAGCCCACAGAGTTGGCTATTTAAAATGCAGAGCCACAGCAGGGATAGTTCCTGGACCCGGTGCGAGCCAAGACTGAGCCAGTCTTGCTCATTCCCAGCTTGCGCCAGGTCCAGCAGCTCCTGTCCATGAAGGATCCCAGCAGGGAGCTGTGATCCCCTTTGAGGACAGCGGCTGCTGCAGGAGCAGTCTGTGTCTGCGGTGGCCAGGGCCGGCCGCAAACAGAAGCTGCTCCAGCAGGCTCAGTGTGTCCCAGCTAGAGTACTGATACAGAGGCAGCAGGGGATGAGGAGGGGGGAATATGACTAGTCGACTCGACTACCCAATAAACCTAAGCTTATCAAGTAGTCAACAATTCGACTAGTTGCTTATATCCCTAAAACAAACCTAATTCTTTCAATCTTCCCTAATAGGTCTTGGTTTCTAGACCTTTAATTTCTTTTGTTGCTGTTCTCTGGACCTTCCCCAATTTGTCCATCTTTCCTGAAAATGGTGCCAACAAGTGGACACAATCAGCAGCCTAATCAGCACAGAGTACAGCAGAATTACTTCTTTTGACTTGTTTGCAACATTCCTGTTAATGCATCCCAAAATAATGTTTGCTTTTTTACTGTTGACTCATATTTAGCTTGTGGTCTAGTTCCCTTTCCCATACAGTCACTTTCCACTTAGTATGTGGTTTACCTCTGGTGCACTACAGAAAAGATCGAAGCTGCTGCTGTCAATCTTCCAGGGATTGAATTAGCGGGTCTAGTGAAGACACGCTAATTCGAACTGAGCGGGGCACTTCAGTCAATGCCGGAAATCCTGTTTCCATGAGAAGTAAAGGAAGTCAAAGGGAGAGTGTTCTCCCTTTGACTTCCTGCAGTGTGGACAGTGCCAAGAGTCATAGCTGAAGTTGCATATCTTAATTCAATTTTATCCCGTAGTTCAGACATACCCAAACTGTTTGCCTGCCTTGCATCAGAGATAAACCCAAATCTTGGCCCCATGACCACCTGACAGCAAAACTGACATTATGAGTTCTGTGTGTCAGTAACTATTACAAACACAGAAGGTGGTTCACTCTGTTTGCAACTCAGTGGTCAGAATAAAATGGAAATGCTGAGAAGCTAGACATGCACAAGAGAAATAATTTGTTTCCTGGGAGTCAACTGGCCAACATTAGGATGGAAAGAAAAAAGGATACCATCCCATTGGACTGGGATAGCACTGGCAGATACGGGTCCAAGCTGCATCCACATTGTAAAATGGAATTTGGCCCTAAGTCACTGTGGGGCCTAGGCTCAAACCCTGCACCCTTGCAGACTTGGAGCTGAGTCAGACAGAACTGTGTGTAGATGAAGGAAGGATCTGGGCTCAAGCATGAGTCTGAGCCTGGGCTTACACTGTAGGATAGGCATTCCCCGATGACTGTGTTAACTCTTGCACTCTCTGTCAGTCTATTCATTTCATCTATACAACCAAGCACACAGCAGCAATACTACAACTGCAAAGAAGCTGCACACCAAGAAGTGGCAACCTTCAAGCTCTACACTGTTTCTACTCATAATCACATTACCAAGATGCTGGCATGCATCGATGAGATGAAGCATGGTATTTAATTTTTCTTGTAAAATTTTTTATGGGATACTGTACAAGTACAGACCCCGGTTAGTCCCCTTGTGCCTTTATTTACCTCTCCCCTTCCACCCCCCACAAGAGGGTACAAGAGTCCGACCTGCACCAAGTCTTGTCATATTAGTCCTATTGCATTCCGCTCCGTGGGCCAGCCTGACCCAAATATGCCCAGGGTTTCTCGCACCACCTCCGACAGCGGGCAGAGGGGGATGCAGGCTCGCCTTCACTCACGGACCCTAGCCCAGGGCCCTAAGGACGCGGACCTGTTTAGGTCGAGTCCGTCTGGTGGGGCTTCCCGCCTTAACGCGCCAGCCCACGGGCTATAATGCCCTGCCCTGGGCTGCTTCCTCTCCCCTTACCTGGTCCGCCGACCAGTCAGTGCCGGGACGTCTGCCTCACCCCTGTCCCTTCTGGGTCTCGTCTGTGGTGTCTTGGGGCTCCCCCGGGAGGTGCGACCCCACGGTGCCTCCACCCCTTTTCCGGTCTGGCTCCCTCCTTGCTGTGAACGCCAGCTCCTTTTGAGTGCTGGCACTCTGGCATTGCATCACGCCAGGGCACCTCCCCCCCAGGGCTATGTATACACTGGCAGATTCGTGCGCAAGAACATCTTGTGCAAGGGTTCTTGTGCAAGAAGTCTTGTGCAAGAAAATGTCCACACTGCCATGTGCGAGCTGTGCTTTTGCGCAAGAGCACCCATGGCAGTGCGAATGCTCTCTTGCGCAAGAAAGCTCTGATAGCCATTTTAGCCATAGGGCTTTCTTGCACAAGCAATCCCTGCCGAGCATCCACACTGCCCTCTTGCGCAAGAGGGCTTACACCTGATAAAAAAAAAAAAAGAGTGTAGCTCTTCAGCAAGAAGCCCTCTCTTACCACGCCATGTAAATTTTCTTGCACAAGAGCGGGCAGGCAGTGTGGACGCTCTGCGGATACTTGCGCAAGAAGCCGTGAGTGTAGACATAGCTCAGCTGTTTCGTGGTGTGAGAGCATGCCGCACAAGCTCTGTCCACGCTGTGCCCCCAGCCCCGCTTGGCCAGGGCTGGGGAGTTTAAAATGCGGTGTAGCAGTGTTTTGCCTGGCGCGGCACGCAGGCGCACAACACCTACTCTCCCCGCATCCCAGTGCTGGGGGACTTGAAGTGCAGGGCTGCAGTGCCCCATCACAGATACCAAAATGCTTTTGTAATTTAAGGTATCAAACAAGTTGTTCCTGTTAAATATCACACTGTTTAAACTAAGTACTCAAGGAAAGAAGACATAAGCTAATCCTGGTAAATGGAGAGAAACAGTGGAACTTAATTTGAATTTAAAAGTTTCTTAATAGTCTAATTTGCCAGTCTCAGGACCACTTCTTAAATGGCATTAAGTAGGTGAATTTAAATACTTTTTTTCTTGTTTCAGAAGATTTAGTTAAGATGACACACTTTTTGCTCATATATAAATTGTTTAATCATAGTAAATTAAATATGATTCTCCAATCCTTACACAAAGCCACACATTTACAAGCCATTTTAATGATCAATGAGACACTACCAGTGGACTCTACTAATATGGGAAACAATATACTTTGATCTTATCTTATGTAAAGAAGAGTGTTCCTACTCTTAAGTTGCAATCTCCATTAAAAATTCTTCACAAATACAGAAGAGGCTGCAACTGAAGTGAAACATTTTATTGCTTATGTTCTGTTTTGGTTCGGTTTTCTTTTATTTTTCTCCCTTTTCCTTTCATTAGTAATACATTAATAATTGTGTTTAATAATAATTACAATTAACTAGTTAATAATTGTGATTATTTTGCTCATTTTTAGTTGTACTATCCCTAAAGCATAGCAAGAATTTCATTTAACTAAAATAATGAGAGTCACATTTGTGAAACAGCATTACAAGAAACAATTTTTCTTGTGCTCAAGATTACAAATTTTTAAGCACAATGATTAGTCCTGTGGCACTTTGGAGATTAACATAAATGTATATAGTATCATGAGCTTTCATGAGCAAAACCCACTTTTTCGGATGAGCTGGAAGCTGGAGTGGAAACAACAGAAACCCACAATTAATAATAGAAAAAGAAGGGAAGGGAAAAAAAAAGTTACCTTTCAATTGTAGTCCCAGTGCTAATAAGGCAAAATGAGTGGACTAGAAGTGCCCCATACTTAGCTTTTGATGTAAATGAGGTGTTAAATGTAAAGTTACTTGTTAAACTCAATACCACAAAACATCCCTTTCCACCACATAAAAGTTTGTTCTTCAGGAATGCATCCTGACTGATGCTATGTTGTCTGATGGCAGTGTGGTGATTGTGATAAGTGGACCAACATGAAACACAGGGGTGGGATAAAGCCATAAGATTATAAACAGAGCCTATTCAAATGGTCTGTAAGATTCAAACACCCATGTTTTCCTTCTTTCCTCAATTCGTCTTTTAAATGTCCCCGTATTAGACCACCTTCCTTCAGAATAAGTTGAGCTGGACCACAACTCCCTTCAGAATCTATCCTCTCTGACCATGAAATCTTGAGGAGAAGAGGGAAGGATTTTGCACAGCAACACAGAGGCTGTCTCTGAACCACTCCCAGCCTCTCCTAAAAAGAAAAGGTCTAGCTTGAGTATTGAATTTAGATTGCCCATGATGCAACACATGTGGCCCACCAGACTGATGTAAAATACATGCATTGTAAAAACTCCATGAAAAAGTCTGGGGATAGAAGCAGCAGAGCTGGAAGTAGGATAACAACATGATCAAGACTGTATCTCATTTAAAATGCGTAGGAAAAGAGTTTTATATCAAGAACATAATTTCTAATATAACATAAGAACATAAGATAAAACTTTTTAAAAAACCAATGGTCCTGCAGCACCTTTGAGACTAACAAAAAATGTAGATGGCATCATGAGCTTTCATGGGCACAACCCATTTCTTCAGATGAAGAAGAGAGATCTCGAAGGTGTTGCAGGACCATTCAATGTTTTTTAAGTTTTTTCAGTTACACACTAACACAGCTACCCACCCCCCTCTGACACATAATAACGGCCATATTGAGTCAGACCAAAGGTCTAAATGGACCAGTATCCTATCTTCTGACAGTGGCCAATGCCAGATGCCCCAAAGAAAGTCAACACAACAGGGAATCGTCAAGTGATCCCCTTCCTGACATCCACTTCCAGTCCCTGACAAACAGAGACTAGGGACACCATTCTTACCAATCTTGGCTAATAGCCATTGATGGACCCAACTCCATGAATGTATCTAGTTCTTTTCACATCCCTGTTAAAGTCCTGGTCTTCACTACACTCTCTGGCAAGGAGTTCCACAGGCCAATTGTGTGCTATATGAAGAAAAAATTCCTTTTCTTTGTTTCAAACCTGCTACCTATGCATTTCATTTGGTGATCCCTACTTCTTATGGGAACAAGTAAATAACATTTCCTTATTTACTTTCTCCATACTTGTCATGATTTTATAGACCTCTACCATAATCTCCCCTCCCCTTAGTCTCCTCTTTTCTAAGATGAAAACTCCCAGTCTTTTTAATCTGTCTTCATATGGGACCTGTTCCAAACCCCTAATCATCTTTGTTGCCCTTTTCTGAACCTTTTCCAATGCCAATATATCTTTTTTGAGATGAGGCATCCACATCTATATGCAGTAATCAAGATGTGGACTTACCATGGATTTATATAGAGGCAATAAGATGTTCCCTGTCTTATTCTCTATTCCTTTTTTAATGTTTCCTAACATTCTGTTTGCTTTTTTGACTGCTGCTGCACACTGAGTGGATGTTTTGAGAGAATTATACTCCAAGAGCTCTCTCGAGTGGTTATAGCTAAATTAATCCCCATCATTTTGTATTTGTACTTGGGATTATTTTTTCCAATGTGCTTTACTTTACATTTATTAACATTACAATTCAGTTGCCATTTTGTTGCTCAGTCACTTGGTTTTGTGAGATCCTTCTGAAGCTCTTCACAGGCTGCTGTGTTCTTAACCATCTTGAGCAGTTTGGTATCATCAGCAAATTTTGCCATCTCATTGTTTACCCCTTTCTCCAGATCATTTATAAATAGGTTGAATAGGATTAGTCCCAGTACAGACCCTTGTGAGACACCACTAGTTACCTCTCTTTCTCTCTCCATTCTGAAAACTGACCATTTATTCCTACTCTTAGTTTCTTGCCTTTAAACTGTTTTCAGTCCATAAGCGGACCTTTCCTCTTCTCCCAAGTCAATTTACTTTACTTAAGAGCCTTTGGTGAGGGATCTTGTCAAAGGCTTTCTGGAAATCTACGTATGCTATATCCACTAGATCCGCCTTGTCCACATGCGTATTCTACACTACACACACACAACCAAGCTGGATCAGACTATTAGTCACTCACATCATCCACTACTGTATTATGACTCTGGTACAGATTTACATACGATGTGTCCAAAAAACCCTCCCATTATCCCTGCATTAATGTATCCACTTAAATGTGAAATGATAGGTAAGGGGCTCCTTTCTGCCCCATGTTCACCAGTCTATATTTTACAGTGCAAGGCTGGTTATCCTTCACTGTATTAAATATTTTTTTCGAGTTAGAAAACTAAGAGAAATTAGATACGTTCATGAATGTGTCTGAGAGGAAAGGGCTCTGACAATGCCCAATCACAGCAGCCAAATAACATTTCTTGTACTGAACATATGGCACTGCAATTGGTTTAAGCAACAGCATTTTCAAATTTCTGATCTTTCAATTGGAAAAGGTAATAAATATAAACAGGACTTTTCCTTACCTCATCAGAAGATCCATTTTCCACCCGGAAACGTCCAGCTCTTTGAATGGCTCCATCAGCATCACTAGATATAAGCTGTGAAAAAAGAGTTAATATAAGAGATGCAAGTTGACTTCAAAAATCTCCACCTAATCAGCAATTAAACAATAAAACCAGCTCAATTTAGCTTTCACCATCTCAGCCAGAGTTATATAACACCTCTTTCCCCTCTATATCCCTCCTCCCTGAAGATAAACTCAGCTCAGAATAATAATTATCAAGTTGAGCAACAAACGATTACTTCCAGAAGAAATTAACTCATTGTAGCTATAAGGACTCAGGCAGTGAAGGGGCTCTTGTGGTCACCTGCAGAAGTAGCTACCCACTATAAATCACAAGGTTTTTTTGGTCTTAAATCTTGGCAATATTGACATGCAAGTTGCTACTGAGGGGCCCCAACTATGAAAAATGCAGTTCCGTTAACTATTTATCAGAAGGCAGACAGTTTTACACAGATAGAGATCACTAAGCTGCCTGAACTATGTAACATGCATACTACCACAAGAGGAAGGAGCAGGGCACTATGCAACGGGCCCGTGTTTAATCTTTTTAATATTTCTGAAAGTTTGTGTGTTTGTTTGTCCCAAAAGATCTACGAAACGGTAAGAGCTAGAAACACCAAATTTTGCACAGATACTACTGATTTCCTAACTTCAATAACTGGATTGGTTATATCTCAAAATCAGTTTCCCTGGTTTTCTCAGAGACCTAATTGGGCCCACTGATAATTAGCTTTTTAGTAGTGCCTGATCATAGGCATTTGCTGGACTCCTCTGTTAAGCGTGTCACATAATTACGAGATACTAGAGGATAAAGCATGTAGGCACCAACAGCACCATCAAGGGAAAGCCCATGGGGGAGAGGCTGCAGTGGGGCTGAGAATCCGCAACCTCCCCTATAACAGGGCACCAGCAGGTCTCCAGGACAGACCCAAATGTGGCTGGGAGAAGCCTCCAGCTATCACAGCCTCTCAACATCTTCATGCAGCCGGGCTCCGACTGAACCCCTTCTGGAAATTAAAGTTGCTTCTTTCCCCCCAACGCCCAAATGAGCCATCGCACCACTCGCCCTCCTTTGGGCTGTGTGCATTCTCCTGGCAGGGCTGTGTGCATTATCAGCAAGTGCCACGGGCATTATGCACTTTGCAGGATTCAGCTCACAGTACAAAGAGGAGGTGGACAGGAGAACAAGGTTTTGAGCACAGTGGAGCCTGAGGAGGACACAGTACACTCAGAACAGCCTATTTTCATTAGAACAGGTACGTTCAGGTGCTGCATGTTCTCATCAGCTAGATATCACTCATTGCACCTGGTCTGAGGGTGTTTTGCTTTGTCTGATCAATACAACCAGTTCAACTGCCGCTAGGAAGTCCATTCAGGTTGCCCCATGGATCGTGAACTGAAGGCACTCAGAGGGCAATGATTTGCTGCTGCTGCTGCAGCGCCCAGAAGCCATCCCATCCATTTCTCAGGGCTTCTGGCAAGGAGGCTGCAGGCATTGGTTTGCATAGAATCTTTAAGGGAAGATGGGCTGTGAGAAAAGAGACCCTATGAGATCTGTCATTTTGTAAGCACATCACTAGCTATGTTAATTTCTTAAAGTAATATATAAGAGAAAAGTATTTCCAATAAAATATGCTATGTTAATGTAATTGATGTAGTTCATTCATCACATCTTTTACTATATTTTCCCCAGGCAGCACCGGGTATTTTTGCTAGTTTTTGATAAAGCAATCACAATATTTGGCATTGTTTAGCAGACCAGAGAGACGGGGAGCAAAGCCTCGGAGGACGCCGGCAGCGGGACAGCCGCGGCGCGTCTGCGCTGTCCCGCTGCCCGCGTGCTCCGCGGCTTTGCTCTGTGTCTCCCTGGTCTGCTGGGAGACCCTCCCCCCCAGAGAAAAGCTGCAGAGGATGCGGGTGGGACCGTGGCGCGTCTCAGCGGTCCCGCCACCCGCGTCTTCCTGGTCTGCTGGGTGGGGGGGTCGCAGCTAGTGCGCCCCCGCCCACCAGCAGACAAGGCTTTTCTCGCCGATGACGCCTAGGGTGGAGCAGCTGGGGCGCTGCCGGGTTGGTCCCGCAGCGCCGCTCCTCGGCGCTACTGGACCAACCCGTCAGCACCCCAGCTGCTCTGCCCCAGGCATCCCCAAGTCAGCCGCTGCTGAAACTGACCAGCGGCTGATTCCAGGAAGCCTGGGGCAGAGCAACTCTGCCTCGGGCTTCCTGTAGTCAGCTGCTGGTCAGTTTCAGCAGCGGCTGAATCTGGACGCCAGTTCCGACTTACATACAAATCCAACTTAAGAACAAACCTACAGTCCCTATCTTGTATGTAACCCGGGGACTGCCTGTATTCATCATCAATTTTACTATGTATTTTAGAAATGCCCGTCTGTTTGTCCCACCCTGTGTGAGTCTGTTTGCTCAAGAACTCCTAAACAGTAAGAGCTAGGACCTCCAAATTTGGGATGCAGCTTCCTATTATCAGAACTTAAAGCCAGGTCAGGGTTTGGTTATGCCAGGACAGTGGGATGTAATTGAAATTTGATTCTTTCTCATAAATGGAATGGCAGGATCTGGCAGAAGGGACAGTTATACTGCAGAATGACCACTGAGGGCAGCAAAGGGCCAGATATAGGGACCGGGACAACTATTGAGTCAGCAGGGGGCAGCTATCTACTACTGTACATATTTCAGAGAGTTTTTTCTGTTTGTGTATCTCTGTCTGTGTGTCTGTCTGTACCCCTCTCAGCTGGAGGACATGCACCCCTCCCCGGCTGTGCTCATGGACAGGTGCTTCTCAGCTGGCCCCAAGCTGCAGCAGTGAGAGAGGGCTGGGGCTGTCCTCACTCCACAGGGGAGTCTGCATACTGAACCCCTCACTCTCAGAACAATGATTTAAATGAAGGAAAAACAAAACTTATTTGAATTAAGGACCCAAGCAATGCCAAATAAATCTTCTAGTAGACAGATATTAATGCACATTGAGAAAAAATAATCCCAACTATATATACACATAATATGATGGGGACTAATTTGGCTACATCTACTCAAAAGAAAGATCTTGGAATCATTGTGGATAGTTCTCTGAAAACATCCGCTCAGTGTGCAGCGGATATCTGGAGGAAATTGATCAACAGGTATAACCACCTCATCAGGAGATGATGAGGACTGATCAGTTGGTGAGACATCTGGTGGGTGCTGCTCCTCAACATCAGGTAGTTGACCCTTTTCCAGTTCTGAGTGATGAGTCGTAGAGGGAGCAGTGAGAGGTGTGACTGATATTTGCTGTCTATATGATGGTTGGGGAGAAAATGTAGGAGCACAAGAAGTTGAGTGGCTGTGGCAACAGGGGTGACTGTAACTGGAGTGATGATAATGATGACAAGCACAGGGGAAGCATGTAGTGATGTACCGGGAGGTGCGGAGAATGTGGGAAATGTGGTGAACCTCTTGAAGAAGGAAGCGGTGAATGAAAGGTATATCTTCTATAGGGTGACGGTGATAAATAACAACTGGACCTATGGTGTCTGGTTTGGTCCTGAAGGGTCTGACCCCTATCATCCCCTTTTAAGTGAGGTGAATAGGGAGAAGGTGGTGCAGAGGATGGTACCGGAGGGAAATGTCAATGGTTCCGGACTCAGCTGTCTCATAGGGTCAGATTTCTGGTTTGCTTTCTTCAGTGGCAGCGGCTGGATGGCACATACAGTGCTGACGTTGCCCACGCAGATGTCTGAGACAATGGTGATGATGCCGAGGTTAACAATGCCAAGGTTGATTGCACCGAAGTTGTCGGTGCTGATGTTGTCAGTGCCGTTGTAACAGGCACATGTATAGGCTGTGCCGACACAGATGGTATCATTGTCGTCAGTGCTGTGATGGCTGATGCAGTCGCCAGCGGTGCCAAGCGGCGGCCCGTTACAACTGTTGACAGCACCGAAATAGATTTTTGCTGGGCTTTCGGCTCTGAGGCCGACTTATGCCTGGGTGCCATGTTTGTCATCCACACTTACATGGACCAAGAGGGCTGGTAGTAGGGACCAGGCTGGTGAAGCTCTTTTTTGAGCCGGAGTCAGCTGTGGAAAAACAGCTTTTCTTTTCTCAGCCCTAGGTGATTGCGGAGTGCATACTGGCTGTGATCGCTCCATGGGATATAATGCCTTGTCAAAAAGGAACATTTTTAGCCTCATTACTGTCCTTACATGCCTTAACAGTCAGTTTAGCACAGTGGATGCATTTTTGAGGCACATGTGCCTCACCGAAGCACTTATACAGTCGGCATGACCGTCTGATGCTGGCATCGCATCACGGCATGCAGCACACCTCTTAAAGCCGGGACAGCCTGGCAAAGCTGTTGATACTATCTACTAAGATAAAAGCCTTTTTTTAACTATGAACAAACTATAACTAGTAACTATAACTATTCAAACTATAATTAACTATAAACACTAATTTAAGATTTTATTTGATTCCTGACAGGGTTGTCTGAGGAGAGAGGGCTCACTCCAACTGCGACCATGGGCAACAAAAAAAGAACTGGCAGGAGCCGGACTGTGCGAGAGATCAAAATGGCGTGAATGGTGCAAAGAGCGTGCCAGGCATGTGCGGTCAGGCTGACTACTGCTCATGAAAACTCCAATCTGCAGTCCCGAAACGACCCAACACCAACAGTAGAGCACCCACGGAAACAGCACTCAAGGATGCAGGAATCAAAGGCTTGTACTCCCCTCAGCAGTCTGTGGATGGCCAGCAGCAGCATGGTTAGCCATTTAAGTCACAGAATGGTAGAAGCATTTGGGATCAGCGTGACAGCATATGAAGTGTTTTTTAAAATGCTTTTGCAAAGGCCTACACTTACTTCTGCTCTTAAACTGAAAGCCAGGAGCATGGCTGTTGGCTTATTTTGGATGAAAATTTGATCAAGCCAAATTACAATCTACTCACAAAATAGCAGCTTCTGAGCTGCTGTGCAATGAAGTCTGCCTGCTGGTGGTCAGCAGAAATCAGAATTTGTGACCATGCAACACTGGAATGGAGCACTATCATGGGGGGATATAAACTGTTCAGGAAGAACAGGCAGTGGAGAAAAGGAGGAGGAGTTGCATTGTATGTAAGAAAGCAGTATGATTGCTCAAAGCTCCAGTATTTAGAGGGAGAAAAGATTGTTGAGAGTCTGTGGGTTAAGTTTAGAGGTGGAAGCAACAGGAGTGATGTTGTGATTGGCGTCTGCTATAGACCACCGGATCAGGTGAATAAGGTAGATGAGGCTTTCTTTGGACAACTGAGAGAAGCTTCCAGATCACAGGCCCTGGTTCTCATGGGCAACTTTAATCACCCTGACATCTGGTGGGAGACCAGTACAGCAGTACACAGACAATCCAGGAAGTTTTCGGAGAATGTTGGGGATTACTTCTTGGTACAAGTGCTGAAGGAACCAACTAGGGGCCATGCACAGCTTGACTTCTGCTCACAAATAGGAAGGAACTAGTAGGGGAAGTAGAGTTGGGTGACAACCTGGGAAGCAGTGATCATGAGATGGTAGATTTCTGGATCCAGCCCAAAGGAAGAAAGGAGAGTAGCAAAATACACACCCTGGACCTCAGAAAAGCAGACTTTGACTCTCTCTGAGAACTGATGGGCAGATTCCCTGGGATGCTTACATGAGGGGAAAGGAGTCCAGGAGAGCTGGCAGTATTTTAAAGAAGCCTTAATAAAGGCATCGAAAAAAAACATCCCGATGCGCATCAAGAAAAGCGAATATGGTAGGCGACCAGATTCGCTTACCGGGGACATCCTTGGTGAGCTTAAACACAAAAAGAAAGCTTTCAAGAAGTGGAAACTTGGACAGTTGACTAGGGAGGAGTATAAATATATTGCTCAAGAATGCAGGGGGGTTATCAGGAAGGCGAAAGTACAATTGGAAGTGCAGCTAGCAAGGCATGTGAGTGAGAACAAGAAAGGTTTTACAGGCATGTTAGGAATAAGAGGGTGATCAGAGAGGGCGTGGGGCCCTTACTGGATGAGGGAGGTAACCTAGTGACAGATGTGGGAAAAGCTGAAGTACTCAATGCTTTCTTTGCCTCTGTCTTCACGGACAAGGTCAGCTCCCAGACAAATGCACTAGGCAATACAGTATGGGAAAGAAGTGTACAGCCCTTTGTGGGAAAAGAACAAATTAGGAACTATTTAGAAAAGCTAAGTATCAGAGGGGTGGCCGTGTTAGTCTGAATCTGCAAAAGCGGCGAGGAGTCCTGTGGCACCTTATAGACTAACTGAAGTGTAGGAGCATAAGCTTTCGTGGGCAAAGACCCACTTCATCAGAAATAGCAGGCATCTGACAAAGTGGGTCTTTGCCCACGAAAGCTTATGCTCCTACACTTCAGTTAGTCTATAAGGTGCCACAGGACTCCTCGCCGCTTTTAGAAAAGCTAAACATACAGAAATTCATGGGTCCGGATTTAATTTATCCGAGGGTACTGAGGGAGTTGGCAAGTGTCATTGCGGAGCCTTTGGCCATTATCTTTGAAAACTCATGGAGATCGGGAGAGATCCCAGATGATTGGAAAAAGGCAAATGTAGTGCCCATCTTTAAAAAAGGGAAGAAGGACAATCCAGGGAACTACAGACCAGTCAGCCTTACCTCAGTCCCTTGAAAAATCATGGAGGGGATCCTCAAGAAATCCATTTTGAAGCACTTGGAAGAGGGGAAAGTGATCAGAAACAGTCAACATGGATTTACAAAGGAAAAGTCATGTCTGACCAATTTGATTAGCTTCTATGATGAGGGCAATGGGCTCTGTAGATATGAGAAAGTCAGTGGATGTGATTTTAACATTCCTATGGTGGGAAGAACACCTCAGCAGTCCAAAACTCTGGCATTTAATTTCAAAAAGGGGAATTACACAAAAACGAGGAGGTTAGTTAAACAGAAATTAAAAGGCACAGTGACTAGAGCCAGATCCCTGCAAGCTGCATGGAAACTTTTTAAAGACACCATAATAGAGGCCCAACTTAAATGTATACCCCAAATTAAAAAACATAGCAAGAGACCTAAAAAAGAGTCACCGTGGCTTAACCACCATGTAAAAGAAGCAGTGAGGGACAAAAAGGCATCTTTTAAGAAGTGGAAGTCCAATCCTAGTGTGATAAACAGAAAAGAACATAAATACTGTAAAATCAAGTGTAAAAATGTAATAAGAAAAGCAAAAAAAGATTGAGGAACAGCTAGCCAAAAACTCAAAAAGAAATAACAAAATGTTTAAGTACATTAGAAGCAGGAAGCCTGCTAAAAAACCTGTGAGTCCCCTAGACGATCGAGATATAAAAGGAGCAATCAAGGACAATAAAGCTCTTGTGGAGAAACTAAATGATTTCTTTGCTTCAGTCTTCACAGCTGAGGACGTTAGGGAGATTCCCAAATCTGCACCGTCCTTTGTGGGTGATGAATCAGAGGAACTGTCCCGGATTGAAGTATCATTAGAGGAGGTCACAGTGTGCAGCAGCAGTCAAAAAGGCAAATAAGATGCTAGGAATTTTTAAGAAAGGGGTAGAAAATAAGACACAGAATATCTTACTGCCCCTGTATAAAACTATGGTACGCCCACAGCTTGAATACTGTGTACAGATGTGGTCTCTTCACCTCAAAAAAGTTATTTTGGCCTTGGAAAGGGTTCAAAAAAGGGCAACTAAAATGATTAGGAATTTGGAACGGGTCCCATATGAAGAGAGGTTAAAACTACTGGGACTTTTCAATTTAGAAAAGAGGAGACTGAGGGGAGATATGATAGAGGTATATAAAATCATGAGTGGTGTGGAGAGGGCGAATAAAGAAAAGTTATTTATTAGTTCCCATAATAAAATAACTAGAGGACACCAAATGAAGTTAATGGGTAGCAGGTTTAAAACTAATAAAAGAAAGTTCTTCTTCACACAGCGTGTAGTCAACCTGTGGAACTCCTTGCCAGAAGAGGCTGTGAAGGCTAGGACTATAACAGAGTTTAAAGAGAAGCTAAATAATTTCATGGAGGTTAGGGCCATAAAAGGCTATCAGCCAGGGGATAGAAATGGTGTCCCTGGCCTCTGTTTGTCAGAGGCTGGAGAAGGATGGCAGGAAATAAATCACTTGATTATTGTCTTCGGTCCACCCTCTCTGGGGCACCTGGTGCTGGCCACTGTTGACAGACAGGCTACTGAGCTAGATGGACCTTTGGTCTGAGCCAGTACAGCCATTCTTATATTGGTCAGACTTTAGCCAAGCTTTTGATACGGTCTCCCACAATATTCTTGCCAACATTTAAGGGAATACGGATTGGCTAAATGGACTCTACGATGGACAGAAAGCTGGCTAGACTGTCGGGCGCAACGGGTAGTGATAAACGGCTTCATGTCAGGTTCGCAGTCGGTTTCTAGTGGAGTGCCTCAAGGATCTGTTCTTGGTCCGGTTTTGTTAAACATTTTTATTAATGACCTAGATGAGGGGATGGATTGCACCATCAGCAAGTTTGCCGATGACACTAATCTGGAAGGAGAGGTAGATATGCTGGAGGGCAGAGATAGGGTCCAGAGTGACCTGGACAGATTAGAGGATTGGGCCAAAAGAACTCTAATGAGGTTCAACAAGGACAAGTGTAGAGTCCTGCACTTGTGATGGAAGAATCCCAAGCACTGTTAGGACCTGCAGAAAAGGACCTGGAGATTACAGTGGATGAGAAGCTGGATATGAATCAACAGTGTGCCCTTGTAGCCAAGAAGGCTAATGGCATATTGGGGTGCATTAGGAGGAGCATTGCCAGTAGATCTAGAGAAGTGATTATTCTTCTTTATTCAACTCTGGTGAGGCCACAACTAAATTACTGTGTCCAATTATGGGGCCCCCACTATAGAAAGGATGTGGATGCATTGGAGAGGTTCCAGCGGAGAGCGACCAAAATGATTAGGGGGCTGGAGAGCATGACCTATGAGGAGAGACTGAAGGATTTGGGTTTGTTTAGTCTGCAGAAAAGAAGAGTGAGGGGGGATTTGATAGCAGCCTTCAGTTTCCTGAAGGGAGGTTCCAAGGAGGATGGAGAGAGGCTGTTCACAGTAGTGACGGATGGCAGAACAAGGAGCAATGGTCTCAAGTTACAGTGGGAGAGGTCTAGGTTGGATATTAGAAAAAACGATTTCACTAGGAGTGTGATGAAGCACTGGAATGGGTTACCTAGCGAGGTGGTGGAATCTCCATCCCTAGAGATTTTTAAGTCTCGGCTTGCAAAGCCCTGGCTGGGTTGATTTATTTGGGCTTGGTCCTGCTTTGGGTAGGGGGCTGGATTTGATGACCTTCTGAGGTCGCTTCCAGCTCTGTGATTCTATGAACACTCAGATAAATGGAGGCAGGATGGACCCACTACATATGGAGCCCAGAACAGGCCATTTTTTTCCCTGGTAGTATTTGTCTTTTTCACAGCTGCATCACACTGGTGGCTCACAGTACTTTAGTTAATACACTGAGATCTCTTTCTTCCTTTGTCTTTAACTAAGACCTCATCTTTTATAGCATAAACTTCTGTTACTAGTCCCCAAGTGCACAAACTTATAGTCTGTGCTATAAAATTTCATCCTATTTCCATTACGCTAGTCTTCCAAGTCATCCAATTCTTCTTGTACTATATTTTGATCCTCCTCTGTACTGACACTTCCTCTCATATTTGTAACATCACCACATTTCAGTAGCACATGCCTGCCTTTTGTTCAAAGATCAATTCATAAAATTATTTTAAAAACTAGTTCCTAGACTGATCCTGGGGAAACTCCCTGCATTCTGACATATCTCCTTCCTGTATAACCAGTTGTTCTCTTCCCTTCAGCCAGTTCCTTACTAATCTTATAATTCTTGTATTAATCTGCATCTTAACTCCTAAGAGTCAGTAGCATCCCAGACCACTCGAGGTACCCCACCTTGACAATGCTGTGCCTTCTACTAAAGCAACAAACTCCTGGGATCTGTCCTATGGGAGGAGCGCCTTGAATTTAAGGGAGTCCCACAGGTTAAAATTGTGCCTGCCTAATAGGACCTGGTGGTTAAACACCCAAAACTGCAGGCTTGCTGTCAGATAAATCTTTCTGTCATAAAAATTCAGTCTCTTGGCATCTTTGATTTTTGGTGTTCTGCTGACTTGGCCCTGCCTGTCCCTTTAAATAACAGTGGACACAATCAGTGACATTGCTGGAAGGGATGCATTTGAACCCTTTTGGGAGGACGTACTTCCTTCTTGGAAGTAGACGAAATCAAATAGGAGGTCTACCACAGAAGTGTGGAAATCTTAAGGACCCCTGGATGGACAGGTAACATGACCCAGGCTGGGACAGGGGATGATATGACATTAAAGAGGTCTTTGGATTCATAGAATCATAGATATTAGAACTGAAAGGGACCTCGAGAGATCATTAAGTCCAGTCCCCTGCCCTCATGGCAGGGCCAAATACCATCTGGATCAGTGGCTCTGAACTTTTTTGAGGATACAAACCCCTATTCAATCTGTTAACATTTTACAGACCCCTCCCGCCAAACAATATAGCTGTGCCTGCAACCTGCACATCCCTCAGACCACGCTGCTTCCCGAGCAGTGTCCTTTAGCCTCCTGGGAAAGCAATGTAGGCTGAAGGATATATTGGCTGCTAGCACAGAGCCTCTCAGCCCACACTGCTTCCTGAGCCGCAGAAAGCAATGCGGGTTGAAGGACATGCTGGCTGCGAAAGGCTCCACACAGATCCCCTACAGTATCACCGCAAACCCCCGAGATCCGCACACCACAAGTTGGGAAAAAACGATCTATATCATCCCTTATATATTTCTATCCAACCTGCTCTTAAATATCTCCAGAGATAGAGATTCCACAACCTCCTTAGGCAATTTATTCCAGTGTTTAACCACCCTGACAGTTAGGAAGTTTTTTCTAATGTTCAACTGAAACCTCCCTTGCTGCAGTTTAAGCCCATTGCTTCTTGTCCTATCAGCAGAGGCCAATGAGAACAGTTTTTCTTCCTTTCTCCTTGTAACACCCTTTTAGATACTTGAAAACTGCTTTCATGATCTCTCTCAGTTTTCTTCTTTTTAAACTAAACAAGCCCAATTCTTTCAGTCTTCCCTCATAGCTCATGTTTTCTAGGCCCTTAACCATCTTCTCTGGATCGTCTTCCATTTCTCCACATCTTTCTTGAAATGTGGTGCCCAGAACTGTACACAATACAGAACAGACAACACACAACACAGAATTGAGGCCTAATGAGTGCAGAGTAGAGCAGAATGACTTCTCATGTCTTGCTCACAACACTCCCAGAACCATGTTTGCTTTTTCTGCAACAGGTGTCATACTGCTGACTTAGGCTATGTCTAGACTGCAGAGTTTTTCTGGGATACCTCTGGTATCCCAGAAAAGCTCTGCCACGTCCAGGGAACGTGTCCACTTTTTCAGAACAGTTTCCGAAAAGCGGGCTCGTTCTTTCGGCATCCCTGTATTTCTCTCAGTGAGAGGAATAAGAGATGATCAAAAAGAGGAGTTTTTTCTGAAATTTAGTCCTGTGTAGACGAGACAAATTTCTGAAAAGCCTCTTGTGGAAAAAGATATGCAAATTGTAGTTCGCAATTTGCGTATCTTTTTCTGATAAAGCTCTGAAGTCTAAACATAGCCTCATATTTAGCTTGCAGTCCATTACCCCTAAATCTTTCTGCAGTACTCCTTCCTAGATAGTCGCTTCCCATTAAGTTCCTTCCTAAGTGGAGTACTTTGCATTTGTCCTTATTAAACGTCATCCTATTTACCTAAGATCATTTCTCCAGTTTGTCCAAATCATTTTGAATGACAACCCATCTTCCAAAGCACTTGCAACCTCTCCCAGATTGGTATAATCTGCGAACTTAAATAACTGTACTCTCTACGCAATCATCTAAATCAGGGGTCAGCACCCTTGCAGTAGTGGCATGCCAAGATTTAACTTATTCACTTCTATTTTTGGGTCAGCATGCCAGTGATACTTTTTAAAGTCAATAATAGTCCTACTTACAGCAGCTTCATTAATAAATAAATAAAGATGAAGATCTTGCCATTTGGTGTGATCCTAGGCCTTGCTTTGTCCTGCTGAGTTCTCTGACCTCAGGCTTGTAGTTTTATACTTTAAGCAGCACACAAGCCTCTGAGACAGGGTTCGGCAACCTACAGTACGCCAGAGTGGCCACCCGAGCAGGCACTCCCCAATGCAGTCATGGCCCCACCCTCATCTTCAACCCACCCGCTCATGACTCCAACTCCTCGTAGCAGCAACCTGCCTGCCAGCAGCTGCAACCCCCCTCCATGGCAGCAACCCACCCGCCCACAACTTCAATCCCAGTCCTGGCAGCAACCCGCTTGGCCGCGGCAGCGACCCTCCCGCCTGTCATGTGTTCTACGCCCGAAACACCAGCAGCAGCCTCCTCACAATGCAGCCTAAGCTCCAGCGGTAGCCAGCCCCCAATGTGACCCTGGCCGCCAGAGTGGCCACCTGAGCAGCCACCCCTCAACGAGGCCCCAGGCCCATCCCAGTCCCCAAGCCACCCATGGCTTCAGCACTCCCTCGGCAGCAACCCACCTGCCTGTGGCTTCAACACACTGCAGTAGTAACCCGCCCACCTGCCACATGTTCTAGGCCTGAAACATCGGCAGCAGCCACCCCATAACATGGCTTCAGCCCCAGCGGCAGCTGACCCCCAATGTGGCCCTGGCTGCCAGAGCAGCCACCCCTAAATGTGGCCTCAGGCTATCTCCGCCAGCAAGAACAGCAACACCACTCACCTTCCAAAAACAGGAGGAAAGCGAGTGCTGCTGAGGAGGTAGATGGGCTTAGATTAGAATTTTTTGTGCGTAGGCATGCAGGCATGCATGTTAAGGGAACAATGGCACAGGCTCCCGGCTGCACCGTGGAGGAGGGGATGGACTGAGCTCTCTCTGAGAACAGTTATCGAGCCACTTATGGACCCGCTTTGTAGTAGCCCCATCTAAGTTGTATTTCCCTAATTTACTTATAAGGAAGTCATGCAAGACACGCATCAAACGCTTTACTAAAGTCTAGGTTTACCACATCTGCCACTTCTCCTTTATCCACAAGGCCTGATATCCTATCAAAGATAGGTATCAGATTGGTTTGACATGATTTGTTCTTTACAAATCCATGCTGGTTGCTACCTATCACCTTATTTTCTTCCAGATGTTTGCAGATGAATTCCTTAATTAATTGCTCCATTATCTTTCCTCACACAGAAGTTAAGCTGACTGGTCTGTAGTTTCCTGAGTTGTTCTTATTTCCCTTTTTATAGATAGGCACTATATTTGCCTTTTTCCGGTCTTTTGGAATCTCTCCTGACTTCCATGACTTTTCAAAGATAACTAAAGGCTCAGCTACCTCCTCTATCAGCTCCTTGAGTACTCTAGGATGCATTTCATAGGCCCTGGTGACTTGAAGACATCTAACTTTTCTAAGTAATTTTTAACTTGTTCTTTTTTTTATTTTAACTTCTAAACCTACACATTTCCACAAGCATTCACTATGTTAGGCATCCCATCACCACCAATCTTCTTGGCAAAAACTGAAACAAAGATGTTGTTAAGCATCTTTGCCGTTTTCAACTTTCCTGTTATCGTTACCCCCTCTTTTTGTTACTCTTCTATCACTAGCTAAATTGAGCTTGTTTTGTGCCTTAGCCTTTCTAATCTTGCCTGTATACTTGCGTTGTTTGCTTATATTTATCCTTTGTAATCTGATCTAGTGTCCACTTTTTATATGACTCCTTTTTTATTTTTAGATCACGTAAGATTTCCTGGTTAAGACAGGGTTAAGCTTTTGGGCCCTTAATAATGTCCCTTTGAAAAACTGCCAACTCTCTTTACTTTTTTTTCCTCTTAGTCTCGCTTCCCAGGGGACCTTACCTACCAGCTCTCTGAAATGTGCCTTCCTGAAATCCATTGTCTCTATTTTGCTGCTCTCCCTCCTACCATTCCTTAGAATCATGAACACTATGATTTCATGATCACTTTCACCCAAGCTGCCTTCCACTTTCAAATTTTCAACCAGTTATCCCAATTTGTTAAAATCAAATCTAGAACATTTTCACCCAGTAGCATTCTCAACCTTCTGAAATAAAAAATTGCCTTTAATGCAGTCCAGGAACTTATTGAATAATATGTGCCCTGCTGTTTTAGTGTTCCAATATAAGTCTTGATAGCTGAATTCCCCCATTACCACCAAATCTAGTGCTTTGGATGATTTTGTTAGTTGTTTAAAAAAGCCTCACCCACCTCTTCTACCTGGGTAGGTGGATTGTAGTAGAGCCCTAGCATGACATCACCCTTGTTTTTTACCACTTTTAACTTAACCCAGAGACTCTCAACAAGTCGTTCTCCTACGTCCATCTCCACCTCCATCTAATTGTATCCATTTTTAATATGTAAGGGCCTACTAAGGCCGAGGGAGAGGCACCCTTCCCCCCAGCCCAAGCTGGGGGAGGAGAGGGGAGTCCTGTCTTCCCACCATAGCCCCAGGGCAGCCTGTACCCCAAACTCCTCACCCATGGCCTCACTCCAGAGCCCGCATCCCAATCCTCTGCCCATACCCTAAGTCCTCCTCCTACACTCCAAGCCCCTTAAGTCCTATCTCCACTGTAGTAACATAAAGGCCTAAAACATAAGCCCATGCACCACAGGCCTGGTCTGAGGCCTAAGGCCTAGTTAAAAATGAACCAAACATGGCTAACATAAAGCAAAGCTAAGCTGTGAGCAAGAGGCAGGCCCCAGCCCACAGAACTTCACACAAACAGGGCTGAGAGTGTAAAACACTAATTGGAAATAGGCCCAGGTGCAGAACAGTAATTGGTACTAGTCATAAGTGGAAAGCACATGATATCACTATCTCATTAAAAAAAGACCTTGGTACCCACTTCTCACAGATACAAACCCAGGTTCAAGAAAGGAAGAAAGGATCTAAAATGACAGAATGATGGATAGAGATGATCTAATCAATCCATGAGGTACATGGTGATGGGTGGTAACTAAGTAGCGTCAGAGGGTATTAGGCTGACATTAGAGGGTCATCAAGTCCAGCCCCCTACCCAAAGCAGGACCAAGCCCAAATAAATCAACCCAGCCAGGGCTTTGTCAAGCTGAGACTTAAAAACCTCTATGGATGGAGATACCACCACCTCCCTAGTAACCCATTCCAGTGCTTCACCACACTCCTAGTGAAATCGTTTCCTAATGTCTAACCTAGACCTCTCCCACTGTAACTTGAGACCATTGCTCCTTGTTCTGCCATCGGTCACTACTGTGAACAGCCTCTCTCCATCCTCTTTGGACCCTCCCTTCAGGAAACTGAAGGCTGCTATCAAATCCCCCCTCACTCTTCTTTTCTGCAGACTAAACAAATCCAAATCCTTCAGTCTCTCCTCATAGGTCATGTGCTCCAGCCTCCTAATCATTTTGGTCGCCCTTCACTGGAACCTCTCCAATGCATCCACATCCTTTCTATAGTGGGGGCCCCACAACTGGACACAATATTCTAGATGTGGCCTCGCCAGAGTTGAATAAAGGGGAATAATCACTTCTCTAGATCTGCTGGCAATGATCCTCCTAATGCAACCTCATATGCCATTAACCTTCTTGGCTACAAGGACACACTGTTGATTCATATCCAGCTTCTCATCCACTGTAATCCCCAGGTCCTTTTCTGCAGAACTGCTACTTAGCCATTCGGTCCCCAACTTGTAGCAACTTGTTGAACCTCATCAGATTTCTTTTGGCCCAATCCTCTAATCTGTCTAGGTTACTCTGGACCCTATCCCTGCCCCTCCAGCGTATCTATCTCTCCCCCTAGCTTAGTGTCATCTGCAAACTTGCTGATGGTGCAATCCATCCCCTCATCCAGGTCATTAATAAAAATGTTGAACAAAACCAGTCCTAGAACAGATCCTTGGAATACTCCACTAGAAACGAACTGCCAGCCTGAAATCGAGCCGTTCGTGGAACCCATTTCATATTTAGCTAGAAGCCATTTCTTATAAAAGAAGCCATTTAAGTCTCTTGTTTTGCACATATGCTAGAGAGTGAACTCTCCTTCACCGATGTGAGAAAGGCCAGAAGGATGAGCTATCGGAATGCATTAATTGAGCTGTTTTAAGCTGGAGCTTTTACTCCCTACTACCTGTTTCTTCTTGCTGATAACAGTCTTCTCTTTTGAGTTTAATTGATGATTTCTGTAATTGGATGCCCTGACATCAGACTTGTTTGGTTAAGGGTATAACATACTAGGATTGATTTATATTAGCAGCCTTACTGGGCCCAGCTCTGCTGGGGTCACGTTTGGCTCACTTTGTGCCTTATTGATCAATAAAGCTGTTTGTTAGCTGCCTTAACACAGAGAAGTCTTTTGCTTCGACAATTTGGAAGTTCCACCGAGATCCTAACACGTCACTTGCCCGGACGGAGGGACCGGCACTCCACTTCCAAGCCTTTCAAAGCGCACACAATAGAAGGTAAGGGAGAGGTAAGGGAGAAATCTCCTGCAGAGGGCTTGGGATTGGAGTGACGGCCAGTCGTCAGAGTGAGGGGAGCTACGAATTTCACCTTTGTGGAGTGGTTAACATTTTGTTTGTGTCTGTCTTTGTCTATTAGGCCTGTCTTATGTGTCACAGTTCCAAAAGAGTTTGGCCAAGAAACACATGACGCATGGCCAAGAAACACTGGAGACATTCCACAGAGATTTCAACACCCTACACCCCACCATTAACCTCAGCCTGGACCATTCCACACGAGAGATCCATTTCCTGGACACCACAGTACAAATCAACAATGGAAAATTAGACACCACCCTCTACAGAAAACCCACTGACTCATACAGTTACCTACATGCTTCCAGCTCCCATCCAGCACACACCATACGATCCATCATCTATAGCCAAGCCCTTCGATACAACCGCATCTGCTCTAATCCCACAGACAGAGACCAGAAACTTCAGGATCTCTACCAAGCATTTATAAACCTCAACTACCCACCTGGAGAAATAAAAAAGCAAATTGAAAGAGCCAAACGAATACCTAGAAACCATCTACTACAAGACAGACCCAAGAAAACCAACAATAGAACACCACTTGTCATCACCTACAACCCCCAACTTATACCTGTCCAACACATTATCAATAGATTACAGCCTATACTGGAACAGGACACTAAACTCCAAGAAGCTCTGGGAGACAGACCCATAGTCTCCTATAGACAACCACCTAACCTCAAGATGATTCTTACCAACAACCACAGGACATACCACACTAATACCAACCCTGGTACTTTCCCTTGCAACAAACCCCGCTGCCAGCTTTGTCCACATATTCACTCTGCTGACACCATTATTGGGCCTAACCAAGTGAGTTATAAGATCAAGAATACATATTCCTGCGCATCCAGAAATATAATCTATGCTATCATGTGCCGAAAGTGTCCGTCTGCTATGTACATTGGACAAACGTCTCAGACACTTCGCCAAAGAATCAATGCCCACAAAACAGACATTAGACAGGATCATAAAGAAAAAACAGTTGCTTGTCATTTCAACCAGAAAGGACACTGTCTGAATGACCTGCTAACCTGCATCCTACTTCAGAAGACATTCAAATCTGCACTTGAAAGGGAATCCTCTGAACTGGCATTCATGCTAAAATTCGTCACTCTCCGCAGGGGAATTAACAAAGACTCCAACTATCTTACCCATTACAAAGACAGCTTCCCCAATTATCACCTCTAATACTATTAACTCACAGACATTTCCCCTTCCCCACCTCTAATATCATTAACTCACTGGCATTCACCTTCCTTCCTCCCCTCCCCCACCACATCCCCCTTCTGTTCTGTAATGTGATTTGTCCTTTTCATGTGTGTGCATTTTTTTAAAATTGTATCCTTTGGTATATATGGTTGTGACTATTTTCTTCCATTATTTGATCTGAGGAAGTGGGTCTGGCCCACGAAAGCTCATCATCTAATAAACCATCTTGTTAGTCTTTAAAGTGCTACATAGTCCTGTATTTTGTTTCAGCTACACCAGACTAACACGGCTACATCTCTATCACAGTTCCAAAAGGGCACACCGGTGTCTCTAGTGAGGCAGCCATGCGCTGGACCCTCTGTGTTCGGATTCTAAAGACTGGTGTGGTGCCATTACTCTCTTTCGGCACACGGAATTGTGGGAAAGCTTTGTCTCTCTCTGTTACTTACGGAAGTAAGACTAACCTTTAAGGATCAGAGAGGTAGCCGTGTTAGTCTGAATCTGCAAAAGCGGCAAGGAGTCCTGTGGCACCTTATGGACTAACTGAAGTGTTGGAGCATAAGCTTTCATGGGCAAAGACCCACTTCATCAGATGCATGTAGTGGAAATTTCCAGAGGCAGGTATAAATATGCAGGCCAGAATCAGGCTGGAGATGACGAGGTGGATCCAATCAGGGAGGATGAGGTCCATTTCTAGTAGGTGATCTGGAGGTGTGAATTCCAAGAGAGGAGAAGCTGCTTTTGTAGTTAGCGAGCAATTCACAGTCTTTGTTTAATCCTGAGTTGATTGTGTCAAACTTGAAGATGAACTGTAGCTTAGCAGTTTCTCTTTGAAGTCTGGTCCTGAAGTTTTTTTGCTGCAGGATGGTTACCTTTAGATCTGCAATTGTGTGTCCAGGGAGACTGAAGTGATCCCCTACAGGTTTTTGTATGTTGCCATTCCTAATATCTGATTTGTGTCCATTGATTCTTTTACATAGGGACTGTCCAGTTTGGCCGATGTATATAGCAGTGGGGCATTGTTGGCACATGATGGCATATATTACGTTAGTAGATGTGCAGGAGAATGAACCAGTGATAGTATGGCTGATTTGGTTAGGTCCTGTGATGGTGTTGCTGGTGTATATATGTGGGCAGAGTTGGCACCGAGGTTTGTTGCATGGATTGGTTCCTGAGTTAGAGTTATTATGGTGCGGTGTGTAGTTGCTGGTGAGAATATGCTTCAGGTTGGCGGGTTGTCTGTGGGCAAGGACTGGCCTGCCTCCCAAGGCCTGTGAAAGCGAGGGATCATTGTCCAGGATGGGTTGTAGATCACTAACGATGCATTGGAGAGGTTTTAGCTGAGGATTGTAGGTGATGGCCAGTGGTGTTCTGTTGGTTTCTTTCTTGGGCTTGTCCCGTAGCAGGAGGCTTCTGGGTACAAGTCAATCTGTCAATCTGTCTCCTCACTTCCTCGTGTGGGTATCGTAGTTTACAGAATGCTTGTTGGAGATCTTGTAGGTGTAGGTCTCTGTCTGAGGAGTTGGAGCATATGCGGTTGTACCTCAGTGCTTGGCTGTAAACAATGGATCATGTGGTATGTCCAGGATGGAAGCTGGAGGCATGCAGGTAAGCACAGCGGTAGGTAAGCTTTTGGTATAGGGTGGTGTTGATGTGACCGTCACTTATTTGCATCGTGGAGTCCGGGAAATGGACCTCCCGTGTAAACTGGTCCATGCTGAGGTTGATGGTGGGGTGGAAGCTGTTGAAATCGTGGTGAAATTCTTCCAGAGTCTCCTTCCCACGGGTCCAGATGATGAAGATGTCATCGATGTAGTGTAGGTAGAGAAGGGGCGTAAGTGGACGAGAGCTGAGGAAGTGTTGTTCCAGGTCAGCAATAAAAATGTTGGCATATTGTGGGGCCATGTGGGTGCCCATAGCAGTGCCACTGGTCTGGAGGTATATATTGTCACCAAATCTGAAATAGTTGTGTGTGAGGATAAATTCACAGAGGTCAGCCACCAGTTGTGCTGTGGCATCATCAGGGATACTGTTCCTGACAGCTTGTACTCCATCTGCATGTGGGATGTTTGTGTAGAGAGCCTCTACATCCATGGTGGCTAGGATGGTGTTTTCTGGAAGATCACCAATGCACTGTAGTTTTCTCAGGAAATCCGTAGTGTCACGGAGGTAACTGGGAGTGCTGGTGCCGTAGGGTCTGAGTAGAGAGTCCACATAGCCAGACAGTCCTTCAGTGAGAGTGCCAATGCCCGAGATGATGGGGCGTCCGGGATTTCCAGGTTTGTGGATCTTGGGTAATAGAACAACCCTGGTCGGGGCTCTAAGGGTGTGTCGATTTGTTCCTGTGCTGGTGTAGGGAGTGTCCTGAGTAGATGGTGCAGTTTCTTTGTGTATTCCTTAGTGGGATCTGAGGAAAGAGGCCTGTAGAATTTGGTATTGGAGAGTTGTCTGGTAACCTCCTTTAGGTAGTCAGGCCTGTCCATGATGACAATAGCACCTCCTTTGTCAGCCTCTTTGATTATAATCAGAGTTGTTCCGGAGGCTGTGGATGGCATTGCGTTCTGCACGACTGAGGTTACCAGGCAAGCAATGCTGTTTTTCCACAATTTCTGCCTGTGCACGTCAGTGGAAGCATTCTATGTAGAGGTCCAGACTGTCATTTCGGCCCTCAGGAGGAGTCCACGTGGAGTTCTTCTTGTGCTATTGGTGGGAAAGTATCTGTGTGTCAGCGCACTGTTCAGTGTTATGTTGGAAGTATTCCTTGAGACAGAACGGCGAAAGTAGGCTTCCAGATCACCGCAGAACTGTATCGTGTTAGTGGGGTTAAGGCTAACCCCAGGCCATAGTAGTTCCCCATTCCTCCAGGCTGTCTCCAGGTGCCAGGACGTGGTGTCCTGCAGGGCTGGGGCGGGTGCCAGAAACCCCTGCGAGCCAAGTGGACTTTGGTCCAGTGCCTCGCAACCAAAGGGGGTGAGGGAGGTCTTGAGAGCCAGGTGAACTCCGGTTCAGTGCCTCGCAGGAGAAGACGGTGCGAGCCAGGTGAACTCCAGTTCAGTGCCTCACAGAGTCTTTCAAAGTGCGCAGAGAAATGGGGGTAGGTCAGTCTACAGGAATTACAATGCCTACTAAGGGCAGTCCAGTTTTCTTTATGTATATTCATTATGGGAAAAATACTTGCAAGTTTTTAGAGAAGTGGAATTTTTATACCCAAAACGATCCTAAACTGCAGTTTCCATTACTAGGGACTTTTAATAGAAATAAAATCCTACATTTAAGGGGTGCTCTTGAAGATCGTGGAGCAAAAACTCCCAATCTGCAATCGTCTGCCTATTTACCATGGTATAAAAAAAAACTTTTAAAAGACACACAAAAAATCTCAATTGAGAAGTTTAAAAGATACTCAGGAAAAGCTACAGGCACAAATTAAACAACTGAAAGAAACAGGCGCTCAACATGAAACAGTAATAACACAGCCTAGTGCACCACCTAGGGGGCGAATGTATCCTTGTCTCCCAAACCCTGATTCACAGGATGACATGATTCACAGGGCACATGCGGGTTTACCAACCCTGGACCAGGACAGAGTTACACGCCATGGCCAAAGATTTTCCCCCATTAGAAGACCCGGTAAAATTCAAATCAGAACTGGCACTAGTAATATGGTCTTATGATCCAAATTGGCAAGACCTTGACCACCTTTGAAGGGTGATTCTGCCTGATAAGCGTAACAAGATTTTAAAGAAGGCAGACTTGCCACCTGAGCGTACTTCAGGAGACCCGGATTCAGAAGGTTATGTCACAGCTCTCACCTAGCCTAGGAACAGACTGCTGGATAGTATTCTTGCAGTCTTTCCCAAACATACAGATTGGGTTAAAATTAACACCTGCAAGCAGGAAGAAAATGAATCACCCAGTGCCTATTTGGAAAGGCACCAAAAGGATGTTTGAAAGGCACTCTGGCATTGATAAGCCAGCTGACACTGCTAAGCAGGCGCTGGGTGCTGTTTTTGTTAATGGATTGAACTCAGCTATCCAAACCCAGTTAAAGGAAATAACTATAGGCTAGGACACTAAACCTTTAGAGGACCTTTTGACTGTGGCAAACCACTGCAGACAGTGCCTAAAGGCTAAACAGGACAAAGAACCTAAACTTATGGTTTTGCAATCACTGCCTTTTTTTAGCGTTCTCCTCCATCCTCACTGCCAATACCTCACTGTTTTTACTTATAAAGGACAGCAATTCTGCTGGACTGTCCTGCCACAAGGTTTTAGAGATTCTCCCACCAATTTTTCACAAATTCTACAGCAGGAACTCGACCCGATTACTCCTGTCCTTTCACTTTGTTCTGTCATGAAAAAGAAGGATGTGCTTTGGGTGTACTGGTGCAGAACCATGGTGATAAATATCGCCCTCTTGCTTATTATAGTACTTATCTTGACTCTGTGGCAGCTTCTTTCCCGTCCTGCCTGCATGCGGTTGCGCAGCTGCAGCACGAATTTTAGAGCACGCAGAGCCTTTGGTTTTACAATCTCCCTTAACATTGGCTGTTCCTCATTCAGTGTCAGCGTTGCTCTTAAAAGGGAAAACCCAGCACCTTTCTAATGCCCGTCTTGTTAAATATGAACGGCTCCTTTTCACCTCTCCAAATGTTTCTGTGGTTCGTTGTGCCTCTTTAAATCCTGCAACACTGCTCCCTGCACCCCACGAGGGGGAGCCTCATGATTGTTTGCAAGTTGTTCAGGCACTCAATTCCCCTAGACCTGGTCTCTCTGAAACACCCTTAAATAACCCTGACTTTGTGCTTTTGTGACGTAGTGGGGGGTAACTTGCTGGTTGCTATGCTGGGCAGTGGGCTGTGGGTAACCTCCACTGGCTGCTCTCTGTGACGCGGCCCAGCAGAGTCTCTCAACCTGTTCCACCAGCCACCCCCCAGGGAGAGAAACAAAGGAAGGCGGAATGCTGCCCTGGCTGGGGGGCAGGGCTGGAAGGGACGGTCATTAGTTTCTGTCTGGGAAGCAGGGGAGAAGGAGCTAGGGAGGGGGCTGGGATTGTAGGGCCCAGCCACCTCCCCATCTTAAGGGGGGGCAGTGAGGCCTCCTAGCCCCAAGTCCTGTAACCAGATTACATCTGTGCTGTGCTGTATCCTGGAGAAGCAATAAACTCCCTCTTTTCTACTGGCTTGTGGAGTCCGTTCGTGCCACTACGGGGGTGCAGGAGACGGGAAAAGCCCGACGTGCCGTCACAGCTTTACACAGATGGTTTTTGCTTTTATAATTCTAGTGGAGTTTTAGTAGCAGGTTATGCAGTTTGTACTGTCTGGGCTATATGGAATCCGCTCCTTTACCTGCAGTTTCTTCCACAAAGGTGGCTGAACTTATGGCTCTTACGCGTGCCTGTCATATTGCTGCAGGAGCTTCTGCTACTATTTACACAGACTCCAGGTGTGCCTTTGGTGTAGTTCATGATTTTGGCACACTATGGAAGCAGCGAGGTTTTCTTACCTCCTCTGGCCACTCTATAAAGAATGGACCTTATGTAGCTGCTTTGCTTGATGCTGTATTGTTACCCTCGGCTGTTGCTATTGTTAAATGTGAAGCTCATTCCTCTTCTTCTAATGAAGTTGCAATAGGGAATGATATGGCCGATCGGGCTGCTAAGGCAGCCGCCTCATGTCCTCCTCGGGCTGAAGCATTATACCCTTCTCTCCTACCGTCACCATCTCCTACGCCATCCCTTTCGGAACTGGCCCTCCTGCAAGACCAAGCCCCAGAATCGGAAAAGCAGGAGTGGAGACTGGCAGAGCGTACCTTGCACCCAGGCCACTTGTGATGCAGCTCTAATGGCCGCACTGTTGCCCCAGTGGTCTTGCTACCTCACCTTGCCTCCGTGCTTCATGGATTATCAGACGTTGGAAAAGGGGGGATAGTAGCAACCCTAAAGAAAAATTGGTTTGCTCCCATATTCTCCCAAGCAGCCCAAGATTACTGTCTGGCTTGCCCTGTCTGCAAGCCCACAACGTAGGTAAACCTGTACAGACAGTTCTGGCAACCAGACCTCTGCCTTTAGGACCATTTCTGAATTTACAAATGGACTTTATTCAATTGCCTAAATGCCTATCCTTTGAATACGTGCTGGTTATTGTGTGCTTGTTTTCGGGATGGGTAGAAGCTTATCCCTGCAGGAAAGCCCATGCCATCACAGTGGCAAAGAGACTTCTAAACCACTACATCTCATCATGGGGAATACCCCTCGTGATCTCCAGTGAGAGAGGCACACACTTTACTAGACAAATTATTCAAAGTCTGGCAAAGTACTACTCTATCCGACAAATGCTGCACTGCCCGTGACACCCGGAGAACGCGGGATCAGTAGAGATATGAAATGGGATTTTAAAGAATAAACTCGCAAAAATATGTGAGGACTCTGGCTTAACATGGGTAGAAGCACTCCCGATTGCCCTAATGAGCCTGAGAGCAACTCCTAATTGGAAAACTGGACTCAGTCCCTATGAGATTGTGTGTGGCCGGCCTATGAGACTGTTGAGCAGCCCAGAAATTGACCTGGCTGATGCCACGCTTGTTAAAGGAAGCATAGTTAAGTATTGTCAGGAACTTATGAGGTGTGTACAGTCTTATCATTCACAGGTTAAGGACGCCTTCCAAGAGGCCTCAACTGAGCCGTACCATAAACTACAACTAGGAGACTGGGTTTGTATGAAGATTCACCAGAGAAAGACTGCCCTGGAACCCAGGTGGAAGGGTCCCTACCAAGTCCTTTTGACTACCCATACTGCTGTAAAGTGCGAGAGATTGCTCACCTGGATCCACACCTCCCACTGCAAACCAGTTCCAGCCCCCACAGAGGTTGGCCCCAACAAGAAGCACCACAGACCTGGTACCAGGAACGCAGGTCTAGAAGTAGACGGGGATCAGCACAGGCTTGGTACCGGCAATCCAGGCCCAGAAGCAGACGAACCTGAGAGACCAAGTCTAAGGTACCAGCTGCTGCCCAGAAAAACCTGCCAGTGATAGGTGAAGCAAGCTACAAAGTCCTGAAGAACAGCCAGCATGAGGCTGGACAAACAATTCATACTAAACTTATGCTTGACTTTGTTTTTAATACATAGCAGTTACAACCTATATGATTCAAATGTGTTTATGCTTTTAATGAACCAAGTTTCCCAAGAATTTAATTCCACAGATTGCTGGATATGTGCTTACAGTCCTGTACATTCAGAAGGAGGTATCCCAATGATTCCCACTAAATAACACTCAAATGAATGGCACATTGTTTAGTGAATTGAGGCCAAATGATATTTGGCATAATAAAGGGTTCACTAACCTAGAGTATATCCATCTAGTCCTAACTCCAATTGGAGAATACTGTTGGACATGTAATGGTTCAGGAGTCAGGGTGGGAAAAAGCAGGTGTGAGATAAGTGTTGTCCGGAACGGGGTTTGGTATAGAAATAATATCTGGGAGAAAAACAAAGGCCCTTATGACTTCAGAATCCATGGGTACTATTTGCAGTGGATGATGGAGCCCCAATGCCATAAAACCTTAACAGCAAAGGTTGGCCATTACTTCATATGTGGCTGTAGGGCATATAAAACACTGCCCAAAGACTGGAGTGGAACCTGCTATATTGGGGCAGCCTTCCCAGCCATTCGAATCATTGACTGCCTATCCGGTAGTAGAATCCGAAGCTACCAAGAGATAACAGAAACACAGTGGTTTTGGGGAATAATGATCCCAGGGTTGGGTGTGGCTTACGCAGTAAAAGAAATTCGGAGGCTGGAAGTAGCTTTCGAGGAAGTAGCTAGTGTCACAACCAAAGCCATTAATAAGGAGCTAGGAGAAGTAAGGCATATGGTTCTCCAAAACCAGATGGCCCTGGATTAAGTCCTAGCAAGTAAGGGCAGGGTTTGTGCCTTAGTGGGAAGAGAATGTTGTGTGTATATTATGGACACCAGCAAGCAAGTAGAGGAAGATGCCTCAGAAATTGAAAAAACTGTGGTGAGCCTAGGTCAGGAGGAAAGTTGGACTCTCTGGGGTTGGTTAGGAGGTTGGGTTGGACATTTGAGAACTTGGATTTTGCAAGGAATAGTTTTAGTAATGGCTATATTCTTTTGTGTTTATTTCTGTTTCTTATTAATCAAATGCTGTATTTCTTGTATTCTGAAAAACACGGGACAGGCCCTTACCAAAAGGAACGTGGAACTCATGATGTTAAAACATGATGAGTGTGAGGGGGTCACTCACCACCGGAGCGGGGTCCGTCGTCTGTCCCCGGAATCAGTCCATTCCGCCCGACCAGGCCTCCGCTCACGTGGCGTTTCCCCTCTGGACTCCTCCGGTCCCATCGTTCTCTTCACCACACTGCCCTCCGGCAGTGCCCAAGTCACTCGCTCTGAGGCCCCCCCTTCCGGGGGTTGGTGTCTCTCCAGCAGGCCTTGCCGCAGGCTGGTCGGTTGGCTGTCCGAGCGCCCTGGCCCAGCCTGACTCTCTAGCCCTGCCCTAGCTCCAGGGAGCGTCCTGCTCCCTCGGCAGCCAGGCTCAGACTGCCTTCTCTGAAGCAGCCCTTCCCTTTTATGGCTCCCAGCTGGGCCTTAATTGGCCAACGCCGCCCAGCTGGGCTGAACTCCCCGGGCCTGCTCCAGGCTGGGGTTTGGCTCTTAAAGGGCCAGTACAGGGCAGCTGCCCTGTTACAATGAGCAAAGAAAGGAACAAGAGATGTACGTAAATATTTTGATGGAAATAGATTTATAAAATGGCTTCAAAGTTATAAATCTTTTATAGATTTATAAAAAGGCTAAAAGGGGGCAGTTGTGGAAGTCATTTCATATTTAGCTAGAAGCCATTTTGTATAACAGAAGCCATTTAAGTCTCTTGCTTCTGCATGTATGCTAGAGAGTGAACTCTCCTTTACCGATGTGAGAAAGGCCAGAAGGATGAGCTATCGGAATGCGTTAATTGAGCTGTTTTAAGCTGGAGCTCTTACTCCCTACTACCTGTTTCTTCTTGCTGATAACAGTCTTCTCTTTTGAGTTTAATTGATGATTTCTGTAATTGGATACCCTGATATCAGACTCGTTTGGTTAAGGGTATAACATACTAGGATTGATTTGTATTAGCAGCCTTACTGGGCCCGGCTCTTCTGGGGTCACGTTTGGCTCACTTTGTGCCTTATTGATCAATAAAGCTGTTTCTTAGCCGCCTAAACACAGAGAAGTCTTTTGCTTCAATAAGTTGATCACTACTCGTTGGGCCCAACAGTCTAGCCAGCTTTCTATCCATCTTACAGTCGATGTATCCAATCAATATTCCCTTAATTTGTTGGCAAGAATATTGTGGGAGACTGTATCAAAAGCTTTGCTAAAGTCAAGGTGTTTCACATTCACCGACTTTCCCGTATCCACAGAGCCCGTTGCCCTCATCATAGAAGCTAATCAGATTGGTCAGGCACGACTTGCCCTTTGTGAAACCACGTTGACTATTCCTGATCACTTTCCCCTCTTCCAAATGCCTCAAAATGGATTCCTTGAGGAGCCCCTCCATGATTTTTCCAGGGACTGAGGTAAGGCTGACTGGTCTGTATTTCCCTGGATTGTCTTTCTTCCCTTTTTTAAAGATGGGCACTACATTTGCCTTTTTCCAGTCATCCGGGATCTCTCCCAATCTCCATGAGTTTTCAAAGATAATGGCCAAAGGCTCCGCAAAGACACTTGCCAACTCCCTCAGTACCCTCGGATGCATTATATCCGGACCCACAGGTTTGTGTACGTTTAGCTTTTCTAAATAGTTCCTAACTTGTTCTTTCCCCACAAAGGGCTGTGCACCTCCTTCCCCTACTGCGTTGTCTCGTGCATTAATCTGGGAGCTGACCTTGTCCGTGAAGACAGAGGCAAAGAAAGCAATGAGTACTTCAGCTTTTCCCACATCTTCTATCACAAGGTTACTTCCCTCATCCAGTAGGGGCCCCACACACCCTTTGATCACCCTCTTATTCCTAACATGCCTGTAGAAACCTTTCTTGTTATCCTTCACATGCCTTGCTAGCTGCATTTCCAATTGCGCTTTCGCCTTCCTGATAACTCCACTGCATTCTTGAGCAATATATTTATACCCCTCCCTATTCATCTGTCCAACTCTCCACTTCTTGTAAGCTTCCTTTTTGTGTTTAAGCTCACCAAGGATTTCCCTGGTAAGCAAATCTGGTCGCCTACCATATTTGCTTTTCTTGATGCACATTGGGATGGTTTCTTCCTGTGCCTTTAATAAGGCTTCTTTAAAATACTGCCAGCTCTCCTGGACTCCTTTCCCCTCATGTAAGAATCCCAGGGAATCCTGCCCGTCAGTTCTCTGAGGGAGTCAAAGTCTGCTTTTCTGCAGTCCAAAGTGTGAATTTTGCTACTCTCCTTTCTTCCTTTGGTCTGAAATCTACCATCTCATGATCACTGCTTCTCAGGTTGTCACCCACCTCTACTTCCCCTACTAGTTCCTCCCTGTTTGTGAGCAGCAGATCAAGCTGTGCATGGCCCCTAGTTGGTTCCTTCGGCGCTTGTACCAAGAAGTAATCCCCAACATTCTCTGAAAACTTCCTGGATTGTCTGTGTACTGCTGTACTGGTCTCCCAACAGATGTCAGGGTGATTAAAGTTGCCCATGAGAACCAGGGCCTGTGATCTGGAAGCTTCTCTCAGTTGTCCAAAGAAAGCCTCATCTACCTTATTCACCTGATCCGGTGGTCTATAGCAGACACCAATCACAACATTACCCCTGTTGCTTCCATCTCTAAACTTAACCCATAGACTCTCTACAGGCTTTTCTCCCTCTATATACTGGAGCTCTGAGTAACCATTCTGCTCTCTTTCATACAATGCAACTCCTCCTCCTTTTCTCCCCTGCCTGTTCTTCCTGAACAGTTTATACCCTTCCATGACACTGCTCCAGTCATGTGAGTCATCTCACCAAGTCTCCATTATTCCAATCAAATAATAGTTCTTTGACTGGGCCAGAGCTTCTAATTCTTCCTGTTTGTTTCCCACGCTTCTTCCATCTGTGCACAAACACCTTAGATAACCAGTTGATCGCCCTACCTTCTCCATTTGAGTCAGGGGTCCATCTTTGTTGCTCATTTCCCCTTGTGTTTCTTCCCCATATCCGACTTCCTCACTTACCTCAGGGCTTTGGTCACCGTCCCGCAATGAACCTAGTTTAAAGCCCTCTTCACTAGGTTTGCAAGCCTGCCCGTGAAGATGCTCTTTCCTCTCTTGGGGTATGTCTACACTACCCTCCTAGTTCGAACTAGGAGGGTAATGTATGCATACCGCACTTGCTAATGAAGCCCGGGATTTGAATTTCCCGGGCTTCATTAGCATAAGCGGGGAGCCGCCATTTTTAAATCCCCGCTGCTTCGAACCCCGTGTAGCGCGGCTACACGGGGCTCGAACTAGGTAGTTCAGACTAGGGTGCCTATTCCGAACTACCGGTACACCTCGTTTCACGAGGAGTAACGGTAGTTCGGAATAGGACCCTAGTCCGAACTACCTAGTTCGAGCCCCGTGTAGCCGCGCTACACGGGGTTCGAAGCAGCGGGGATTTAAAAATGGCGGCTCCCCGCTTATGCTAATGAAGCCCGGGAAATTCAAATCCCGGGCTTCATTAGTAAGTGCGGTATGCATACATTACCCCGCTAGTTCGAACTAGCGGGGTAGTGTAGACATACCCTTGGTTATGTGGATCCCATCTCTTCCTAACAATCCTTGTGCCCGGAACAGAGTCCCATCGTCAAAGAAACCAAAGCCTTCTCTCTGACACCATCTGCGCAACCACGCATTTACTTCCTCATTCGACAATCCCTACCTGGACCTTTTCCTTCAACAAGGGCCCTAAGAAAGACTGGGTCCTCTGACACTTCCAGGAGTCTGAGGCGGCTCTCTGGTGGGCTCAATCTCAGTGGTATCCCCATGAAGGGCCTGGGTGGGCAGATGGCCTAACATAGGGCCTTTGCCTGACTCCCCTTTCCATTTGGATGCTGGGGGTGAGGGGCTCTTCTTCTTTTGCCCTTTCTTCCATGCTGGTGAGGGGCAATGGGGTGGGGTGGAGCCTGGTGCCGGTAGTGTGCGCTGCACAGATATACAGATACTTGGCATGGGATCCAAGCAGGAGAGCTCCGACACTGGATGAAGTACTGCATCCCGCTCCTTTTGGGTTTGAAGGTGAATGTTCTTACAGATTCTGCACCTGTCCTTTCTTTGGGACTCTCCCAACCACTTCAAACAACTGTCAAACAACTGTCAAGGGGGGTCACTAACTGGCCTGGGCATGTTGCATGATGACCAACGTTTCAAGCCAGGAGAGCGGGGCATACTCCACTCCGTGGCAAAATTCATCTAGGACTCTAACTAATCTAACACTTAGCATCAAGTTAAGTGCTATGGGTGGCGAATATCACAGGCCGAGAAAGGCAAAGCCTTCCCAAACTGCCTCATCTAGCTCCACCGGAGTCCCCCAGCCTGCTGTTGTGGTGCAGGCAGGCTGAGGTCCATGATACCTGTCCTGGTGCTGGGAACACTCTTGCCATCCAGCTCCGGGCTGGGGCTGATGACTTGTCTGCTAGGGGAGGGCTTGCCAGGCAGGGGTGTGGGCAGCCCAGCCTCACCATGCTATGCCTACCAGTTGGTTCTCCAGAGCTGGGGAAGGCTGCAACTGGGCCACCTGCCCACTCTCTGCCCACTCTCTGGTGCTCCAGGGACAGGGGAAGCTGTGGGTGCTACTCTGGGGCAGTGTCCAGACTGCCCTGCTGTGCCGCCAAACAGATGATCGGCACGGCATGGCAGCCACCCAGCCCCACCCACAGGAAGCAGAAGGGCAGGGCTGAGACTATAAGAGTAGGGGCTGAGAGCTCAGTTCGAGTCCAGCAGGCAAGCAAACCAGATGCTCTCCTTGGGCTCCCTAGAAGGAAGGCACGGTTGCCCTAGCCTTGAAGGGACAACAGGGTTGGACTGCCTAGGCCACTGCCAGATCCAGGAGACAGGCCAAGGCCACCACAACTACCGCCAGGCTTTGAAGATTGGCTGAGACAACCAGAGCTCCTACCGGGCCCCAGAGATTGGGCTTGTCTCCAGGACCATTGAGTGACCCAGATCCTGAGCCCATGGACACCCTGCCAGCACTGTTGTCCCCAGCTGACCCCGAGGATCAGCGGTTGAGCCAGGTAGGCCCACCAGGGTGAGGGTGAGAGTGCCAGCGTCTCCTGGACAGCAGCACAGCAGAGCTCAGGCAAACTGCCTCTGCTTTGTCCCATGCTGCTCCTGGAAATGGTGACTGACTGAGTAAAGGCATCTTCTGTGTGCGGCCCCTGGAGGCAAGAAAGGGGAAAAGGGTTTCCACATGCTGCGCTGCTGCCCAGAACCTGCAAGCGCCATCCCATTGGCCAGTTCCCAGCCAATGGAAGCTGCTTGGACAGTTCTGCAAGTGAAGGCAGCACAGAGTTGCATCAACCTCATGCACCAGAAGCTGCAGAAATTGTTTGCAGTCAGTCAGTTGCCTGCTTTCAGGAGCCGCATGGGGCCAGGCAGGCACAGACAGCCTATCTATCTGAGGATAGCAACTGACTGGCAGAGTTTCCAGGATCTACCTGTAGATCACAAATGATAGGTTGGTGACTACTGTTCTAGGGTACATCAGATTTTGTTGCAGTAAGGGTGGAAATCTCCAACATAAAATAAAATTGTTCAAGCAGTGAACAGGTCTGGGGGAAAAAAAACCTTGATTCAGTATTTTGTTTTTAAATGCCTGAAGAATTACAGGAATTTGTATGATATATTAAGGGAAAAATTTAAGCCTTGTTTCATGAAAGCTGAAATTGTCCCTTCAATTTCAGCTCCACATCTGCTATTAGTAACATTTTAAAATCTGTATTAAGAGAACTGATATTTACTAAGTAGAAAAGACAGAAAAATGCAGTTTTATCAGACATAATTTAGTAATTTCACAGCACAGGTTCATGGGGAAAAAAATCCATAGTCACGGCAAGGTTCCAGCCCAGGGTTGTGAAGAAAGGCATGTTGAAGAGCATATCCAGCCCATCAGGAAAAAAAAGCTCCCAGAGGGATGTTAGAGAGCAAGAGCAGAGGGAAGACAGGACAGCAAGCTCATTCCACCAAGATGGGGAGGCCTCAGGAGACTAGAAGGGAAGAAAAGCAAACCCACCCCATAGTCAACCTCACAGTGGCAGCTCCAGACCAACAGGCGAGGTCCAACTTCCAACTGGAAGCACTGTAATTCTGTGCACTAGGTTGCTACATGACTTAGGTTTGGCATATCCATCCCTCTGGCTTCATCTACAGCAGTTCATATGCCCTATTATTATTACTCACCAGGGATAATACCTTGAATTAGTATAGAAAATACACACACACACACACACACATCTATAAAAATCTGATCCTTAGTCTCCTCACAACTGTACTGCTGCACAATAATCTACCAATACACACAGTCAGCATACTTGTCAATTAATATACTATTATCTTGAAATCAAAGTGCTATCTAACAACATATTACAGAGTAAAAATATAGGTTCTTACATTTCCACTTCCCCAGCTTCCCCATATCAACTTGCACAATTTCATTCTGGCTAACTAGTCAATGACAGAATAGTGATAGAAATGTAGCCGTGTTAGTCTGGTGTAGCTGAAGCAAAAAACAGGACTATGTAGCACTTTAAAGACTAACAAGTTGGTTTATTAGGTGATGAGCTTTCTGGCCCACAAAAGCTCATCACCTAATAAACCATCTTGTTAGTCTTTAAAGTGCTACATAGTCCTGTTTTTTGCTTTAGTCAATGACAGTGTTTCAATAAATAATACACTGCTAATTTATGCAGTATCCATGTTTTTCCTTTGTTAAAAAGTAAAAACGGTTGCTTCATGCCTAAATTTGAAGGAAAAAAAAACCTTAAAATAAATTGGCACAGATTTTTTAAGCAGAGATTTTTCCAATAATCAAATTATATCTTGGTTTTTAACTTCAACACCTCCACCCCACCCCACTCTCACACACAAAATATCAATCATAAAAGTGTTGTTCTTTTGTCAACCTGCAATTCATAAAAAAGGCTAATTTTCAATCTTTTTGTTTTTAAAAAAAGGTAAATGCAAGATACATCATATTTTTCAACAGACTGGCAGAGAATATTTACAATTGAATAAGAGATCTGCAAACAAAACTATTAAATAGCCTCTTCAAAATAGGCTTAAGATATTATAATTTTCAAACTCAGCCTAGAAACTTTATTTTTCCAGACTATTTGTGGTGCTTCTGTCATAATATTTTACCTGCAAATAAAATAAGAATAGATTTCACAAGCTCTGCATTACAAGCTGCCATAATTCAAATTAACTGAGAATCATAGAATGGAATATAAAAAAACTTACCAGTTCTACAGATCCATAATGCTTTCTACTGAACTCTCCACGTCTACAGCCCAAGTCTTCGGAGACAGAGCTGGAACAGAAATGCTTCATCAGTATACATAGCTAACTGGCTCTTTAGCTCCTGCAATACTCAGCTACCATTGACAAAAATCATTCCTGCTGAACAAGGTTTGCGGTACACAGGCTCATCACTGCAGGGGACCCTCCTTACAACATGCACAACCTCTAGCAGCCATTGCAGTCTGGCTTTCATATTATCCTAAAAGAGAATGAAATGCCTGAGCCTGATCAGAAGGAAAAGCCATTTTTAAATTAAATATTTAGTCACTAGGTGATCAACCAAGCGTTCCAATGTGGATAGTGACTATAAATTGCATTTGAGATCCGTGCCTAATCTAAGGAAAAAGAAACCTTTCAGTAAACTTAATGCACAGAACAGGATAGCCTCCATGAGTTATATTTGCTTACACTCGGTATACTGTAAATTAACTTCCTTACAGGAGAATCTCCTTATTTGTTCTCAATATTAATAGAAAATAAAAAAATATAATGATTTTACTTCAGAGTTGTTTTTAAAAAGCAAGAATTAATTGATAATTTCCTCCTCCAGGTTTTAGTAACAAAAATAGTATTTTCCCTCAGAATAAATGGAAATGTAGTTGCAAGTTAAATATATGTGCATGCATAGTTCTTTCATATGAATGTAACGTATATCAATATATCAGTTTAGTGCTCTTAGAACAAGTGCAAATACATTTTTTTCCCTCAATACCCATGTTACACTTTGGCCCCACATATATTTGGGAATACCCATGTCATGAATACACTCTAAAACAAGGCAAGGCTGTAATTTAGTATAAACCTTTGATTGCCTGACCTGCATTCTGCACTGTATTCCACATCCTTGACAACTCAAATCTACCACTAGCTTCCAACAGTCCAACAACTAATATCCAGTTACATATCTTGGAAATCATCAGTGTTAGAAACTGCAACCTTAACTCATTAGAAGGAGAACTTCTTACATTTCAGTAAGAATCACAGAACCTACATGGCCCCGACACACCAACATTTAAAATTACAATTTTTAATATAGAAGTTATTTGTGGTTGTATTTACAGATATTTAAAATGCCTTAGTTGTTATTTTATTTCCTTTTAACTTCCGTGTGGTTGGACTCAAGGCAACATAGATTCAGGTGGAAGAATACAAATGAAACAGCTTTAATCAAAAATTTAAAACTGGTCAAAATAATTCTAAAATTTTCTCTCTCAAATATAAGGATTATACAGAAAATACAGCGAGGTATTGCTGGTACTCATTTAAGATGACCCACATTCTACGAGCAGCAAAACTTCTGATGGATATAGTTGCCATCCCAAAGTCATGCCAACTATTCCTTCATGCTACACTACTTCATCATGTAGTCTATATCCATTCATCCACCCCCTGTTTATATAAATTACACTTACACACACACACACACACACACACACACACACAGAGAAAAAAATTCTTCAGCAAAGTATGGAAAACTGACCAAGAGAACTGAGTTATGTGGAAGTAATTCAGATCCTGGATAGGGATCTAAGTGATTAACTAGTTAAACTCTTCTCTCTCATCCCGGCTTTCAGCTGCCATCCCCACTCTTGAGGAGCCAGCTGCTACCCTGTGCTACGAACTCTGCTGTATATGCCTCTGGAGAGGCCGCAGCGCAGCTGGATCCCCAGAAGCAGAGCCAGCAGCCGGTGCACCCCAGGAGCCAGCTTGTAGTATAAGTCAGCTCCTGGCGAGCACCAGCTCCAGCTGCTGCTCCTGCTTCTGGGGAGCTGGCTGCCATCCTGCACTGCAGACTCTACAGTATCAGTATACTATAAACAGCTCACCATGTGGGGCAGCGCAGTGTAACCCCAGCCCCAGTAGAGCAGGGCGGGCAGGCAGATGGGGCCCCAGTCATGCCCCAACCCCGGCCAGTCTGACTCGGCCCAGACAGGCCAGCAGGATACACACAAACATAGCTAGCTGTGTTGGAGAACACCAGGCCAGGCAGGTGGTTAACCAGTTAAACAACTAATTAAACAATTATTTACACTCCTGATCTTGCATAGGATTTTCAAAAGCACCTATATCACATGTGAAAGTGAGATTTACATACTTTTGACATTTTTACCACTTGCTACACAAATTAATATAAACAGATTATCCCACATGCTATGATTACACTACATGGTATGTAACTATGTCTTTAAAAATAAATTACAGTAGATTTCAGTTAAAGGCAATACTGATAATAGCAACTTTAATTAATGGCAATATACTGTCAGGAACCAATCCTGTCCCATTATAGGATGTTAGTAGGATTCAGATACTGGATATTCATGCCAATTATTCGCAACGTTTTTAGAGGAGAGTTCCCACCTATAATCAATTTCCTGGCTCTAAGAACTAGCTCAAACATTTCAGCTGTGTATAATGGCTGCCAAATGCTTGGACCTATCTTTCACCAATAAAGTTTGGGCCCTCAAGTTCTCATGCAAGCCCAGTGCTAAACAAATGCAGGTAGCCAAGAAATTTGGCATCTGAAGGGCAATTGTTTGACCCATTCTGAAGAACAGCCCTAACGTTTTACAGGAACACAGAAGCAGAACAACCCAAAGCTGCAAGCATCAGCACAATAGAAAGAAGGCAGATGTTGGTGAAACCCTGTAGCTCTGGTTTCAGCATAAGTTTGGCCAAGGCACTCAACTCTCCAAGCCAATGCAGAAACGGAAAGCTAGACAGCTGGCAGCAGAGAAAGGGGAGGAGTTCAACCCTTCAGATGACTGGCTTAGTCAATAGAAAGCCCAGCACATTGCCATTCCGCATAAAGTGTGTGACAAGAAACAAAACACTGATCTTCTGACAGCTACTGAATGGAGGATGGACATCTTATCCAGCCTTCTACAGAAGTCCAGCTGCATGACATCTTGAGCGCTGATGAACCTGATCTCTTCTACAGAGCTTTCCCAATAGAAGCTGTAGCATGATGAAAGGGTTTGGAGCGGGGGGGAGGGAAGGCTGGGAGGGCAGCTATGAACCACATTGCATTGGTGTATTGTGCAAGCACAGATGGAATGGAGAAATGCCACTTATGGTAGGCTGAAAAGACCCAGTGGCCTCACTGTTTCCCAAGGACCACTCAACGCTGCTATGATCTACCAAAGCTGAATATATGCCTGGATGCAAACTTACTGTTTGAAAAATGGCTAAAGAATTGGAAGAGAAAGCTGAGTAAGACCAACTTGCAGGCCTTGGGTTTACTCTGTTACTTGATAAAACACGCAAAATCATTCATTCAAAATATACTGATTAAACTTTTAAAAACTCCAAGAAATTAAAACAAGCATTTATACAGACACTGAGTGATTATGCAAAAAAGTTTCAGACCTTACCAAAGCCTCTTTTCTTTTGGAGTCAAAGTATCAGACTCTATTTTTCAGATCAATTTTTCTCTGATGAAAAAAGGAAAGGGTTAATTTTACTCTCAATCCTAATATGAAGGGAATTCACTTGCTCTGTTCTTAACAAACAGACATAAAGTAGAGGAGAATTAGGATAGAAAAGTAAGGTAAATTAAGGCTTTTGTTCATGATTCTGAACCATTGAACCACTGGTTAGATCCTTTGGCTGGCAAGTCAACCACGACACCCACTATTTGAAGCTTGATTAATTGTGCTGTGATCAGGGCCATCATCTGGCTGCATCCTTAGACAAGGAAGTAATGACTGAAGGCAGTACAGCTGACTTCAGGATTTGATCAAAAGCTAAGAGAGTAAAATAGAACAGGAAAGAAACAGTGGGGCAGAAAACAACACAGCAAGGGAAGGGAATACAATACAAGATCTTACAACTTTTGCAATACAGGAGGCCCCTGCTGTATGACGGCCTGATTTATGACCCCCCGTCCTTGCAACCTTTTCCGTAAGGGCAGAAGAGGCCAAAATCCTCCGACTTACATCCTCAGGCCTGCATTTATGATGGCTTACAATGCCTGTTGTAAATGCGGGCTCGAGTTATGACATCCCTGACTTGCGATGTTATCCCCTGAGCTGATCACGTCGCAAGTCAAGGGCAGCCTGTACTGGTTATTAGCAATCTCCACTAGAGGGCTGAGTACTGGATGTCATGAGAAGGTGATAATTTTCAGCCCTTACAGATGAAAACAAAGTTTCTTAAACAAGAACAAGGCCAACTCACATTTGTCTCAGGAGGAAAGTCCTCTATATGACTTTCAATGCTGGCAGATAGCTGAAGGAAGATTTTTCTTCTCTTCAAAATCTCTTTAAGAGCCCCAAATAGTAGAAAAGTGGTTGGCATATAAATCCATTTCAGTAAGCCAAAACTGGGACAGATAACTTTGTTCCCTAATTTTTTTGTTTCAAAGTACGATCTCTCCACGGTCCTTGACTTGTATTAAATAGGCCATTTTGTTTGAACTAATAGAGTCTCTGTATGGTTTCCTTGCACCTATTATAATATTCACTGTCAAACAACTTGACTTATTTTTCCATGTTTATGTTAACATCCTATGAATTTCATATACCTTTTACAACTGAGCTTCGGGTAACTCGCAGGTGCTATAACCACATATGTATTGAAAAATATTTAAATAAAATAAATAAATAAATAAATAAATAAAAACAGTACCCAAATGCCCCAATCAGCATAACACATCATTGTCCCAGACCTTGTGCAATCATGCAGGTAGACACTTCCTGTCCCAAATATCTTCTCTACTTTAAGACAAGAAAAATTGTAGTTGGGGAGGTCTAGGTTGGATAGTAGGAAAAACTATTTCACTAAGAGGATGGTGAAGTACTGGAATGAGTTACCTAGGGAGGTGGTAGAATTTCCAGCCCTAGAGGTTTTTAAGTCCAAACTTGACAAAGCCCTGACTGGGATGATTTAGTTGGGGTTGGTCCTGCTTTAGGTAGGAGGCTGGACTTGATGATCTCCTGAGATCTCTTCCAACCCTGTGAGTCTATGAAAAGTGATTACTAACAGCAGAATGAAAAGTGGGAGAAACGAGAAAGGGAAAGAGTACTTATGAGATCCTGCACCTACATAGGCTGCAACTGTCTTTCCCATCAAGAAAGTCTGTTCTGGTCTGTATAGTTATTTCAGGAGGCTCAGTGAGGCTGACCAACACATGTAGTGTAGATGGAGTTTTCATAGATTTTAGTAGCAAGACTCTAACAAACTCTCTTTCATGCATACAGACAGCAGTCTGCTGTGGTTTGTAAATTGGCTAAATCTGAGTGGATTTTCACAGGTACAACAAAAGTTGCTTCTCTAAGGGTATGTCTACACTGCAAAGTTAATTCGAAATAACAGTCATTATTTCGTATAAACTTTAATAGCATCTATACATGCAAACTGCTATTTCAAAATTAATTCGAAATAGCGGAGTGCTTAATTCGAATTTGGTAAACCTCATTCTACAAGGAGTAATGCCAAATTCGAAATAGCTATTTCAAATTAAGTGCTGTGTAGACACTTAATTCAAAATAGGGGGCCTCCAGACCTTCCCAGGGAGCCCTGGTGGCCACTCTGGGCACAACCAGGAAAACTTACTGTCCTCTCCCCCAGCCCTGGAGCCATTAAAGGGGTGCCTGTGCCAGCTCCAAACCTGCCAGCCCAAAGCCAGAAGTGGCCACCGGGGCCCCTGACCCAGTGGCCCCAAAACATGAGGCAGCAAGCCACTGGCAGCCAGCCCTCCACCGCTCCCCAGGAGCAGTCTGCCAGCTCCCAGGAGCCTGGCAGGGGCTGGAGAAGGCAGGCGCCTTTCTGGTCCAGGGTGGAGATCATGGACCTTACTCGGGTTTGGGGGGATGCCCCCAACATCCATGATCTCCGCACTAGACGGAGGAACATGGCCGTCTATGACAGGATAGCTGCCAACCTGGCCACCAAAGGCCACATGTGAACCCAGGAGTGGGTTTGCAGGAAAATCAAGTTGGTTCAGTGAGACCCCCAACCTTGGGCCCTGAACTTCCCCTCCCCCTTCTTCCCCTTGCTTCCCCCTTCCAGCTCCCTCCTCCCCTCTCCCACCCTCTCTCTTCCCCTCCCACCTCCTTTCCCCAGTCTCCCCAGAGGTTCATCCCCCTCCCCCAGTTTTGTTCAATAAACCCAGTTTCTATTTTTGAACATACGTGTCTTTTGTTTGACATCAGGAAGGGGAGCTAGGGAGGGGTAAGTGGAAGGACGTGAGGGAGGAATGAGCATGAGCCCCTGGTGGGGAGGAGAGGGGTAGCTCTGAGGGCTCTGAGGGGTAGATGCTCTCCCGCAGGGCCTCCTGGATCCTGACAGTCCCCCATGGACCCCCTGGATGGCAGCAAGTGCAGCCAGGCTGATGGCAACAACCCCACGAGACACACCGGCGTGCCCGGGGCAGCTCTGGCTCCATGTGGCCGAGTGCTGTGGTGTCCCGAGTGCGGGCACTCAGAGCACTCCAAGACAGGACTGCTTTGCTGTCCCTCATCGAGGTAGACAAGCAAGTGGGGAACCCTGAGAATTGTCTGTCCGAGATGAGGGTAGGGTCCCTTTAAGTACAGAGCTGAGTTAGCCTCAGGAATCAGCCCCACACACTAAGGCATAACCTGATGCCCTGCCGGCACTGATTCCGGCCAGCCTTAACTTCGGTTCAGGGTCCACTCTGTGTGGACACGCTATTTCAAAATAGCAAAACGCTATCTATAGTGTAGACGTACCCTAACTCTTAGACAAACCCCTTCCAAATTTCAGGTTCCTGTTCCAAATCCAAAGGCACAAGAGCTTTTAAAAACTAATCAAAAGAATGAGTGTAATGTTCAAAATACCTGTATTTCTGAATAGGCTGAATTGTTTTTGCTATAAAAGAAAAACATAAGGCAGTGTCCAAACATGTAAAGAGTTAAGCTGAATTATTTATAACTATGCCCATGTTTAAACAATTGAAAACGTGTGTTACAATGAGAAATGTTATGTAACATTAACAGGATTCAGTGACAGTATTACCTATAATATACAGGTGACCCCTGACTTACGATCCCCTGCATTTACAACCATTTTTTTCATGCAAGATAGCTCCTAAAAAACCCCAATTTATGTTTTCGGTTTGCATTTACAACAGCGTACAATGAAGACTCCACGCATCATCCCAAAACAAGAAACGCACAAGGTCAGTCAGTCTCGCCAGTCTGCAGCTGCTGTTTGAAGTGTGAGCAGCTCCGCCACATCAGTCTTCAATTTTTAGTTATTTTTGTGCATAACTATTTAGTTTACCCCCATTTCTGTAGTCAATTTTGGTATTTTTAGGGTATGAAATAGGGTTTTTGAAAGTGGAATGCAGAATGCTGGAAGGGAGAACAGCAAAATAGAGACAATGGATTTCAGGAAGGCAGATTTTAGTAAACTCAGAGAACAGGTAGGTAAGGTCTCATAGGAAGCAAGACTAAGAAGAAAAACAACTGAAGAGAGTTGGCAATTTTTAAAAGGACATAATTAAGGGCCCAAAAGCAAACTATTTCACTGCAAAGGAAAGATAGAGAGTATGGCATGAGACCACCTTGGATCAACCAGTAGATCTTATATGATCTAAATATCAAAAAGAAGTTGTATAACAACAAAAAACTTCTACTCCCTAACCTATGACTAACCCTATGACATCCCACCAAATGGGAGACTGGCCACAAAAGTACCCCAATTTCTTACCCCTTCCTGTATCCTCTCTCCCTCCCAAACCTCACATACCCATTTCACTCCTGCACCTCACTTCCCATGTACCCACACAGCCTGCTCCTGCACTCTACCCCTGCCCAGACCCTAGACTCCCACCTTCAGCCCATTCCTACACCCTACAATGCACCCAGACCCCACACCACCTGGCAGCCCCCTTCCACACCAAGAACCCCTCATTTTTGGTTCCACTCCAGAACTTAGGGGAGGGCCACAAAAATCTACTATCCCCAGATCCTCTGAAGAGTTAATATGGCCCTCGAGAGAAGCCCTAAATTTCACCCCTCCCTCTGTGAGGCTGGAGTGTGAGGGGAACACTTCCATACCAAGTTGCAAGAGTGAAGGGTGTCTCTCTCTTTTCTGCTTCTCAGTTGGGGGCCACATCAGCGAGAATTATTTTCTCATTTGTGTGTAGGTCTGGACTGATTTTTCTGTGCATCAGTGGCCCCTGATCCAAAAAAGGTTTACACCCATGGATTTTCATAGTCTAGCTATGTGCACAAGAACAAGTCAAGCTCATACTATTTCTATCCATCTTAATTCCCCCCCCCCACACACACACCTTATTTGATTCACCCACTCATTATTTTGCCTTGTAGACTTTTCTACATTAGAAAAGTTGTGCTACTTTAACTGTTTTCAAATCAGTCCAATAAAACTGGTGCCAATTCCTAAGCAAATGCATTTACACTGGATTAACCCTCCTTTTACTTCATTTGGCAACATGAGTTAAAACGGATGTAAACTGGTAAATCTTTTCTGATATAGCCAAGCCCTAATAGTGTATGTCTAAGGCCTCATCTATACCTAAGTTACACAATATCAGCTATCTGAATAGCATAGATGAAGACTGCCTACTTAGGTCTGCTTATGGCAGTTAGTCCAGAGCTGATGCCAGGGGCGACGCCTGAGGGGTCCAAGGAGGGAAGGACATTACCCCGGCCACCCACAAGGTAGGGAAGCCGTGTGGAGGGGTCACGTAGTCGGTGCCCCCTACAGCCTTCCTCGCCAATCTACCCTCTCCCCCTCCCCCCCACCCCACACACACGCGGGAAGCTGACGCCCTTCGTGGACTCCTGGTCTCGCTTTGGCTGCGGGCGACAGAGTTTATGGACGCGACACGTCGACACCAGGGGATCCCTCTGCCGGGTCTGTGAGGGGGAAGCGGGCGGTGCAAGCCCAGCTCTGCAGGGTGTCCCCAGGCTGCGGTCCGGCTACAGCCAGGTCCAGCTCCCGGCAGCGCGAGGCCAGCGGGGCCCAGAGCTCTCCCCGACTGGCGCTTTGTGCCTCAGCTCCCGACTCTTCCCTCGCCGCCTGCTCCTCCAGCGGAGGCCTGTGTCCCAGCCCGCCTCCCCGCTAGCTTCTCAGCCCAGCGGCCCGGCTCCCGCCCCGCACTCACCGCTGGGCCGCGCCGAGAGAGGGCGTGGCAGTGTCCGGGGCGCTGTTCATCTCCATGGCCCCAGCCGGGCATCACTCCGCGCCCTTCCCTCCGAGCTGCGCAGTAGCTGGAGCTGTAGGTCGGCGCGAGGCCGCCGGATCCCCGAGCTCCCTCCAGACGCCCTACCTACTGTGCGGGGCAGGGAGCAGTCCCCCGGCATCACCCCGGCTGAGGCTGCACAGAGCCTGGGAGCCCCTCCTGCGGGGCTCTTGCCTGCAAGCGACACGCGCCCGGCACTGCAAGTCACATTGCTCTGAGTTCTGCAGCGCCCGGCGCTATGTCGCCCATCGCCGGGCAGCCGCCACACTCAGAGCTGCCCTCTCGCGCCCTGGAGCACGGCGACTAACGCGTGGGGCAGTAGGGGCGACAGGCTCAACCGTTTTCTGAAGCTATCTAAAACCAAAATCCCCTAGGGTCACAACAACTGCTTTTCTCCCCACCCCATAGGGAACCCCCCAAAGTTAGGTTCCTCAGAGCTTCAGCCTATAGCATGACTTCAGCTTTTTGTTCTGGGCCCCAGCAAATCTAATTCCAGCTCTGTTTGGTGGCTCTGCCCCCCTCCCCCCGCACCTCTCTTGAAGAACCGCTGTACAAAAATGACACCTGGGATTACTACTCATGCACACTGATAAGTTCTAAGTTTTTCCTCTGACCACACAGAGGAAAAGCTCAACCAGTAATAGATGTAGTTGGATGATTCAAAAGAGCTAGACTTTCCCATGCTGAGAAAAGTGATTAACTTAATTGTTTGGGAGAAAAAAATAGAAAATGTTAATGACAGTTTGGATTTCTTACACTAGATTTCATTAGCTGGCCAAAAAGCTGTGTATGTGCAATAAAGAAAAAGGACAATTTTGGCTAAAAACTCTTCTGGGTTCAGGGGCAAAGTAAAGGTAACAATTAAAAATAAAAAAAGTAATATATAAAACAGTTAAAAGCCAAAATAGATAGCTATCAACCAAAAAAATTGAAATGATCGTAGAAAGCCCATAGGAAAAGCAAAAGACTAATTTATGTCTGGCAGAGCCAGTGATAGTAATGAGTTTTAAAGTATATTAAAACCACAAAAATCCTAGCTATCCTATAGGCCTATTAGTAGATAAAAATGGGAAAATGTGTAATAATGACTCAAAAAAGCCAGAAGTGTTTAATCAGTGTGGGTATGTCTACACTACCCCGCTAGTTCGAACTAGCGGGGTAATGTAGGCATACCGCACTTGCTAATGAAGCCCGGGATTTGAATTTCCCGGGCTTCATTAGCATAAGCGGGGAGCCGCCATTTTTAAATCCCCGCTGCTTCGAACCCCGTGTAGCGCGGCTACACGGGGCTCGAACTAGGTAGTTCGGACTAGGGTGCCTATTCCGAACTACCGGTACACCTCGTTTCACGAGGAGTAACGGTAGTTCGGAATAGGCACCCTAGTCCGAACTACCTAGTTCAAGCCCCGTGTAGCCGCGCTACACGGGGTTCGAAGCAGCGGGGATTTAAAAATGGCGGCTCCCCGCTTATGCTAATGAAGCCCGGGAAATTCAAATCCCGGGCTTCATTAGCAAGTGCGGTATGCCTACATTACCCTCCTAGTTCGAACTAGGAGGGTAGTGTAGACATACCCTGTTTCTGTTCTGCATTCTAAAACAAGCAGGAGCATGTACTTGTATCATAGGAGGATGACGCACTTAGTAAATGAAGGTCTATTAGGGATAAATATTTTTAAGTCAGAAGTATTGGATAACTGGACCCCCCCAGACTCCTAAAAGACTTAACTGAGATCTTTGGTTCACTGAAGTTAATTTATAATAAATCTTGGAATATTAGGGAAATTACAGAACAGAAGAGTGTTAATATAGTGCCAGTAGTCAGAAAGGGCAGCTAACTATAGGTACACGGACCCTATGTGCTGGATTTTCCGTGGCAGTCCCAGTTTCAAATATTCTGTCTTGTCCCCATAAACCATCAAAATATCCTGGAATTTCCAGTATATTGGCAGGAGGGAGGGAAAGCCCTGGGCCTCCACCTTCAGCACTGGGAATGCTAGAGTGAGGAACAGCCTTGACAGCCTCACACCCTACTCCCAGACTACTTCTGCACCTTTCCTCCTGGCCAGACGCTAAACCCTGACCCCCTCCTATACCCTACCTCCCACCAAGACCTTGCACCCTCGCCCCTCCCACCCAGATCCTGCATCCCTACCCATATCCCGCTCACTGGCAGCCCTGTATCACACACTTAACCCCTCATTTTTGGCCCCACCGCAGAGCCTAGTGGAGGCCCACAAAATCCACTAACCTTGGAACCCCAGAAGAGTTAATCTGGCCTGAGGCCTTGAACCTCAGTCCTCCCTGCCTCTCCCCCCACCATGGGGCTGGAGCACTAGGGGAGTGAGATGTTTCAGTTGGGGGCCACATCAGTGAGGGTTGGGGGTTTTTGGAGGGAGACTGGCAAGTGTAGCAGCCAGAGAGAGGGGGGTTGGTGAGCGCAGTGGCCAGAGAGGGTGGTTGGCGTACGTACTTCCTGGGGGGAGGGAGATTGGTGAGTGTAGTGAGAAGAGGACACAGCTCCCTAGTTTAATAGTAACATTTTATTTTAGTGTCAAAATGAGTGCAAATGGCAAGAAAAGAAAGTGCACATTTAACAAGGCTTTGCAAAAGGAATATCCTTTTTTTAAAGAAACGTGACAATCCACATGTAACATTTGGCATCCAATGTAATAGATAAACGTTGCTCATGATGGAAAATATGATATCACTTATCTGTCAGTTCTATAGCTTCCAGTGCTTCAATGAAGAAATTTATTATAAAAGATGATTCTGTTAAAATGGAGCTTGGGGTAAAGGAAGTGGTAATCGCATATCACATGGTAAATTCAGATCTTTAGATTGCACTTCTCAGCTAATTTCCACATTGAACCTAAATTTTGCATCAGCACGAACAAAAAGCAAAGCAATTGTGAAAAATATTCTTGTTCCAGAAGCTCAAAAGATTTTGCAATGGGAATTGAGTGAAACTTCGTGTCTCTTCCGGTTTGCAATCTACTCACCATGAGTGAGTAGATTGCATTATTTGTTGAGCCCTATTCATGAAAGTTCTGGAGTTAATGGGAAACTTCTTGAATTTGATGTCCTGCCAGGTGAGACAAGTGACCAATTAAAAGATTATGTTTTCTCTGTTCTGAACCACAGCAGACTCATTGATAAGACTCTTGGCATGTCAGCTGATAATACTAATATTAACTTCAAAGGTGCAAAACAAACAGGTTAAAAGAATATTTTCTGGAAATTGTTGGCTAGCTGCAGTAGAACATTGGTGGGGATTAGTTGCATTGCACACATTTGCAACAACTGTATTAAAAGATTTCTAAAAGATTTCTAGCACATTGGCAACACCTTGAAGCATCCAGTCCTCCTGAATATGGTTTATCAGATCAAGTTCTGACATTTTAGATTTTACATCAGCAGGATCTCCTGTGCTTTGGTCACATGATATATCTACACTGCATGTGGGAACTTGCCTGTGAGCCTGTGTGGACAGATGAATATGATCTCTACTTGCACTAATACACTAAAAATAGTTGTAGGGCTATTATAGCATGATTGGCAACATGGGCTAGCCATCCAATAATAGACCTTAGGAGTTGGGGAGCTCATCACCCAATTTACTGATTGTGCTAAAGCAGCCACACTACTAATTTTAGGGCATTATCTCAAGCAGAGCAAGCTTGAGTCTGTCTAAGGCTGTTCGGAGACACACTTTAGCCTATAGGTTAGACATACTCACAGGCAAACTCCAACACAGGTCTTCCAGTAGCCTTTAAAACATAATCTACAATTAAGTGCCCCACCCTATCCTTAGAAGAATTGTTCCCAAATATAAACTAATTAAAAATGAATACAACCTTGTGTATTTAAGTGCCCTTATATACCTTTGGGTGATCAATAAATATTATGTTGGCAAATATCTTACTTTAAAATTAAAATTAGTAAATAGAGAAAGCAAAGCCTTGACTCTCTTTCTATATGGCTGTGTCTACATTGGCACCCTTTTCCGGAAAAGGGATGCTAATGAGACAAGTCGGAATTGCAAATGCCACGGGGGATTTAAATATCCCCCGCAGCATTTGCATGAACATGGCTGCCGCTTTTTTCCGGCTCGGGGCTTTGCCGGAGAAAAGCGCCAGTCTAGACGGGATCTTTCGGAAAATAAAGCCTTTTCCGGAAGATCCCTTATTCCTCTTAAAATCAGGAATAAGGGATCTTCCGAAAAAGGCTTTATTTTCCGAAAGATCCCGTCTAGACTGTCGCTTTTCTCCAGCAAAGCCCCGAGCCGGAAAAAAGCGGCAGCCATGTTCATGCAAATGCCGCGGGGGATATTTAAATCCCCCGTGGCATTTGCAATTCCGACTTGTCTCATTAGCATCCCTTTTCCGGAAAAGGGTGCCAATGTAGACACAGCCTACAGGTATAGGCAGCTGTGAATAGTCTTCAGTCAGATTTTAATTACCAAGAAGAACACACCTACACGTCTGTCTATTAAACATCCATGAGCCAAAATTGTCAAGCAACATCAAAGTGAATTTCAAAGAGATAGCCTTCTTGCAGCTCAAATGTCATGCAGATCATTCTCTACCTAAGTCCTTAAAACAGCCTGGCTGAATGTTCAGTCTATGCCTGTCATTGGTCATCTTGTGCCACCAAAACTTTTGGCAACCTCATGATTCCTGATCATATAGCAGCATTTCTCAGAAAAGATACCTTGCAATTAATGACTCTTCCATCCTAATAATAGGTCCACATCAAGAAACGTGCCAGCACCAATCCAGTGTGGATGGAGGCAGTTGATGAGTTCAGCTATGAATATTCTTATTGCTGTTCTTGTCCTGCTGCTTAACACAGAGCAGGTGGCAAAGAGTTAAAATGTCAAATTGCTGCTCTTAAGCTCTTCTCAGCACAGACATATCACAGCTGTACAATAAAATTGGTATAAATGTGCTTCTGTAGATTAGTAGTTTTGCGGACAGCTTGATGTCACAACTTTTCTGCAGACTCTCTTGACCAGGCCTGGGTAAAATACGGCCCACAGGCCGGATCTGGCCCGCCAAGCCCAGGGCTGGCCCTACCATGAGGCGACCTGAGGCAGCCACATCAGGTGCCAGACGGGGTGGGAGGGACGCCACTAGGACCCAGAGTATAGAAAATTGTGTCTGTTGCTGGTACATATGTAGGTAGTAGAGCAGTACCATGAGAGGAGTAGAACAGGAAGAAGGCAGAATTGAGACCTTTCAAAGTTTTGGCCCAAGCGAGGGAGCGTCATTTGAGCTCCCCACCTCAGGTGCCAAAATGTGGGCCAGCTCTGGCCAAGCCTCCAGATCCAGCCTGCAGAGGCAGCAGGGAGCCCCAGACAGGCTCCCCTGCTTGCCCACAGCCCCGTACACCAGGCAGAAACACAGCTGCAGGGCTCTGTTTCTGCTTTAAAACTGGAGGGGAGGGGGAAAATGTTAGGAGCCACCCCACCCCCCCAGCACATTCCCATTGGCTGATTTCTGGCAGAAACTGGCCAATGGGAGCTCGTTGTTGGAATAACAGGCAGCTAAAAATCTAGCCCCCCTCTCCTGGGTTCAGTTATTCATGAAGCACATGGCCAGGTAAGCAGGCTGGCTGGAACCTTTTAAGCTCTGCAGGCAGGCAGGCTAGTTTGGCAGCTAACAAGTAAGTCTGTTGGCCCCAGCCTGCTTCTGGCACCACAGCCCTTTCCTGCCCCAACTCTCTGCCCTGCCTCCCTCCACTCAATATACCCAAACCCTTTGTCCCCCTCTTACAGCCATACCCCCTTCTAGATCTGCCCCCCCTCCCCAGTCTCTTGTCCCAGATCACAATCCCCTCCTACCCTAGGTCACATCCCAAATCCCTGCACTCCAGTCCCCTGTCCTAGGTCACAACCACCTGCTTCATCCCAACTCCCTCCCAGGCTCCAGGCTCCCTCCTGCACCCCAGTCCCTTACCCAAGTTCCCTTCTGCACCCAACCTCCATTCCAGACCCCGTATCTCCATTAATATCATGGAAGAGTATAGCCCTCAACCACTTTCCAAAATCTTGGAGCGATCCCCGCCTCAAAAATTATTGCCCACCCCTGCTCTTGACTGAAGGGCCTGAAACATGGTAGCCACTGTTGGTATACAAGCATCCACATCTTTCAAATATCCTCCATTGCTGTCTATAGCACTTCACATATATTTGATAATTGTCACTGGTTCAATATTTTACCCAGACAGGTTAATACTGAGCTGACTGTAATCTGGAGTTGAGGCTGCTTGATGGCTATGACTAAGACTATATATTTGGTGTGAAGGTGGCAGTGTTCACATTAATCATAACTTTTAATGAAGTCTATGGTAATTCCTACCCCCACAGAAGCAGATCCTTTCCTCAAGTTTGGCACATCTTCCCCTCTGCCAATGGGGATAGAGGAGCAGAAGAACTAACTTTGATTGGGATTGGAACCCAACCCATGTGGCTGCAGCACCACCCAGATTTGGTGTTTCCATGATTCTTGTAGAGATGGAAGGACAGATAGACCCAATCTGAGTTGCATTGCAAGCATGTGGGCCAGGGGTTCCCAAACTTTTTGATACTGGGGACCAGTAAATCCATTCACGAGCTTTTGGAGGACCAGTAACATTTATTTGCATATTCATTAAGCAAATGTTGAATATGCAAATAAATTGTTTCTGGTCCTCCCAAAGCCCCCAGTGCCAGTGTTAGCCCACAGAAAAGTCAGTCAGGGCCACACAAGTGAGATACAAAAATAGAACCCCTCCAAACCCTCAAACCTCACTAATGTAGCCCCAACTGTGCTTGTGAGTGCTGGGACAGAGTTCTGGGGAAGGGTGCCAATGAGTGCTGGGGCAGGGGACAGGGTGCTTGTGGGTGCTGGGGGCGAAGGGGACAGGGACCGATACCTGGAGATCCTGTAGCTGCCAAGGCCCAGGAAGTGTGCGGGCTACTTCCCTGTCCCCCAAACAGCGGTGCAGTGCCTGACACGCTGGTCTATTGCACATCTGATGCCTTCCTATGCAGCAGGAGGGGGAGTCCCAGACCGTGCCAGCCCCAACCGCTTGGGCAGCGCGCGTCTTGCTCCTCCGCTCCCCAGTGCAGCACGTGCCGCCCAAACAGCTGGAGCCGGTGCAGTCCCGGATCCCCACCACCTCCCCAATGTGCAGGAAGGCAGCAGGGGAACAAAGTCCCCAGTGCGCGATGGACCGGCGTTTTAGGTACCACGCCGGCTGCTGGGATAGGAGGAAGAGCAGCCTGCGCACTTCCAGGACCTGGCACGCAGTTGCAGAACTGCCCCCCTGACCCTGCAGGAAGCCTGTGCTACCTCCATTGATACTGGGAGTTCAGCACAGCATTCATCTTGGGGGTTGGGGCAGTGAGGCGGGCTCTCACAACAAAATTTCTGAGTCCCAGTATTTTTTTCCTAAGGACCAGTAATGGGCCACAGACCACAGTTTGGGAAACGCTGATGTGGGCTAAGTTACAATGGTCGGAGGGGGGCCCACCCTTCAGGATAAAAACTGCCATTGCAGGGTGATTGCAGGGTAGCATCATTCTCCAACCAATGTGCCTCTTTCAGTCTCCCTGTGTTTTCCCACATCTTTGCCATGACATTTATTAACTATTTTCATTAGAAATTTGTACTGTAAGTTATGACCAATGATTTTTTGGAATCATTTTTGAAAGCCATCAGACAATCAATGCCAACAGTGAACAATGGTGACAAGATGCAGTATTGCCAAAGTCTTGTGGACTTAGGAAACCATACCATGTATCTACTGTTAAGTCAAACATAATTTTCTGTTCCATTATAGAGTCTTCTATCAAGAACTCATCTTCTGAAGGATAAGTCACTTCATCAGAGCCCAGAAACTTGCTGAAAGCACTGGGCTCTCCAGCTGATCCCCGGCTCCTAATGCGCTGCCCCTTTGAAGTGTTGGAGCGATGCTTCAAAGGGGCAGCACAGCATTAACGCCTGCGATTAACGCATTAAAAAAAGTAACAAGTTAATCCTTCCCTGCATTAATCACAAGTGTTAACACACATCAATTGACAGTCCTACTTAAAAAAAATAGTCTTGCAGTCTTCATCATCAGAAGTGGGTTGTGCCCATGAAAGCTCATGATACCATCTACATGTTTTGTTAGTCTTTAAATGCTCCAAGACTTGTTTTTTAAGTTTTTCCAGATCTAACGTAATTTACTTTTAGAAATCTGCCCTATTAAATTATTTTAGCCTTGTAAAGTAATAAAATTGTAGCAAATCTGTAAAGAGTAATTCCAACAAGTCTACAAAAACACTGCATACAACATTGTTAGCAATCATCCTAGTGACCTTTCCATACCAATGAACAACTTTTCTTATCTCTAAGTATCTGGGTTGCATTGAAGGTTAGTCTACTGCCTTTTAAAAAAAAGGGAACTTTCTTTCCTTTTTCCAGAGAACCTGCTAACAGAGAAATCATAACATAGATGAGAGAGTTGCATTCCAATGCTGAAACATTTATTTTCAGCTCAAGTATTTAATGCTTGTCATTTTCTCTCTTTTTCTTCTTTCATTGGAACAAATAAGAGTCAATAGGTATATTACTTTCACTGGCTCAAGCTTGAATAATAACTCTGTGGTACCTTCTTTGATTCTGCAGTTGGTTTTACCTTCTTTGATTCTGCAGTTGGTTTTTCAGTTATTACATCATGTCACCGCTATATAGCAAAGAAATCCACCCTGCTAATGCATGTCTGTGAAGAACTGTGGTATATCTAAAGGCTTTCACAACATAGGGTTATCTCAAATCTTTTTCCTCCAGGATCCAAAAGTGAAAGGCAGTTGAAAGTTCTGGGGAGATCTCAGCATTGGGCCAGTTTACTTTTTGTACTGAGGTTAACATGTCCATATCCAAATGAGGCTGGAATGCAAATACATAGCCTCTAAAAGGGGAGAGAGGATCAACAAACTTCACTTAAGTAAGATGACACCATTTCAACTCTGCTGCAAGAAATCTTAAATTCATTAGGAAATAAGGCTTATTTTAGGAAACAAAGGGCCCCCTCTCCCTTACCTCATGTTGTCACAAGTCTTTTCTCATTTTATCAAACAAAAAGCACAGAATTATTATATAAAGTAAACAAAAAAGGAACAGTAGTACAGCAAAATAAAAAAGAGGGCAGTTTAAGGATGTATGCTGCAAATTCATTGGCTTCAATGCTGTCTAACTTAAATCTAGGATTCCAATTGGCAGTTTGTAGGGATGACAGTTATTCTTTATTCGGTGTTGGATGGTGCAGGATGCAACGTATCTACTGCAGTACTAGGTTGGCAGACTCACAAATACCAAGCTGCCTCAGCCCTGTTAGGAACAATTGTTGGTTCTGAGCCAGTTTCTCTCCAGAAAAAAAAATCATAACACATATATACATTTATATATTCTATAAATGTAAAAACATAAGACTGTCTTAAAAAGATGTAAAAAGATGAAAAACAGAGTACAAAAAAACAATTACCAAAGAATTAAAAAGAAAAGAAAGTATCAGAACAAAAACAGCAGAAAATTAGTAAACACCAGAATAAAAAAATGTTTTGAAAAAGACAAGAAATTAAAATAATTTGCAGGGAATTTCCAAGAGAGAGAAACTAATGCAACAATCAAACATACCTAATTTTTATTGTTCGGCTTTTTAAAAAATATGATCTGTTTAGCTCCCTGGATTACATTAGTGTTGGTTTGTATTTGTTCCTGCCCTTTTAAGAGCACAGTAATAATTCAAGTGAGGGTTTTATTTTGTGGGTTGGGGGATTTGTATTTTGTTTTTTTATCTGAACTCTAAGAAAATTAACAAGTGAACTAATTGTGCAGTCCTTCAATACCAAAATTCTCACCATTCTCAGCATTGAAATACTATAAATATTATTTGAAGACACATTATCTTTTAATTAGAGATTTACAAAGTCTCAACAAAAGTCCTGGACTTCAAAAAACATTAGTGCGGAAGGAATTCCTCAACTATTTCAGCATTTGTAGACAGTGAATTGAGTTTAAAATACAGTTGGGGTGTATTGCAGCATTAGCCTGGCAATCTAGTAATAAATAGTTATTTCAAATCAGTTCTATTATCACTCCATTTCCCACACAAACTCCCCTAATTATTGACATTTTCAGCTATAATTTTCTTATGGATCATCTCTGTAGGTTTTGGGGGAGGAAGGCAGAGATATGCTGGTTAACAGTGTGCAGACACAGATGTGCTGTTCTAGATTGTTTCTTGCAGGCAGCCCCTTGGCTGGGAATCTAAGGACAGCACACCATAGGGGAAAAGGAAATATATTGGAATTTTGAAGAGGAGACATGCAAATGGATAACTGGTTAACCGGTTACTGGTAAGCATCACATGGTAACCAGCTCCCTCAGCCAGTCAGTCAGTCACCCCTCACCCTCCAGTTTTCACTCTCTCAGAACTCCAGAGACACTGAACTGACTCCATCCTGCAGCTTCTTCTTATAAGACTTCTGGGCTCCTGATTGGCTAGTTCCTCCTGCAACCACTGTCGCTTCCCAGAGGACTTCTCTATGGTTTGTTGGGATATGTGTATGTGCACGCGTGCGTGCATGCGTGCGTTTTTGTGGGGGGTTGCGCGCATGTCAGTGCATGCATGGGTTTGTGGGGTGGATGCTTATGTGTGCCCACACATATTTCTGTGCATGTGTGCACACATATAAGAACATAAGAATAGTCAGACCAAAGGTCCATCCAGCCCAGTATCCTGTCTGCCGACAGTGGCCAATGCCAAGTGCCCCAGGGGGAATGAACGGAACAGGTAATGATCAAGCAATCTCTTTTCTGCCATCCATCTCCAGCCTCTGACAGAGGCTAGGGACACCATTCCTTATCCAGCCTGGCTAATAGCCATTAATGGATTTAACCTCTGTGAATTTATCTAGCACTTTTTTAAACCCTGTTATAGTCCTAGCCTTCACAACCTCCTCAGGTAAGGAGTTCCACAGGATGACTGTGCACTGTGTGAAGAACTTCCTTGTTTGTTTTAAACCCGCTGTCCATTATTTTCATTTTAATGCTATAGAGTACACGCATTTTTCTCCCCACACCCTTGCCAGTAAATTTTTTGCAGGCAGGCCAGCAGCCCAGCTCACTTCCAGCTCACACAGGGTCCAGCAGTTTAGATCCTCTCCTTAGACAAGGGCTGCTGCCATGCCATGCTGCTGCCTATTTATCAGAAGCAGCATCACTAGGTGACAGACAGTCCAGAAGGGGAGCTGATTTTTAAATTGGCTTCTTTCTTGGACCAGCTTCTGCCTGGCACCCTCCACTGCTGCCTCTGATACAGTGGTTGCAGGCTCCACCTGTGGGGACTATAGAATAGTCTACTAACCAATAAAAATTCATGAGGTTACTTGACTATATATTTCTTTCTAAAAGAGCACCAAAAGAGGAAAAATAAAGTTTTCAGCTACCAATTTAGGAGAAAGATTGGATGGCTAACAGATAGCAACTACCTTGAATCGTACTTAGCCATCCAATCTTTCTCCTAAATTGGTAACTTAAAACTTTATTTTTACTCTTTTGGTGCGCTTTTAGAAAAATTGTATTTTTAAAAGTTTTTTTTTAATATAGAGAGATAGATAGATAGTCTTTTTGGTCTTTCCCCTCCACACACACTCTAAGATTGCTGACTTCCCCCCCACACACTCACCCCCAAAAAACTCTGGGGATGCTGCCCTCCACCCAGCTCTGGGGCTGTTGTCCCTCTGGTTCTGGGGCTGATGCCCTCCACCTAACTCTGGGGTTGTTGCCCCCCCTTGGTCTTGAGCTGGGAGCCAGAGCTGGCAGGGGCAGCCTGCCTCATTGGTGGCCTGCTGGGGGACCGGGAGCCAGAGCTGCTGGCATGGAGGCAGGTAGGCCACCTGGAGGAGCTGGCAGGGGGAGCTGGTGGAGGCCAGGAGCTGCACAGCACGGAGGCAGGTGGGGCGCCTGCAGGAGCTGGAAGGGCAGCCTGCCAGAGGAAGGGGGGGGGACAGGAGCTGCACAGCACAAAGCCACGTAGGCTGGGAGCCGTGTGGCATGACATGGAGACAGGCAGGCCAAGCTGGCGGGGGCAGCCTGCAGAGTTGGTGGCCTGCTGGGGGAGCCAGAACTGGCAGGGGCAGCCTGCTGGGAGGGAGGGGAAGTGGAAGCTGGAGCTGCCAGCACAAAGGCAGGTGGAGCCAGAGCTGGAGAGGACCATCTCTGGCAGGGGAAGGAGCTGGAGGGGCAACTTGAAAATCCCATGACAGACAGACATGAATGATGACGACTTAATAGAAAGATTGTCTAATTAACCGATTCATGCCTATCTCTTGCCTGGCTTCACACCCCTCACCCCAGCTGCTGCTTCCATTGGCCATGACTTCAGCCCATAGGAGAAGCTGATAAACCCCCAGGGATAGAATGAAGTGCATCTGGCGAAGTGGTCGTTACGCACAACGGCTTATGCCCGAATGACTCTGGCTCTGTAAGGGGCCCCAGGACTCCTTGCTGGTCTGGAGATACGGACGGATGCGGCCGCCCCTGAGCCCGGCAACAGCGGACAGCGAGATCTGCCTTCCCCTCGGACCGCCACCGCCGGCTCCGGTGGTTTTAAACCGGACACTGACCATGCGGGGAGAGGGGCCGGTTCCCTGTTCCGGCCCCTGCTGAGGGGGATCTCCGCACAGCCCTCTGCCCCCTCTGCTCACAGCAGGGGCAAGGCGCTGGCGGCGGGAGCCCCCTGCTTAGTGCCCTGGCTCCGCGCCCCCACCCAGCTTCAACCGCTCGGGGCGCTCAGAGGGGCGGAGAGAGCCGCAGTGGCTTGTGGGAGATGTGCTTACCCCGGCCTCCATCTCCCAAAACCCCCTGCGGGACCAGCGGCACGTGAGTGGGGCAGGGCCCGGAGCCTGCTCTCCCAGCGTCCAATGCGGGGCCCGGCGCTTCCTGATTGGGCGGGGGAAGCTTTTTCTAGAGTTTCCATTTGCAAAGCGAGGCGGAAACGGAAGTTGGTGAAAGAGGAAATGATGCCAGTGTGCCGGATGCGATCTAGGACTTGTAGTTTCCAAAGTGCTGCCTGTGCTTGTGAGTTTCATCCCGGTACATCTCGGCCAGAGCCTCTCTCTCCCCACGCCTACCTCCTCGCCAGCCTGGGGCCCCTCAGTCCCCCTCACCCCACAGGCAGGCAGAGGCAGCAAGTGGGGGCAGTGTAGTCGATGCATGAACCGATCGGCTCAGACTTATCAGTTAAAGGTGTAATCGGCTACGCGCTGCTACCCCAGCCCCATAGAGCATCCCTGCAGTCTGTGGGAGTCTGGAGAGTAGTAAGAGCTGCCAGGGCATGTATAGTGCATGTTCTCTGCAAGTGGCATTCTTAAACTGAGAGGTTGCTCTTTCCATAGTTAAGGGGGTGACAGGATCGCCACCCTAATGACTGTTTTCAGGTAGAAGTTAGTTTGCAAGTTGCATGAGTTTAATTTTGGTGATGGAGTCTTAGAAGCATACAGCTGTCAAAGTGGGATGTGTGTTTTAGAGACTCATATCAGATGATTTTGGATGATTTGTTCTTGTTGAGTCTTAAGATGTTTTGGCAACAGGAGAACAGTAAAGAACTTTTTACCTTTTCTCTTACATTTTGATAAGTTTCTGTATCTCCTTTCTGATGTATGTCCCATGCACTGATCTCATTTTGGAGGTGTAAACTTTGGCTTGGTGGCCCTTTTTAACATTTCTTTTATGGGGAATACTAGGACTGCATGTCTATTTTTTAACATTTAGAGCAATTTTCAATGTTAGAGTAAACGAATGTTTTAAAGACAAAACAAGCTTTGTATACATTTTAAATATCATTTAATAAGCAAAGGACTAAAGTGTTAAGGCATAAATATAACACACATCTTTGTGCAGGTACTTAAGTGTTTCTCTGAATTAGGGCCTTTGCATCTAAAATGTCATTATCTCTGGGACCCTTGAAGTGTGACAGATACAATAGTTCTTTGCAAAAAACTAGTCTGTAACTGATTTTGATTGACAGTGTCTTGATACAACAGTAATAGGGGATATGAGGATTCCATAGATAAAATGCACAGCTTAATAGGCACACACAACTAACCATGATTGTGGGTTTTTTTAAAAAAATTCAGTGTGTTTCATGTGGAAGGTCAGTTGTATTACTTATGAGTCAAGAGCTCCACAAACACACGGATGGTTGTATTAGCCAACTCTGTTGAAAAAGACACATCTTTGAACACCACCAGTATTGGCAATAATAGAGCTGCTGTGGTGAAAGATTTCAATCCCAAAGAGCAAAAGGGGGGGGGGGGCAAGAAATAGTTCATCTTCAATTGAAAGGGTAGACAGTGAATGCTTCAACAATAATATTACATGCTTTGGGTCTTTGGCAGCAGTAGAATCCTATGGAGTTAGCCTTGGAAAAACAGATGCCATATATCTTATTTGAAAGTATATTGCACTGAAACAACTGAGCCATATTGGTCTTATTTGGGGCCATATTGCGCCATTCGTAAGCAACCTTTTTATTTGGACAGACTTGCAGTATTTCCCTCTCTCCACATCTAACTCTTTCTTGGCTAAAGAATTCAGTAGTCATGAGATGGTCCTCCAACAATGTGTTATTGCCACAATAAAGTATTGAATGAAGCCAAATCCTGAGGTCCTTGCTCAAAAAAAGGATCCATTTACCTATGGAGTAAAAATCCTGCAAGGACCTCATGGCTTGATCCACATTCTTTTAGGAGAGAACTGTAGAGGATTTAACTTCCTGCCACTGCAGTGCAACAGTGTGGGTTTACTTTCTTAAGCATTTGCCTAATCAGAATAGGAAAAACATGCCGTGTGCTGGATCTACTGACTGAGTGATTATATTACTAATTTAGTTTCCTTACTTAGCATTGAAATTGGATAGATTCTTGTACCAAGAACAGGCAAAGTACTATGAGAACTGCTGCTCAGTTGGGAGTCCAAAAATGCATGGTCGCAACAATCATACTAAGAAAATCACCCTGTATTTATAATGAATACGGCTAGCTGAGTCACAATCGTTCTAATCCTGCACAGCAAGTAGAGATAATACAGGATGAGCTAAGCATCCATCCACTTCATGCTACAGGTTGTT